>NC_041392.1:237962548-238050878 GCF_002162155.2 Triticum dicoccoides | reverse complement strand
CAAGTGCAGTGATGTGGTGCTCCCCGATGGAAGGATGGGACAAAGCAATGAGGTCACACTGCCAAGCCAGAAGGACCCCGCCCCTAGTCCCGTCTGCCGGCAGGAAGAAAAAAATCCTGGAATTGAGGACCTAGGGTCTCGACTACAGTCGGCAACAAGATCAAACTCATCTTAGTTTCAAGGAGACAGACAATACATGGAGATTCAGCGGAGAGCGTGCTACGCACGGCGGTGCATTTAGCCCGGCTATTCAGTCCACGAACATTCCAAAAAACTACTTTAAGTTGTGAATCCATGAAAAGGGGGGTTGCATTGCAAAGCACGGGTAAACTTGGTCAGACCTCGACGAGGCGAGACTGAGCAAGCAGGGGCTCCTGAGCGAGCAAGTCCGCCACGTTGGTGCGCACGTTCCACCCATAGAAGTCTGCAAAAGCTTGGACTATGTCGCCAGCGAGTGGGCTCCTCAACCATTATTGGAAATGCCTAGGAGATAGTTCATTCACTTGTCCAGCAGCCCTATTCCACATAGTTGATCCGAATTTCTAAGCATGTGCATACATCCTATCCCTATAAGGGCATCTCCAACAGCAACCCACAAATCTCCTCCCGCATCCGTCCGCGGATAGGAGGACGCCATCCAACTCTAGGCGCATACATCCCGCCAACAATTCAAACCAACCTCATGAAATTCGATCAAACTGGATGGATTTCATTCAAGTTCGGGTATAATTTACATAAAAAGGACAATATTTCGACCATTTAACTAAAAAAATTAGAAAAAGAACCTAAACCCTATACCGGACGACCACCTCGTACGCGTGGCCGCCCTGCCTGCCGCACCGCCGTCTCTGTCAGCGCCGTCGTCGTCATCGTCCCTCTAGCACAACAGCGCCGGAGGGCCGCGGCAACCTTGTCCGGTGACTGCCTTCCGCTCGTGGAAGAGCCGCTCCGCCTCCTGCTGACGTGTGGAGTGTCGTCGCAGCCACTGTCGACGTGGCCTTCGGAGCCCTGATGGCAACCTTGCCGCGAGAAGCGTTGGCGGAGCAGTCGCTAAGCGATCACTCCTCACCGATCTTGTTGAGCTCGCCGTCAAGGCAATGGCGACACCTGGCGTCCGTCTCCGTGGTGGTCACGAAGCGGTCGAGCTCCCACGCGGCGGTGAGGTCTGGGTTGTCGCGGTCCTAGTCTGTTGCCATGTCGCTCTTGGCAAATGCGGAGCGGCGACTGGCATTGCATCAGTCATTCCTCGCCTACTTACTAGCCGCACACTCCGTCTCAGACACGATGGCCCTCGCCCCTCGAGCCAGAGGGACCATCGTAACCACCTCCTCTGAGGTAGTGGAGGAGGCAGCCCTGCGCCTTCTTGATCGCGGGTGGCATATCATCCTTGACGATGAGGTGGTGGCGGCGCCACAGCGACAACGGTGCGGCGATGCAGCCGTACTGGCTATGTGGCAGGGACACATGCTCCTCCTTGACCCGGTGTCCGATCTGGATGCCGCGGTGGTGCGGGGGCGAGGCTGGCTCCTCCTTCACCAGCAAGAGCGTGGACACCAGCTCGGGCTTCACGCGGTGGCACGGCGGGGACGGTGGCTCCTCCTTCACGTGTGCCAGTGATGGAGGAGACGAGCCCATGTAACGGAGCATCCACTCCGTCATTATCTCGATCTGATGAACGGAATCTTCGTCCGTTAGAGCGGCCTGCTTGAGGATTCGGGGCGGCTGCTATGGTGGCTCCTGCGGCTGCGGCGGTGGCGCCTGGTCCTCCTCATCATTGGAGGAGATGACGATCTCCTCCTTGGCAGAGGAGCCGGGCGCCGTGGACGTGTAGGATCGAAAGTATGCCTAGAGGAGGGGTGATTAGACTACTTGACCAAATAAAAATCTGGCCTTTTCCCAATTTTAAGTCTTGGCAGATTTTAGCAACTTAGCACAAGTCAAGCAATCAGCCTACACATGCAAGTATAAGAGTATAACAGCAGAATGTAAATCATAGCATATGAAGGTAAAGGGGAGGAGTTTAGAGGGAGCAAACGCAATGTTGACACGGAGATTTTTGGCGTGGTTCCGATAGGTGGTGCTATCGTACATCCACGTTGATGGAGACTTCAACCCATGAAGGTTAATGGTTGCGCGAGTCCACGGAGGGCTCCACCCACGAAGGGTCCACGAAGAAGCAACCTTGTCCATCCCATCATGGCCATCGCCCATGAAGGACTTGCCTCACTTGGGTAGATCTTCATGAATTAGGCGATCTCCTTGCCCTTACAAACTCCTTGGTTCAACTCCACAATCTTGATGGAGGCTCCCAAGTGACACCTAAGCAATCTAGGAGACACCACTCTCCAAAAGGTAATAGATGGTGTGTTGATGATGAACTCCTTGCTCCTGTGCTTCAAATGATAGTCTCCCCAACACTCAACTCTCTCACACAGATTTGGATTTGGTGGAAAGATGATTTGAGTGGATAGCAACTTGGGGAAGGCTAGAGATCAAGATTCTTGTGGTTGGAATGAAATATCTTGGTCTCAACACATGAGTAGGTGGTTCTCTCTCAGAAAATGTATGTTGGAAGTGTAGGCACGTTCTGATGGCTCTCCCCACGAATGGAGGATGGATGGAGGGGTATATATAGCCTCCACACAAAATCTAACGTTACACACAATTTACCAAACTCGCTGACATCGAATACACAAACTCGGTCAGACCGATTCAGTTCAAAATGTGAATGTTAGGCTTTTCGGTGGGACCGATATGATCAGCTCGGTGGGACCAATTTCATTAGGGTTAGGGCATAATGCAATCTCGGTGAGACCTATCTCATGAACTCATTGTAACCGATTTCTGTAATAGGCAAACAGAGAGTTGGTTAGACAAACTCGGTGGGACCAATCACTCATTTCGGTGAGACCGAAAAGTTACGAAAAGGAAACAAAGAGTTTGCATTGCGAACTCGGTGGGACCAATCGCTCATCTCGGTTAGACCGAAATGTTTTGAAGGGAAATAGAGAGTTTGCAATCCCATCTCGGTGAGACCGAGATCCCTATCGGTGAGACCGAACTGATTAGGGTTTCTGGCTATGGCTATGTCAAATGAACTCGGTGGCACCGGATAGATCAAATCAGTGGGGCCGAGTTTGACTTTTGGTTTGGGATGTATGTGGATATGAGGAAGTGGTTGAGGGCTTTTGGACCATATCAATAAGCATTTTGAGCAAGCAAGCCATTAAGCAACACCTCATCCCCTTTTAATAGTATTGGCTTTTCTTATGGACCCAATGTGATCTTGGATCACTAAAATGAAAATGTAGAGTCTTGAGCTTTTTTGCCAATATGTGTCCTTAGCATTTGAGGGGTCCACATTCCTAGTCCATGCCATGCCAATCACTGAACTTTCTGAAATAATCATCTTGAAAGAGCATTAGTTCAATGAGCTATATGTTGTTAGGAATTACCAAAACCACCCAGGGATAGTTGCACTTTTAATCTCCCCTTTTTGGTAATTGATGACAACATATAGATCAAAGCTTCGACAAATGATAATAAGATTGAAATACATCGTTGCTTTGAGAAGTATGTGATAAGCAAGAGCCCCCCCCCCCTAAATTTGTGGGTTATTTAAAATTCGCTTTTGAATGCAAATGCACAATCGATTAGGATCATGGGTTACTCTTTCATGTCACATACATCTTGGTGGAGTGCTCAAAATAATAGAATATGAAATATGCACTCATCACCAAGGCAAAGTGAATGATCATACATAAGAGATAAATAATAGCACCATTCAAGCACAAGCATTAAAGTATGATATGATCAAACACATGAGCAAGCGAGTATCTCACACACATAAACATAGAGTATCATCCAAGCAAGCACACAGATAAGTATCAAATAAGTGGCAAATAAGGCAAAAAGAAGCAAAGCTCTGTCTCTCTCGAAGCCTATGATCTATACACTTTCTCCCCCTTTGGCAACAAGTTACCAAAAAGCTCGAAAATGCATAGTGCTATGCGTCTCTCTAGGCTTGATCTTCGGGAGGAGGCGTTGAGAGGACTCCAAGGATGAATGCATCTATTGAAGTTGTTGGAGCTGGTGGAGTGGCAACTAGAGGTGGCACTGATGTTGTGGCTTCAGGTGCTAATGTAGTTGCTCTTGTGTCAGTTACTAGCACTGCAGTAGTTCTCTGTCCTCTTGGCACTCTCTGAAAGGCATCTGTGGTAGCATGCCCTTTCCTCTCCTCAGCTTCTTCCTAGAGCTGCTCAACTGTTGTCTGCATCTCTGTTACTTTCAAGTCAAGATCATAGAATTTAGTCTCAATGCCTCTCCAGGCTTTCTTGGTTCTGAGTCAGGGTGGCCAATCCCTTCTCAATCCTCCAGGTGGCTTGAATTAGATATCAAAGTTGGTCTTTCTTTGACTTGAGGAATACTTGAGAAGCCTCTTCAGCACTTGGCATCTTTGCTGCCTTCTCAGCTTTAGCTTCTTCCCTCTTCTCTTGAGCCTCTGTAGATGTGGGATCTTCAACATTCATGACAACTGTGTTGTCATCAAAATCAGGCCTCAAGGGAAGATGTTTCTTGTCCAACAAGTAAGTGACTGTGCCCATCTTGGAGTTGATGAGCACCTGGATGTGTGGAGCATACCCACATGACCTCTTCTGATATGCAGTTGTCCTCTTGATTGTCTCAACAATCAGACTCATCACTTTGAACTTTTGGGGCACATCAAACAACTGCAACAGGTTAATGGAGTGGCCTCTGATCATCCTATGATCACCTGATTTGGGCAACAAGGTATGCCTCAAGATTGTGTTGATGGTGGTCAGGCCAGACAATAGATAGTACACGGAGCCCATCTTGTGAGTCTCCAAAGCTTTGTCAGGAATCTCCTTATACATGTTAGCCATTGAGTTGTGATATTTCTTCTTCGTGGCATATACATCGATGTCATCTTCATGCTCTGCAGGGGCATTTATCAGTTTTGCCCACTCAGCGACTGTCGATTGGTACCTGGTACCCTCAGACATCCAGACAATTCTGCCATCAGGATAGAAATGTGTTGTGGAGTAGAATTGCATGATGAGTTCATCATTCCACTTGGTCAACTTCTGACCCACAAATTTGTCTACCCCACATAGCCTGAAGCTCTCATGCACTCCTGGAAAGTGGTCTTCATTGGTGTCAATATACTTCTAGTCCACCCACTTCATATTGCAGACAATGGGCTTCTTATCTAGCAGAATAGTCTCATAGAAGTCCTGCTGCTCCTTGGTGTGAAACGTGTATCCCACAGCAGTCCTTCTCCTCACAGCATATGGATCAGATTCTCTCCAAAGTATGAGACATGCATCCTTTATCATCTTCATATTCTCAGCCACTGGATGGTTGTCATCATGGTCTGGGATCTTGGGCTTGAGCTTCCTGAGCACTTGGGCTTCAGCCTCTTCTTCTTCTTCCTTAACTTCAGTCTTAGGCACTAGGGCCTTGTTCTTCTCAGCAGCTGGTATATTCCTTGTGCTCCTCTTTGGTGCAGTCTTGGGAGCTAGAGCAGAAGATTTGGGGCCAGTCTTGGGCTTAGAAGGGGCACCCCCATACTTGATGGCATCCCCATTAGCTTTTGAGCTTTGGATGCTGGTGCAGCATCCTCTTCTTCCTCTTACTCTTCCTCTTCCTCTTCATCCTCAGCTGGGTCTTCCATCATAGAGGATCTCCTAATGACTTTGGCCATAGTTTTCTTGACCCTTTCCTTTCTTTTCTTTCCCTCACCAGCAGCCTCTTCAATTGATTTGGAAGTCTCAAGAGTGGAGGCTCTAGCCTTTGACATGGGCACTCTCTTTGCAGGAGCCTTTTTGTGCATTCCAGGCTTGGTTGAAGTAGCTGTGCCAAACTCTTTCTTGACGACCTTCTTTTTCTTGGAGCTGACCTCCTCCTCAGCAGCTACGTAGTCTTCATCTTCAGACTCGGAATTTTCTTCTTCCTCTGCCTAGTAGCAGCCTTAGGCAGGTTGCTAGGAGTACTTCTGCTGCCATCGTCATAACTGTCAGAGGGACTAGTGCCCTCACTCGGATTCAACTGCTCCTCAGACTTGTTCTGGCTGTCACTCTGATCAGACATGGTTGACACTATAAACTGAAAGCTGACCCTATGAATGGTTATAGATGAGATAGTGTGGATGAGCATCACAAAGTGCAGAGATTTTGCAAAACAGATGAGTCAAAAACTTATTTTTAGTTTTCCACAAAAAGCATTTCGGAGCTACCGATTTGTAAAATTGGTGACACCAAAGCAACTTTTGGAGTCTAAACTAGTGAAATTGGTCAGACCGAGACATAGTTTGGTGACTTCGAGATTGCTAGGGTTTCACTGAGAATTGAATTCGGTCACACCGATTTGCAAGTTTCGGTCAGACCGGAAAGTGCAAGTGCAATGGCCTAAGCCAAATCGGTGAGACCGATTTCCACAACTCGGTCGGCCCGAGATGAGTTCGGTGGAAACCTAACCCTAAATTTTCGAATCAAATCTAGTCTAAAGGAAGATTTCGCTGGATAGATTGATCTCATACGTGGTAAGAAACATGGCATTGACCTTGTGCTTAGAATCGGAGGTAAAAAAGAATGCACAAGGGGTCGAACTCATACCCTAACTCGGCAATGAGTTTGCTACGGCGGTAACGACGGTGTTGAAGTCTGTTAACGGCGACGGATACCAGCGGCGGGAGGTCGTTGGCGACAAGAGAACGATCCAAAGACCCTCGACGGCAGAGCAGGACACATGCAGGCGAAGAGGTTTTGGAGAAATTTCCAAAATTTGGCCCGTCGGTATATATATCCTGACCCTATCGGTGTGACCGAGTGGAACAACTCGGTGGTACCAAGATGCAGAATCGCAAGCGGTTACTGCAACTTGGTGTAACCGAAAAGTTCTAATCGGTTGCACTGAGATTGAAAACCTAGATCAACTCAGTGAACTCGGTTTGACCGAAAAGGATGAATCGGTCAGACCGAAATGCACAGAGAGGTTTTGGAAGTTTAAGTCTATGACGAATCGGTGACTCCGAGTGCTCCTCACACAGAGTGTTCAAAACTAACTTGATCAAACTTTGTGATGTAGCATGAATAGAGTTTGAGACGAGAAAAGCATAGATAGCTAGAGGAAGTTCTTAGGCATTCTTGTCCGTCCATTTGGCAAAAGAAAAAGAACCAAACAATCAAAGCAACAAATGAAATATGTGGCAAAGCATGCACAAACACTCTAGCATTTATCAAGCAATTGGCGATGACTAGGTCATCTATATATGAGTATATTGACTGAGGAGTCAAATGAGAACATTTGATCGTAGGTCATACTCATCGTTTAAGCACAAGTGGGGTTACCACTTTTACATAAAGCATTGTTGTGTTCACATCATTAGAGTTGCTTTAGCTCAATTCTTAGAGTAAAGCCGCCCCTAGATGTGATATCCCCCCTAAGAGGGATGAACTAACCTTGGGTTTTGTCGATGATGACTCCATGTAGATGTTGAAGATGTGGATGCTCAATGTTGATGTAGATATTTGGAGCAATCCATTGGAGTGAGTTGCACTTTCAATAGCTACATGGCTTAGTCCTGCGAGGAACAAACAAGGATATCCATAGACATAAAGTGAAGTTCACACAAGATGATGTCCATGAAAGCATTAGGTTACCTTGTCCCTTGTCTTACCAACAAGAGGGTTTGTGACTCCTTGAACTAGTGCAAGATGTGGAAGTTGTTTGCACTTGTTCACCAAAACGATATGAGTGAAATATGTTGGCGAGTGAAATATGTTGGCGGAGTCACCCTCAAGAACTTTTTAGTTCTTCTTCTTCGGGATCCACATCAACTTGATGGGAATCCATGGAGTTGTAGTCATACTTGATGAAGTAGAACTAGTCTTGGGAACCCACTTGACCAAGGCCTTGGGAGCTTCTTCAAATGCATAAATCTCCTCTTGAAGCTTGTCCTTGCCTTTTTTTCTTGTGTTCTTGTGGTGGAAGATCATCTTGAGCTTGTGTTCCCTTGAAATAAGTAGGGTCATACTTCTCTTGTTGAGGAACAAACTTCGTCTTGGGGTATTGATCTTATTCCCACTCAACTCCATTGGCATTGAACTTTCGTTCAAAACCAACACCTTGATTCTTCCGGTGCCTTCCTTTCTTGCGTACAATTTCCTCAAATTGCTTACTTCCGGCAAGGCTCTTGTAAACACCTTTCTCTATAATTCCCTTCAATAAGCTATTTTCTTTCTCAAGTGTAACTGGGCTAAGAGAGTCATTAGTGGAATCAAGAGAACTACTAGAAGCAACAACATTGGATTTAACATGATTATTGTTACTACCAGAAGAGGAATCTTTCTTACTCTTGTTGCTAGATTTTACTTGTGGCATGTAAATAGACAAGAGTAAACGCTTGGCAATGTAAGAAGAACTTTTATTGCGAAGATCATCATTTATTGCCTTTAAGAACCCATGCTCTTGCTCAAGGTTAAGCTTTTCAAAGTGTAGCTTCTCATGAGTCTTTAAAAGCTCTCGATGATCTTCCAAGGTAGTTTCATGAGCTAAATTAAGAGTGTTTAGTTCTTTAGTTAGGCACTCAATCTCCTTCTTATCATCGCCATTCATTTTATCTTGATTAACATGATTAATAGCAAGTTCATCATAGTTTTCGTCACTAGATTTGTCAACAAGTAAAACATCATCACCTAGCAAATCAGCTTCATCGCTATTGAAATCAACATACTCAGGGTGTGATACCTTTGGGACTTTAGACATGAAGCATCTTCCAATTCCCTCATTTGGTGAGTCAAATATGTCATAGGAGTTGGTTGACACAAATGCTAGACTGGCAACACCTTCGTCTTGAGTATATTCGGAGTTGGAGTGATAACTTCTCTCGGAGTGATGGTCGGAGTCGGAGCCGGATACCCATTCACCAACATGAGCTTGATATCTTCGTTTTGTGTAGCTCCTTGATGACTTGTCCTTCCTTTCTGAACCCTTGCTTCTACGAGAGGTTCTTCGTTCATAACGATCATCTCTACTCCTTCTCTCTCTTGGAGGTGATTCTTCTCTTCTACTTCTCCTTTTAGGTGAGTCTTCTCTTCTTTTGTAGGGAGCCGTACATTCATTGGAGTAGTGTCTGGGTCTTCCACAATTGTAGCAATTACGCTCACGACTAGAAGATCTTTTGTCATTGTAGGACCTTGACTTGGAACTTCTTTCTTTGTTTCTACTCTTGTAGAACTTGTTGAAGTTCTTCACCATTAGGCTCAATTACTCATTGAAGGCTTGTTTCTTACTTGATGACGTAGGCGCATCACATGAGGCTTTGTAAGCACCACTTGACTTGTTGTGAAGCTCTTCTTTATCCTTGAGTGACATCTCATGAGCAACAATTCTTCCAATGACTTCTGTTGGCTTGAGATCTTTGTAGTTGGGCATCATTTGGATCAATGTGCACATGGTATCATATTTTCCATCCAAGGCTCTTAGGATCTTCTTGTTGATGAATCTGTCGGCCATCTCTTCACTTCCTAAGTCGGCAATCTCATTTGTAATGAGAGCAAGCCTAGAGTACATTTCAGCGACACCTCCACCATCCTTCATTTTGAACTTGTCAAACTGACTTTGAAGCACATCCAATTTGGATTCCTTGACAAAGTCAGTACCTTCATGGATATCAATCAAAGTATCCCAAATTTCCTTTGCATTCTCAAGACGGCTGATTTTATTAAATTCTTCGGGGCACAATCCGTTGAAGAGGATATCGCAAGCTTGAGCATTGTATTGCAGCATCTTCAACTCTTCCGCGCTAGCTTCACGGTTTGGTTTTCTCCCATCAAAGAATTCACCTTGCAAGCCAATACACATAATAGCCCAAATGACGGGGTTATGTCCAAGAATATGCATTTTCATCTTATGCTCCCAACTAGCAAAATTAGTACCATCAAAGTAAGGACCTCTATAGTGGTAATTTCCCTCGCTAGATGCCATATTCTCCTAGGTTGTGAAACCAAGGCAAATGGAGACCAAAGCTACGGAAATCAAGGCAAATGGAGACCAAAGCTCTGATACCACTTGTAGGAATGAAAGTATGTCTAGAGGGGGTGATTAGACTACTTGACCAAATAAAAATCTAGCCTTTCCCAATTTTAAGTCTTGGAAGATTTTAGCAGCTTAGCACAAGACAAGCAATCAACCTACACATGCAAGTATAAGAGTATAGTAGCGGAATGTAAATCATTGAATATGAAGGTAAAGGGGAGGAGTTTAGAGGGAGCAAATGCAATGTTGACACAGAGATTTTTGGCATGGTTCTGCTACCTCTTGAGCACTGCGTTGGATTTCCTTGAAGAGGAAAGGATGATGCAGCAAAGTAGCATAAATATTTCCCTCAGTTTTTGAGAACCAAGGTATCAATCCAGTAGGAGTTGCGTGTGCGTCCCTAGTACCTGCACAAAACAAATAACTCCTCGCAACCAACACGATAAGGGGTTGTCAATCCCTTCACGGTCACTTACGAGAGTGAGATCTGATAGATATGATAAGATAATATTTTTGGTATCTTTGTGTTAAAGATGCAAAGTAAAATAAAGGCAAAGTAAAAAAAGCAAAGGAAATAACTAAGTATTGGAAGATTAATATGATGAAGATAGACCCGGGGGCCATAGGTTTCACTAGTGGCTTCTCTCAAGAGCATAAGTATTTTACGGTGGGTGAACAAATTACTGTTGAGCAATTAACAGAATTGAGCATATTATGAGAATATCTAGGTATGATCATGTATATAGGCATCATGTCCGAGACAAGTAGACCGACTCCTGCCTGCATCTACAACTATTACTCCACTCATCAACCGCTATCCAGCATGCCTCTAGAGTATTAAGTTCATGAAAACAGAGTAACGCCTTAAGCAAGATTACATGATGTAGAGGGATAAATTCATGCAATATGATAAAAAAAACATCTTGTTATCCTCGATGGCAACAATACAATACGTGCCTTGCTGCCCCTACGGTCACTGGGAAAGGACACCGCAAGATTGAACCCAAAGCTAAGCACTTCTCCCATTGCAAGAAAGATCAATCTAGTAGGCCAAACCAAACTGATAATTCGAAGAGACTTGCAAAGATAACCAATCATACATAAAAGAATTCAAAGAAGATTCAAATATTGTTCATAGATAATCTTGATCATAAACCCACAATTCATCGGTCTCAACAAACACACCGCAAAAAGAAGATTACATCGAATAGATCTCCACAAGAGAGGGGGAGAACATTGTATTGAGATCCAAAAAGAGAGAAGAAGCCATCTAGCTGATAACTATGGACCCGAAGGTCTGAGGTAAACTACTCACACTTCATCGGAGAAGCTATGGTGTTGATGTAGAAGCCCTCCGTGATGGATGCCCCCTCCGGCGGAGCTCCAGAGTAGGCCCCAAGATGGGCTCTCGTGGATACAGGAAGTTACGGCGGTGGAATTAGGGTTTTGGCTCTGTATCTAATCGTTTGGGGGTACGTAGGTATATATAGGAGGAAGGAGTACGTCGGTGGAGCAACAAGGGGCCCACGAGTGTGGAGGGCGTGCCTGGGGGGTAGCCGCGCCCCTACCTCGTGGCCTCCTCCTTTGTTTATTGACGTAGGGTCCAAGTCTCCTGGATCATGTTCGGTGAGAAAATCACGTTCCCGAAGGTTTCATTCCGTTTGGACTCCGTCTGATATTCCTTTTCTTTGAAACCCTAAAATAGGCACAAAAAACAGCAATTTTGGGCTGGGCCTCCGGTTAATAGGTCAGTCCCAAAAATCATATAAAAGTGGATAATAAAGCCCAATAATGTCCAAAACAGTAGATAATATAGCATGGAGCAATCAAAAATTATAGATACGTTGGAGACGTATCAAGCATCCCCAAGCTTAATTCCTGCTCGTCCTCGAGTAGGTAAATGATAAAAATGGAATTTTTGATGTGGAATGCTACTTGGCATAATTTTAATGTAATTCTTCTTAATTGTGGTATGAATATTCAGATCCGAAAGATTCAAGATAAAAGTTCATATTGACATAAAAATAATAATACTTCAAGCATACTAACAAAGCAATCATGTCTTCTCAAAATAACATGGCCAAAGAAAGTTATCCCTACAAAATCATATAGTCCGGCTATTCTCTATCTTCACCACACAAAGTATTTAAATCATGCACAACCCCGATGACAAGCCAAGAAATTGTTTCATACTTTTGACATTCTCAAACTTTTTCAATCTTCACGCAATACATGAGCGTGAGCCATGGATATAGCACTATAGGTGGAATAGAATGGTGGTTGTGTGATACGTCTCCAACATATCTATAATTTTTGATTGTTCCATGCTATTATATTATTAACCTTGGATGTTTTATATGCTATTTTATATGATTTTTGGGACTAACCTATTAACCCAGAGCCCAGTGCGAGTTTCTGTTTTTTCCTTGTTTTAGAATATCGCAGAAGAGGAAAATCAAACAGAGTCCAATTGACCTGAAACTTCACAAAACTTATTTTTCAATCAGAAGAAGCCCAGAATACTTGGAGTGCACGTCAGGGGATCAACGACGAAGCCACGAGGCAGGGGGGCGCACCCACCCCCCTGGGCGCGCCCTCCACCCTCGTGGGCCCCTTGTGGCTCCCCTGATGTACTTCTTCCTCCTATATATATATATCCATATACCCTAAAACGATCGGGGAACATAATAGATCGGGAGTTCCGCCGCCAGAAGCCTCCGTAGGCACCGAAAGCCAATCTAGACCCGTTCCGGCACCCTGCCGGAGGGGGAATCCCTCTCCGGTGGCCATCTTCATCATCCCGGTGCTCTCCATGACGAAGAGGGAGTAGTTCTCCCTCAGGGCTGAGGGTATGTACCAGTTGCTATGTGTTTGATCTCTCTATCTCTCGTGTTCTTGAGGTGATACGATCTTGATGTATCACGAGCTTTGCTATTATATTTGGATCCTATGATGTTTCTTCCCCCCTCTACTCTCTTGTAATGGATTGAGTTTCCCCTTTGAAGTTATCTTATCGGATTGAGTCTTTAAAGATTTGAGAACACTTGATGTATGTCTTGCCGTGCGTATCTGTGGTGACAATGGGATATCACGTGATTCACTTGATGTATGTTTTGGTGATCAACTTGCGGGTTCCGCCCATGAACCTATGCATAGGGGTTGGCACATGTTTTCGTCGCGATTCTCCGGTAGGAACTTTGGGGCGCTCTTTGAAGTTCTATGTGTTGGTTGAATAGATGAATTTGAGATTGTGTGATGCATATCGTATAATCATACCCACGGATACTTGAGGTGACATTGGAGTATCTAGGTGACATTAGGGTTTTGGTTGATTTGTGTCTTAAGGTGTTATTCTAGTACGAACTCTAGAGCTATTTGTGACACTTATAGGAATAGCCCAACGGATTGATTGGAAAGAATAACTTTGAGTTGGTTTCGTACCCTACCATAATCTCCTCGTTCGTTCTCCGCTATTAGTGACTTTGGAGTGACTGTTTGTTGCATGTTGAGGGATAGTTATGTGATCCAAGTATGTTATTATTGTTGAGGGAACTTGCACTAGCAAAAGTATGAATCCTAGGCCTTGTTTCAATGCATCGCAATACCGTTTGTGCTCACTTTTACCATTAGTTACCTTGCTGTTTTTATATTTTCAGATTACAAAAACCTTTATCTACCATCCATATACCACTTGTATCACCATCTCTTCACCGAACTAGTGCACCTATACAATTTACCATTGTATTGGGTGTGTTGGGGACACAAGAGACTCTTTGTTATTTGGTTGCAGGGTTGCTTGAGAGAGACCATCTTCATCCTACGCCTCCTACGGATTGATAAACCTTAGGTCATCCACTTGAGGGAAATTTGCTACTGTCCTACAAACCTCTGCACTTAGAGGCCCAACGACTTCTATAAGAAGAAGGTTGTGTAGTAGACATCATTATGGAGAAGACAAAAAGGGAGAAGATAGTCTCACATCAACTAGGCGTATCAACAGGCTATGGAGATGCCCATCGATAGATATCAATGTGAGTGAGTAGGGATTGCCATGCAACGGATGCACTAGAGCTATAAGTATATGAAAGCTCAAAAAGAAACTAAGTGGGTGTGCATCCAACTTGCTTGCTCATGAAGACCTAGGGCATTTTGAGGAAGCCCATCATTGGAATATACAAGTCAAGTTCTATAATGAAAAATTCCCACTAGTATATGAAAGTGACGAAATGAGAGACTCTCTATCATGAATATCATGGTGCTACTTTGAAGCACAAGTGTGGTAAAAGGATAGTAGCATTGTCCCTTCTCTCTTTTTCTCTCATTTTTTATTTGGGCCTTTTCTATTTTTTTATTGTTTGTCTGGAGTCTCATCCCAACTTGTGGGGGAATCATAGTCTCCATCATCCTTTCCTCACTTGGGACAATGCTCTAATAATGATGATAATCACACTTTTATTTTCTTACAACTCAACAATTACAACTTGATACTTAGAACAAAATATGACTCTATATGAATGCCTCCGGCGGTGCACCGAGATATGCAATGACTCATGAGTGACATGTATGAAAGAATTATGAATGGTGGCTTTGCCACAAATACAATGTCAACTACATGATCATGCTAAGAAATATGACAATGATGGAGTGTTTCATAATAAACGGAATGGTGGAAAGTTGCATGGCAATATATCTCGGAATGGCTATGGAAATGACATAATAGGTAGGTATGGTAGCTGTTTTGAGGAAGGTATATGGTGGGTGTATGATACCGACGAAAGGTGCACGGTATTAGAGAGGCTAGAAATGGTGGAAGGAAGAAAAGTGCATATAATCCATGGACTCAACATTAGTCATAAAGAACTCATATACTTAATGCAAAAATCTACAAGTTATGAAAGCAAAGTATTACGCACATGCTCCTAGGGGGATAGATTGGTAGGAAAAGACCATCGCTCGTCCCCGACCACCACTCATAAGGAAGACAATCAATAAATAAATCATGCTCCGACTTCATCACATAACGGTTCACCATACGTGCATGCTACGGGAATCACAAACTTTAACACAAGTATTTCTCAAATTCACAACTACTCAACTAGCACAACTTTAATATCACCATCTTCATATCTCAAAACAATTATCAAGCATCAAACTTCTCATAGCATTCAACACACTCATAAGAAAGTTTTTACTATTCTTGAATACCAAGCATATTAGGATTATTTAAGAAAATTACCATGCTATTTAAGACTCTCAAAATAATCTAAGTGAAGCATGAGAGATCAATAGTTTCTATAAAACAAATCCACCACCGTGCTCTAAAAGATATAAGTGAAGTACTAGAGCAAAACTATATAACTCAAAAGATATAAGTGAAGCACATAGAGTATTCTAACAAATTCCAAATCATGTATGGATCTCTCAAAAGGTGTGTAAATCAAGGATGATTGTGGTAAATTAACAAATAAATACTCAAATAATACAAGACGCTCCAAGCAAAACACATATCATGTGGTGAATAAAAATATAGCTCCAAGTAAAGTTACCGATAGAAGTAGACGAAAGAGGGGATGCCTTCCGGGGCATCCCCAAGCTTTGGCTTTTAGGTGTCCTTAGATTATCTTGGGGGTGCCATGGTCATACCCAAGATTAGGCTCTTGCCACTCCTTGTTCCATAATCCATCAAATCTTTACCCAAAACTTGAAAACTTCACAACGCAAAACTTAAAGTAGAAAATCTCGTGAGCTCCGTTAGCGAAAGAAAACAAAAGACCACTTCTAGGTACTGTAATGAACTAGTTATTTATTTATATTGGTTTTAAACCTACTGTATTCCAACTTCTCTATGGTTTATAAACTATTTTACTAGCCATAGATTCATCAAAATAAGCAAACAACACACGAAAAACAGAATCTGTCAAAAACAGAACAGTCTGTAGTAATCTGTAGCTAGCGCAAGATCTGGAACCCCAAAAATTCTAAAATAAATTGCTGGAAGTGAGGAATTTATCTATTAATCATATGAAAAAATAATTAACTAAATATCAATTTCCAAATAAATATGGCAGCAGTTCTCGTGAGCACTAAAGTTTCTGTTTTTTACAGCAAGATATCAAGACTTTCCCCAAGTCTTCCCAACGGTTCTACTTGGCACAAACAGTAATTAAACACAAAAAACACAACCAAAACAGAGTCTAGGTAAATTATTTATTACTAAACAGGAGCAAAAATACAGGAATAAAAACAAAATTGGGTTGCCTCCCAACAAGCGCTATCGTTTAACGCCCCTAGCTAGGCATAAAAAGTAAGGATAGATCTAGGTATTGCCATCTTTGGTTGGTAATTCTTCAATGAGGCATCTACCATCCTTAGGAATTTCTTTCTTTTTAGTTATTATCAAACTTTTAGGCACAAGGTCGAAAAATTCATTTGTAACAAATGGTTCCTTGATGATAGCAACAAGATTGGGATGAATACTTATAGATTTGAGGTCCGCAGTTTCCTTACTAGAGGATTCACCCTTATTTTTAGGAACATACATAAGCTTGGCAATTTTAGTCGGAGGACTTGGAGTATTATTTACGGAATAAAAAGTGGTTCCCAAGTTGGTAATGATACCCTCAAGTTTATCGATTCTAGTGGAATCTGTTGGGGAACGTAGTAATTTCAAAAAAAATCCTATGCACACGCAGGATCATGGTGATGCATAGCAATGAGAGGGGAGAGTGTTGTCTACATACCGTTGTAGACCATTTGCGGAAGCGTTATATCAACGCGGTTGATGTAGTCATACGTCTTCACGATCCGAACGATCCAAGTACCGAAAGCACGGCACCTCTGAGTTCTGCACACGTTCGGCTCGGTGACGTCCTCTTCTCGATCCAGCAAGAGGGGTGAAGTAGTAGATGAGTTCCGGCAGCACGACGGCGTGGTGAAGGTGTTGGTGAAGAACAATCTCCGCAGGGCTTCGCCTAAGCACTACGAAAACTATGACGGAGGACAAACTAGAGGGGACGGGTTGCCGACACAAGGCTTGGTGTTTCTTAATCTGTCTTGGGTGCTAGCCCTACCCCTCTATTTATATGTTGAGCCTTGGGGTCGAAACTTGGAGTAAAAGCCTCCACAAAGTCGGTTTCACCCGAAAGGCAAGAGTCCTTCTTGGATCCAGGGCCAGACGCCAGGGTTCCCGGTGTATGGACCCAGACGCCGGGGACCCTGGCGTCTGGCCCCTGGACTCCGCAAAACTTCCTTTTGCGCTTTCCAAAAACCTTGTGGGCTTTCCCCTTTGGCCCAAATAAAGTGTTCTCGTATCCAAACATTTCGGGAAACATCCGGAACCCTTCCGGTGACCAAACACTATTATCCCATATATCAAACTTTATCTCCGGACCATTCCGCAGTTCCTCGTCATGTCCGTGATCCCATCTCGGACTCCAAACAACATTCGGTCACCAACATACATAACTCATATAGTACTATATCGTCAACGAACGTTAAGCGTGCGGACCCTATGGGTTCGAGAACTATGTAGACATGACCGAGACACCTCTCTGGTCAATAACCAATAGCGGGACCTGGATGCCCATATTGGCTCCTACATATTCTACGAAGATCTTTATCGGTCAGACCGCATAACAACATACGTTGTTCCCTTTGTCATCGGTATGTTACTTGCCCGAGATTCGACCGTCGGTATCTCAATACCTAGTTCAATCTCGTTACCGGCAAGTCTCTTTACTCGTTCCGTAATACATCATCCTGCAACTAACTCATTAGTTGCAATGCTTGCAAGGCTTATAGTGATGTGCATTACCGAGTGGGCCCAGAGATACCTCTCCGGCAATCGGAGTGACAAATCCTAATCTCGAAATACGCCAACCCAACAAGTACCTTCAGAGACACCTGTAGAGCACCTTTATAATCACCCAGTTACGTTGTGACATTTGGTAGCACACAAAGTGTTCCCCCGGTAAATGGGAGTTGCATAATCTCATAGTCATAGGAACATGTATAAGTTATGAAGAAAGCAATAACAACAAACTAAACGATCAAGTGTTAAGCTAACGGAATGGGTCAAGTAAATCACATCATTCTCCTAATGATGTGATCCCGTTAATCAAATGACAACTCATGTCTATGGTTAGGAAACTTAACCATCTTTGATCAATGAGCTAGTCAAGTAGAGGCATACTAGTGACACTCTGTTTGTCTGTGTATTCACACAAGTATTATGTTTCCGGTTAATACAATTCTTGCATGAATAATAAACATTTATCATGATATAAGGAAAATAAATAATAACTTTATTATTGCCTCTAGGGCATATTTCCTTCAGTCTCCCACTTGCACTAGAGTCAATAATCTAGATTACACAGTAACGATTCTAACACCCATGGAGTCTTGGTGCTGATCATGTTTTGCTCGTGGAAGAGGCTTAGTCAATGGGTCTGCAACATTCAGATCCGTATGTATCTTGCAAATTTCTATGTCTCCCACCTGGACTAGATCCCGAATGGAATTGAAGCGTCTCTTGATGTGCTTGGTTCTCTTGTGAAATCTAGATTCCTTCGCCAAGGCAATTGCACCAGTATTGTCACAAAAGATTTTCATTGGACCCGATGCACTAGGTATGACACCTAGATCGGATATAAACTCCTTCATCCAGACTCCTTCATTCGCTGCTTCCGAAGCAGCTATGTACTCCACTTCACATGTAGATCCCGCCACGACGCTTTGTTTAGAACTGCACCAACTGACAGCTCCACCATTCAATGTAAACACGTATCCGGTTTGCGATTTAGAATCGTCCGGATCAGTGTCAAAGCTTGCATCGATGTAACCATTTGCGACTAGCTCTATGTCACCTCCATAAACGAGAAACATATCCTTAGTCCTTTTCAGATATTTCAGGATGTTCTTGACCGCTGTCCAATGATCCACTCCTGGATTACTTTGGTACCTCCCTGCTAGACTTATAGCAAGGCACACATCAGGTATGGTACACAGCATTGCATACAGGATAGAGCCTATTGCTGAAGCATAGGGAACATCTTTCATCTTCTCTCTATCTTCTGCATTGGTCGGGCATTGAGTCTTACTCAACTTCACACCTTGTAACACAAGCAAGAACCCTTTCTTTGCTTGATCTATTTTGAACTTCTTCCAAACTTTGTCAAGGTATGTGCTTTGTGAAAGTCCAATTAAGCGTCTTGGTCTATCTCTATAGATCTTCATGCCCAATATATAAGCAGCTTCACCGAGGTCTTTCATTGAAAAACTCTTATTCAAGTATCCCTTTATGCTATCCAGAAATTCTATATCATTTCCAATCAACAATATGTCATCCACATACAATATCAAAAATGCTACAGAGCTCCCACTCACTTTCTTGTAAATACAGGCTTCTCCAAAAGTCTGTATAAAACCAAATGCTTTGATCACACTATCAAAGCGTTTATTCCAACCCCGAGAGACTTGCACCAGTCCATAAATGGATCGTTGGAGCTTGCATACTTTGTTAGCTTCCTTTGGATCGACAAAACCTTCTGGTTGCATCATATACAACTCTTCTTCTAGAAATCCATTCAGGAAAGCAGTTTTTACATCCATTTGCCATATTTCATAATCATAAAATGCGGCAATTGCTAACATGATTCGGAAAGACTTAAGCATCGCTACGGGTGAGAAGGTCTCATCGTAGTCAATCCCTTGAACTTGTCGAAAACCTTTCGCAACAAGTTGAGCTTTATAGATAGTAACATTACCGTCAGCGTCACTCTTCTTCTTGAAGATCCATTTATTCTCAATGGCTTGCCGATCAATGGGCAAGTCAACCAAAGTCCACACTTTGTTCTCATACATGGATCCCATCTCAGATTTCATGGCTTCAAGCCATTTTGCAGAATCTAGGCTCACCATCGCTTCTTCATAGTTCGTAGGTTCATCATGGTCTAGTAACATGACTTCTAGAACAGGATTACCGTACCACTTTGGTGCAGACCTTACTCCGGTTGATCTACGAGGTTCAGTAATAACTTGATCTGAAGTTTCATGATCATCATTATTAATTTCCTCACTAATTGGTGTAGGCGTCACAGGAACCGGTTTCTGTGATGAACTACTTTCCTATAAGAGAGCAGGTACAGTTACCTCATCAAGTTCTACTTTCCTCCCACTCACTTCTTTCGAGAGAAACTCCTTCTCTAGAAAGGATCCATTCTTAGCAACGAATGTCTTGCCTTCAGATCTGTGATAGAAGGTGTACCCAACAGTCTCCTTTGGGTATCCTATGAAGACACATTTCTCCGATTTGGGTTCGAGCTTATCAGGTTGAAGCTTTTTCACATAAGCATCGCAGCCCCAAACTTTAAGAAATGACAACTTTGGTTTCTTGCCAAACCACAGTTCATAAGGCGTCGTCTCAACGGATTTCGATGGTGCCCTATTTAACGTGAATGCAGCCGTCTTTAAGGCATAACCCCAAAACGATAGCGGTAAATCAGTAAGAGACATCATAGACCGCACCATATCTAGTAAAGTATGATTACGACGTTCGGACACACCATTACGCCGTGGTGTTCCGTGTGGCGTGAGTTGCGAAACTATTCCGCATTGTTTCAAATGTAGACCAAACTCGTAACTCAAATATTCTCCTCCACGATCTGATCGTAGAAACTTTATTTTCTTGTTACGATGATTTTCAACTTCACTCTGAAATTCTTTGAACTTTTCAAATGTTTCAGACTTATGTTTCATTAAGTAGATATACCCATATCTACTCAAATCATCTGTCAAGGTGAGAAAATAATGATATCCGCCACGAGCTTCAATATTCATTGGACCACATACATCTGTATGTATGATTTCCAACAAATCTGTTGCTCTCTCCATAGTTCTGGAGAACGGTGTTTTAATCATCTTGCCCATGAGGCACGGTTCGCAAGTACCAAGTGATTCATAATCAAGTCATTCCAAAAGTCCATCAGTATTGAGTTTCTTCATGTGCTTTACACCGGTATGACCTAAACAGCAGTGCCACAAATAAGTTGCACTATCATTATCAACTCTGCATCTTTTGGCTTCAACATTACGAATATGTGTATCACTACTATCGAGATTCATCAAAAATAGACCACTCTTCAAGGGTGCATGACCATAAAAGATATTACTGATATAAATAGAACAACCATTATTCTCTGATTTAAATGAATAACCGTCTCGCCTCAAACAAGATCCAGATATAATGTTCATGCTCAACGCTGGCACCAAATAACAATTATTTAGGTCTAATACTAATCCTGAAGGTAGATGTAGAGATAGCATGCCGACGACGATCACATCGACTTTGGAACCGTTTCCCATGCGCATCGTCACCTCGTCGTTAGCCAGTGTTCGCTTAATCCGTAGTCCCTATTTCGAGTTGCAAATATTAGCAACAGAACTAATATCAAATACCCAGGTGCTACTGCGAGCTCTGGTAAGGTACACATCAATAACATGTATATCACATATACCTTTGTTCACCTTGCCATCCTTCTTATCCGCCAAATACTTGGGGCAGTTCCGCTTACAGTGACCAGTCTGCTTGCAGTAGAAGCACTCAGTCTCAGGCTTAGGTCCAGACTTGGGTTTCTTCTCTTGAGCAGCAACTCATTTGCTATTCTTCTTGAAGTTCCCCTTCTTCTTCCCTTTGCCCTTTTCTTGATACTGGTGGTCTTATTGACCATCACCACTTGATGCTTCCTCTTGATTTCTACCTCCGCAACCTTTAGCATTGCGAAGAGCTCGGGAATCATCTTATCCATCCCTTGCATGTTATAGTTCATCACGAAGCTCTTGTAGCTTGGTGGCAGTGATTGAAGAAAACTCTGTCAATGACACTATCAACAGGAAGATTAACTCCCAATTGAGTCAAGTGATTATCATACCCAGACATTTTGAGTATGTGTTCACTGACAGAACTATTCTCCTCCATCTTGCAGCTATAGAACTTATTGGAGACTTCATATCTCTCAATCCGGGCATTTTCTTGAAATATTAACTTCAACTCCTGGAACATCTCATATGCTCCATGACATTCAAAACGTCGTTGAAGTCCCGGTTCTAAGCCGTAAAGCATGTCACACTGAACTATCGAGTACTCATCAGCTTTACTCTGCCAAATGTTCTTAATGTTGTCAGCAGCATCTGCAGCAGGGCTGGCACCTAGCGGTGCTTCCAGGACGCAATTCTTTTGTGCAGTAATGAGGATAATCCTCAAGTTACGGACCCAGTCCGTGTAATTGCTACCATCATCTTTCAGCTTTGCTTTCTCAAGGAACGCATTAAAATTCAACGGAACAACAGCACGGGCCATCTATCTACAATTAACATAGACAAGCAAGATACTATCAGGTACTAAGTTCATGATAAATTTAAGTTCAATTAATCATATTACTTAAGAACTCCCACTTAGATAGACATCCATCTAATCCTCTAAGTGATCACGTGATCCATATCAACTAAACCATAACCGATCATCACGTGAAATGGAGTAGCTTTCAATGTGAACATCACTATGTTGATCATATCTACTATATGATTCACGCTCGACCTTTCGGTCTCAGTGTTCCGAGGCGATATCTGCATATGCTAGGCTCGTCAAGTTTAACCTGAGTATTCTGCGTGTGCAAAACTGGCTTGCACCCGTTGTAGGTGGATGTAGAACTTATCACACCCGATCATCATGTGGTGTCTAGGCACGACGAACTTTGGCAACGGTGCATACTCAGGGAGAACACTTTTATCTTGAAATTTAGTGAGAGATCATCTTATAATGCTACTGTAACATCCCAAATTTTCAATTTCGAATGTTATACACTAGATCATCATTGCATATCATATTTTATTGCATTTTGGTTGATCCTAGAAAATTCTACGCAACTCAAGGACCTTCGGGGAGAGTTGGGGATTTCGTTATTTTCATATTTGAGTTTTCTCAAATTTTGAAAATAGGATCATTTGATTTTATTTATTTTATCTTCAATTCTTTCTATTGTCAAAATATGAGAGAGGGAATAAAATGATTTTCCCAAAATAAAGAAATATTAAGGATTTACTAAAAGAATCAAATAAGATTTTATTTTGGTTTTATTTGCTGTTTCACTTGAATTTAGGAAAAATGCGTGTGTTTCAAAATTGCATTTAGGACTCCGCCTGGCCGGGGCTTTATATAGCGCGACCCTGGGCCGCCCCAGCCCAAGCCGCGCCGCCCGCCCAAACCCTAGCCGTGCCGCGCCCAGCTGCCGCCGCCGCCGCCCCGCCGCCGCCGGAGCTCGCCGCCGACGAGGTTGACCCGCCGCCGTTTTTTTAGAAAACCGTTGGTTTTCACCAGTTTTTTCATTCGGTTTTTTAGATAGATCGGTTTTTCTTTTCTCGGTTTAGTTAATTAGCGAGCATTCGCTCGTTCATTCGTTTTGACGAACGCGTTCATCGTTTAGATCTAGATAACGAACGTTCGTTCGTTAATCTGTTCGTCGTTTTTCTTTTTCTCGGATTAAATCCGCGATTTTTCTGATCGCGATTTCTGATCCGATTTTCATTCTAGTATAACTTTTCGCTCGTTTATCGGAATCAGGCGATTCAAGCGCCTGGAGTTTCGTCTCGAAACCCTCTTTCCGTTTAACTAACTCAAACAAGTTTTTGCCTCTGTAAAATTTGACCTAGATCCAGAATAGTAAACGAAGCTTGTTTCTTTTGCCGTTTGTCTTTCGTTGCTTCGTTCAATTTGATTCTTTTTGCCAACCGGAGTTCTTAAGTTGAACTTTCTGGTTAGATCCCTTATTTGTGTTTTACCTGTGCATTAGTTGAGTATTTATTGTATGCTTGTTTGTTTGCAATAGAGTACCCGGAGTGCGCCGCTTGCTACTTCGAATCGCTAGGTTTTGCGGATCATCAGCAAGGCAAGTAACACTTTGATCATACCTCCTACTACCTAGTTTTTATTGCATTTAGATCAACCCTCATACCTTGCATGATTAGGATCTAATTAAATTGTGGGTATGGGAAGTAGATGAGGTAGTACCTATCACCTGTTTTATTATCAAACCTTTGGGAGTTACTTCTACGTTTGCTTATTATGCCATGCTATGCTAGTAGACGTGGATTGGGTGAGTGTATCCATGACAGATGTGAGTTTGTTAAATTAATGGTTTATCTAAGGTGGCAACTTAAATACACATCTGGGTGGATTGAGGCACCTGGGTATTCCAGCGATTGCCTATTTTTCTTTTGGACCGCCACCCAGGCTCAAAGGGATCATGAGATTATTCATACTAGAAACTTCTGTGTGCAGCCACAAGCTACTATGGGCTCTAGCATAGTTGACTAAGTTGTGCGAACTCTTACAGTGGTAGACTAGCAGATGTAGGGGAAAGTAGGTGTAACGGTCTACCCGATCGTAAGGTGCTAGCGCTTCTGAAAGACTATGTCTCGGTCATCCGTTTCTCAAACACCATGAAGTGCGAGAATCCCAACGGAGGAGACCGGGTCTTGTGGGGAAAAGTGCGCAAACCTCTGCAGAGTGTATAAACTAATCATGGTTAGTTGTGTCCCCGGTTATGGTTAGCCGATGTAATAAGTGTGTGATTGCTACTCTGTTATAAATCCTTCAAGTACTGTGTGGTGTCAGCATTACTGATCTACGGATGACACCGGAGCATAGAGATTGGACCGTCTAAGGTCTGGTCGCTACAAGATGGTATCAGAGCACACGCTAACTGTAGGACACGACCGCTAAGCTAAAGCCCTAGATCACTACTCACTCTTCTCCTTCTGACTCCTCATCTTTTCTACTCTTTTAGGATGGCGAATGCAAGGAACAAGTTCACACAACCGGATGAAGATACACCCTTTGGACGTCACTTGAAGGAAGTCACTAGATATCTGAACGTAGGAGTACCAAGCTTCACCGGGACTTACAACGCCACTTTACCTGAAGAAGAGTGTTGGATGATTCAAGTTCAAGTTCCGGGAAGGACGTTCATGCCAGTCACTGAGCCCATAGAGTTTTCCTTTGATGCACCAACCTGGAGTCTGGGAAAGAGCATGGCAGCTCACATTGCCATGGGACGCATTGGAGAAGTTTACCGCAATGATCTCAAGGATACTATCTACCAGATTTGTAGGCGCCGAGATGAGCACTGGGAGATGATCAGCACCAGGAAGGATATATCAATTGCAGCTTTTATCCAGGAATTAAACCAGCACATTCGACGTCAGGAGAACCAGATGTGCGCCGACATGATAGATCTGAAGAAGGCAAGGACTAGAATCAAGGAACTGGAGGAAGAACTCAAGGCTACACATGAAGATTATGAAGAGGAAATCGAAGTATTAGTGGAGAAGAATGACGATCTGATCAAGAAGATCAGAATATTTATGGGAGGCCCTGCACCAGTAGAAGAAGACAAAGAACCCAAGGAGATTCGCCCGGAAGACTACATCATCATCGACGACACCGACTCGGATCCAGATGATAGCGATGATGACTATGTTGATGAAGCTGGAGCAGATATCATGGAGTCTGCAACCGAAGAATATTTCTAGTAGACCACCCCACCGGTAGTACTAGTCCACCATGTAAATATAGTAGTCCGAGCACTTTTGCGATAGTTAGATCGATTGTATGCCCTTGTTTGATTGAATGAAGTGAATTGTTTGCTTTTGCCTCATGTGCATATGGGTAATGTTTTCTCTCTAGACCCCTCTCTATTCTTAAATCTCATCTTTTCTAAAACCATCAGATGCCTCCGAGACGTGACCCCGGATTTACCTTCCCACCGGAGCTCACTCAGTTGATCCAGCAGCAGAACACATTGATGCAGTTGCTAGTCCAGAATCAGAATCAGGGGAACAACAACAACCCACCACCACCACCACCACCACCTGTTGATCACTTAGCCCGTTTTGTTAGGCTGAATCCGTCGGTGTTTCCAGTAGCACCGAGCCGATAGTGGCAGATGATTGGCTCTGCAAGACAGCAAGGGAGTTGACCACAGCAGGATGCACAGATGCGGAAAAGGTGAAGTTTGCCGCACATCAGCTTGAAGGACCCGCAGCATCATGGTGGGAGAATTTCACCGCCATTTTCCCTATCGACACTGTCACATGGGACCAGTTCCAGTAGGCTTTCCGTACTGCCCATGTTTCAGTAGGAGTTATGGCCATGAAGAAGCGAGAGTTTCGCAACTTGCGCCAAGGAGGACGGACAGTTGGCCAGTATGTGGAGGACTTTAGTAAGCTAGCACATTATGCTCCAGATGACGTTGCTATGGATGCAGCTAAGCAGGAGAAGTTTCTGTAAGGACTGAATGATGAGTTGAGCATGCAGTTGATGGTAGCAACCTTCAACAACTACCAGGAGTTGGTAGATCGTGCTCTCATGATTGAAGGGAAGCATCAGCAGATTGAGAATCGCAAGAGGAAGTATGGACAAGGAAAGTACAATTCAGGAGCTCAGCAGAAGCCACGTTTTACCCCTAGACCGGGAGGACATTTTCGGCATACCCATGGGGAAGGTAGCTCGCACAATCATAATGGCACCAAGAATGGTAATGGGAATGGAGGAAGCAACGGCCAGAACTGTACCAACCCATCAACCCCAGCCAAGAGAGACCTGAGCCAAGTCACTTGCTTTAAGTGCCAGAAGACCGGACATTATGCCAATGAATGTCCTGAATCATAGAATGGAAATGGCAATGGAAGCTCTGGGAAGAAGTCGAACCCTTTCAATAGGGGATAGGTGAACCACGTTAACGTGGAGGAGGTTGAAGAGCAGCCGGATGCAGTAATTGGTAAGTTTTTGGTTAAGTCATTTACTGCACTCGTTCTTTTCGATACTGGTGCATTGCATTCATACATATCAAGGGGATTTGTGGATAAGTATAACCTTTCCACCAAAGTTCTTAGAACACCTATGTTAGTAACCTCACCAGGACCGGAGTATATGGCTAGTAAGGGATGTTTTCAAGTGCCATTGAGTATAGGTAGGCATGTGTTTCCCTCGAATTTGATCATTTTGGAATCACAAGGTTTGGATGTAATTCTGGGTATGGATTGGCTGTCGATGTATGGATGAAACATCGATTGCGCCAATAAGTCAATTTTGCTTACCACCCTAGAAGGAAGAAGGGTCAAGTATGTATCCCGGCATGTGCCTAAAAGGACTCAAGTGAATTTGTTAACAGGAGTTGTGCAGGAGGAAGTACCAGTAGTGAAGGATTTCCCTGATGTATTTCCAGAAGAGTTGCCAGGCATGCCACTGGATAGAGATATTGAGTTTTTGATTGAGCTTTTGCCAGGGACAGGTCCAATATCTAAGAGACCGTATAGGATGCCCGCAAAGGATTTGGAAGAGATTAAAAAGCAGATTAAGGAGTTACTGGATAAAGGTTATATTCGCCCAAGTTCTTCGCCTTGGGGATCGCCAGTACTTCTAGTGGAGAAGAAGGAAGGATCATTAAGGATGGTTGTTGATTATCGAGGACTGAATGAAGTAACCATCAAGAACAAGTACCCACTACCGATGATCAATGATCTGTTCGATCGATTGCAAGGAGCTAAGGTATTTTCCAAGATCGACCTGTGATCAGGATACCATCAGTTGAAGATTCGAGAACATTATATACCTAAGACGGCTTTTACCACCAGGTATGGATTGTACGAGTATATGGTTATGTCATTTGGTCTGACTAATGCACCTGCATATTTTATGAACATGATGAACAAAGTATTTATGGAGTTTTTGGATAAGTTCGTCATAGTGTTCATCAATGATATTCTGGTTTACTCGAAAAATCAAGAGGAGCATAAGGAGCATTTGCGTTTGGTACTTGGTAAGCTCAGAGAACATCAGTTATACGCCAAGTTTAGCAAATGTGAGTTTTGGTTGAAGGAAGTTGGATTTCTCGGACACGTTATATCCGGAGAAGGTATAGCCGTAGATCCCACTAAGGTTGACACTGTAACAAATTGGGAAGCGACAACAACCGTTGAAGAGATCCGGAGTTTTCTTGGGCTTGCAGGATACTACCGGAGATTCATTGAAAATTTCTCTAAGATTGCAAAGCCTATGACGGAGTTGTTGAAGAAGGATACCAAGTTCATATGGACTGAGGAATGTGATGCCAATTTTCCAGGAGTTGAAGAAACGTTTGGTTACATCACCAGTGTTGATTTTGCCAGATCAGACCAAGGATTATGAGGTGTATTGCCACGCTTCACGTCGAGGACTTGGAGCAGTGCTTATGCAGGAAGGAAGAGTTGTTTCATATGCCTCACGACAGCTTAAGCCTCATGAGTTAAATTATGCCACACATGATTTGGAGTTAGCAGTCGTAGTGCATGCATTGAAGACTTGGAGACATTTTATCATTGGGAACCATTGTGAGGTGTACACAGATCACAAGAGTTTGAAGTACATTTTCACGCAGAAGGAGTTGAATCTCAGGGAAAGGAGATGGTTGGAGCTCATCAAGGATTATGATATGAGATCGCATTATCACCCCGGAAAGGCTAACGTAGTAGCCGATGTGTTGAGCCGTAAGAGTCATGTCAACGCCCTAATGACGGGAGATTTACCAAGGGGGTTAGCCAAAAATCTTCGTGAGCTATGTTTGGAGATAGTCCCGAGAGGCTATGTAGCAGCATTGGAGATTCAGTCTACTTTGATGGATAAGATCAAAGAAGCTCAAAGGACTGACAAAGAGATTGTTTCTATTAAGGAAAAAATGAGCAAAGGAAAAGCTAAAGGATTTCGTGAGCATGAGCACGATACCTTATGGTTTGAAGACTGTGTTTATGTACCTAATGATTCGGAGATCGGGAAGTTGATTCTGCAAGAGGCCCATGATTCACCATATTCGATTCACCCAGGAAATACCAAGATGTATTTGGATTTGAAGGATACTTTCTGGTGGACCGGAATGAAGAAGGATATTGCGGAGTATGTAGATGTTTGTGATGTATGTTAGAGAGTAAAGGCAGAGCATCAGAAGCCAGCAGGATTGCTACAGCCATTGCCAATACCCGAATGGAAGTGGGATAAGTTAGACATGGATTTTATCACAGGATTGCCCAGAACACGTTCAGGCTATGACTCGATATGGGTTGTAGTCGATCATTTGACAAAGGTAGCTCATTTCATTCCAGTGAAGACTACCTACACTAGTGCCAAGTTGGCAAAGATATACATGACCAGGATCGTATGTCTGCATGGAGTTCCAAGGAGCATTGTATCAGATAGAGGAACCCAGTTTACCTCAAAGTTCTGGAATCAGTTGCATGAAACTTTGGGTACTAGGCTAGAGTTCAGTACAGCTTTCCATCCACAGACAGATGGACAGACCGAGAGAGTCAATCAGATTTTGGAGGATATGCTAAGAGCTTGTGCGCTAGATTACGGATCTGGTTGGGACGAGAATTTGCCACACGCAGAGTTCTCTTACAACAACAGTTATCAATCCAGTTTGAAGATGGCCTCTTTCGAAGCCTTGTACGGAAGGAGGTGCAGGACCCCATTGTCATGGGATGAAGTTGGAGACCGTCAGTTGTTTGGACCGGATCTGATTAAGGAGTCTGAACAGAAAGTAAAATTGACTCGCGATAGGCTCAAGGTAGCCCAATCCAGGCAGAAGAGCTACGCAGATTCAAAATGCAAGGAGATAGTTTACAAAGTCGGAGACCGAGTTTATCTTCGGGTATCTCCACTTCGAGGAGTTAAGAACTTTGGAGTTAAGGGAAAGTTAGCGCCACATTTTGTAGGACCATACAAGGTTTTGGAGCGTATGGGAGAAGTAGCCTATAAGTTGGACTTGCCTGAAGGATTGTCAGGAGTTCATGATGTGTTCCATGTTTCCCAGTTGAAGAGGTGCCACGCAGAGATGGCTGATATACCACTGAGAGATACGGTGCCGCTAGAAGCGATTTAGTTGGACAGTGATTTGACCTATGAGGAGAAATCGGTCAAGATTCTTGAGTATGCCAGCCGAGTCACCCGCAGCAAGGTTATCAAGTTTTGCAAAGTTCAGTGGAGCCACCACACGGAAGATGAAGCCACCTGGGAACGAGAGGAAAAATTGCTGAAGGACCACCCTCACCTATTTTCTAGCCAACCCGAATCTCGAGGGTGAGATTCATCTTAAGGGGGGTAGGTTTGTAACATCCCAAATTTTCAATGTGGAATGTTATACACTAGATCATCATTGCATATCATATTTTATTGCATTTTGGTTGATCCTAGAAAATTCTACGCAACTCAAGGACCTTCCGAGAGAGTTGGGGATTCCGTTATTTTCATATTTGAGTTTTCTCAAATTTTGAAAATAGGATCATTTGATTTTATTTATTTTATCTTCAATTATTTCTATTGTCAAAATATGAGAGAGGGAATAAAATGACTTTCCCAAAACAAAGAAATATTGAGGATTTAATAAAAAAATCAAATAAGATTTTATTTCGGTTTTATTTGCTATTTTATTTGAATTTAGGAAAAATGCGTGTTTTTCAAAATTGCATTTAGGCCCCCAAATAAATGTTCATCCTGTGCGGCTTGATTTTAGAAGCCGGGGAAAATTTATTTCGGGATTTTTGGAGTCCGTTTAGTATTCCTTTTGTTTTTTCTTCAGAGCGTAATTATTTAAAAAAAGTCCGAACAGACCTTGGGCCGTGTCCGGCCAGGACTCCGCCTGGCCGGGGCTTTATATAGCGCGACCCCGGGCTGCCCCAGCCCAAGCCGCGCCGCCCGCCCAAACCCTAGCCGCGCCGCGCCCAGCTGCCGCCGCCGCCGCCCCGCCGCCGCCGGAGCTCGCCGCCGACGAGGTTCACTCGCTGCCGGTTTTTTTAGAAAACCGCTGGTTTTCACCGGTTTTTTTGGTTTTTTATTCGGTTTTTTAGATAGATCGGTTTTTCTTTTCTCGGTTTAGTTAATTAGCGAGCATTCGCTCGTTCGTTCGTTTTGACGAACGCGTTCATCGTTTAGATCTAGGTAACAAACGTTCGTTCGTTAATCTGTTCGTCGTTTTTCTTTTTCTCGGATTAAATCCGCGATTTTTCTGATCGCGATTTCTGATCCGATTTTCGTTCTAGTATAACTTTTCGCTCGTTTATCGGAATCAGGCGATTCAAGCGCCTGGAGTTTCGTCTCGAAACCCTCTTTCCGTTTAACCAACTCAAACAAGTTTTTGCCTCTGTAAAATTTGACCTAGATCCAGAATAGTAAACGAAGCTTGTTTCTTTTGCTGTTTGTCTTTCGTTGCTTCGTTCGATTTGATTCTTTTTGCCAACCAGAGTTCTTAAGTTGAACTTTCTGGTTAGATCCCTTATTTGTGTTTTACCTGTGCATTAGTTGAGTATTTATTGTATGCTTGTTTGTTTGCAATAGAGTACCCGGAATGCGCCGCTTGTTACTTCGAATCGCTAGGTTTTACGGATCATCAGCAAGGCAAGTAACACTTTGATCATACCTCCTACTACCCAGTTTTTATTGCATTTAGATCAACCCTCACACCTTGCATGATTAGGATCTAATTAAATTGTGGGTATGGGAAGTAGATGAGGTAGTACCTATCACTTGTTTTATTATCAAACCTTTGGGAGTAACTTCTACGTTTGCTTATTATGCCATGTTATGCTAGTAGATGTGGATTGGGTGAGTGTATCCATGACAGATGTGAGTTTGTTAAATTAATGGTTTATCTAAGGTGGCAACTTAAATACACATCTGGGTGGATTGAGGCACCTGAGTATTCCAGTGATTGCTTGTTTTTCTTTTGGACCGCCACCCAGGTTCAAAGGGATCATGAGATTATTCATACTAGAAACTTCCGTGTGCAGCCACAAGCTACTATGGGCTCTAGCATAGTTGACTAAGTTGTGCGAACTCTTACAGTGGTAGACTAGCAGATGTAGGGGAAAGTAGGTGTAACGGTCTACCTGATCGTAAGGTGCTAGCGCTTCTGAAAGACTATGTCTCGGTCATCCGTTTCTCAAACACCATGAAGTGCGAGAATCCCAACGGAGGAGACCGGGTCTTGTGGGGAAAAGTGCGCAAACCTCTGCAGAGTGTATAAACTAATCATGGTTAGCCGTGTCCCCGGTTATGGACATCTTGAGTATCTAGTACTTGGATTATCATGTGAATCTCATCATGTTACTCTAATTAATTTGTTGGGTTTTTAATGATGATGTTTAATTGGGATTGAGATGGTGTCTACACTCTCAATGTTTAACAACCACTATGATAGTTAAATAAAATTTATTCCTTTGCAGTAGGGAAAAATTGGCTTTACGCAAAACTGTAACCATAGAGCTTTCCACTAGCCAAATACGCATGTAGTATAGTCTTATTCCTTCATTGCTCTCTATGTGTTACATTGCCAACATATTCCATGTGCTAACCCGTTTCGGGCTGCAACGTTCATGTTGCAGACTTTTCGGACGACGAGTAAGGTGCTTTTAGGTCGTGGTTCTATACTCAGTGATGCCATTGGAGTTGATGGACTCACTTATCTTCCAAGCCTTCCGCTGTTATCGTTATTAGATGGCCTTAAGCCATATTTATTGTAATAAGTTCTCTTTTGAGACACTCGATGTAATAAGTGTGTGATTGCTACTCTATTATAAATCCTTCAAGTACTGTGTGGTGTCAGCATTACTGATCCAGGGATGACACCGGAGCACAGAGATTGGACCGTTTGAGATCCGGTCGCTACAGCTACTGACAATCAAAGCAAGATAAGATGCATAAAAGATAAACATCACATGCAATCAATATAAGTGATATGATATGGTCATCATCATCTCGTGCTTGTGATCTCCATCTCCGAAGCACCGTCATGATCACCATCGTCACCGACACGACACCTTGATCTCCATCATAGCATCGTTGTCAACTCGCCAATCTTATGCTTCTACGACTATCGTTACCACTTAGTGATAAAGTAAAGCATTACAGGGCGATTGCATTGCATACAATAAAGCGACAACCATATGGCTCCTGCCAGTTGCCCATAACTCAGTTACAAAACATGGTCATCTCATACAATAAAATTTAGCATCATGTCTTGACCATATCACATCACAACATGCCCTGCAAAAACAAGTTAGACGTCCTCTACTTTGTTGTTGCAAGTTTTACGTGGCCGCTACTGGGCTTAGCAAGAACCGTTCTTACCTATGCATCAAAACCACAATGATAGTTCGTCAAGTTGGTGTTGTTTTAACCTTCGCAAGGACTGGGCGTAGCCACACTCGGTTCAACTAAAGTTGGAGAAACTGACAGCCGCCAGCCACATGTGTGCAAAGCACGTCGGTAGAACTAGTCTCGCGTAAGCGTACACGTAATGTCGGTCCGGGCCGCTTCATCCAACAACACCGCCGAACCAAAGTATGACATGCTGGTAAGCAGTATGACTTATATCGCCCACAACTCACTTGTGTTCTACTCACGCATATGACATCTACGCATAAAACCTAGCTCAAATGCCACTGTTGAGGAACGTACTAATTTCAAAAAAATTCCTACGCACACGCAGGATCATGGTGATGCATAGCAACGAGAGGGGAGAGTGTTGTCTACATACCCTTGTAGACAGTTCGTGGAAGCGTTATATCAACACGGTTGATGTAGTCGTACGTCTTCACGATCCGACTGATCCAAGTACCGAAAGCACGGCACCTCTGAGTTCTGCACACGTTCGGCTCGGTGGAGTCCTCGCCTTCTCGATCCAGCAAGAGGGGCGAAGTAGTAGATGAGCTCCGGCAGCACGACGATGTGGTGACGGTGTTGGTGAGGAACAATCTCCATAGGGCTTCGCCTAAGCACAACGAAAACTATGACGGAGGACAAACTAGAGGGGACGGGGCTGCCGGCACACGGCTTGGTGTTTCTTAATTTGTCTTGGGTGCTAGACCTACCCCTCTATTTATATGTTGAGCCTTGGGGTCGAAACTTGGAGTAAAAGCCTCCACAAAGTCGGTTTCACCCGAAAGGCAAGAGTCCTTCTTGGACTCCAGGGCCAAACGCTAGGGTTCCTGGCGTCTGGACCCTGGACTCCGCAAAACTTCCTTTTGCGCTTTCCAGAAACCTTGTGGGCTTTCCCCTTTGGCCCAAATAAAGTGTTCTCGTACCCAAACATTTCGGGAAACATCCGGAACCCCTTCTGGTGACCAAACACTATTATCCCATACAAACTTTATCTCCGGACCATTCCGCAGTTCCTCATCATGTCCGTGATCCCATCTCGGACTCCGAACAACATTCGGTCACCAACATACATAACTCATATAGTACTATATCGTCAACGAACATTAAGCGTGCGGACCCTACGGGTTCGAAAACTATGTAGACATGACCGAGACACCTCTCTGGTCAATAACCAATAGCGGGACCTGGATGCCCATATTGGCTCCTACATATTCTACGAAGATCTTTATCGGTCAGACCGCATAACAACATACGGTGTTCCCTTTGTCATCGGTATGTTACTTGCCCGAGATTCGATCGTCGGTATCTCAATACCTAGTTCAATCTCGTTACCGGCAAGTCTCTTTACTCGTTCCGTAATACATCATCCTGCAACTAACTCATTAGTTGCAATGCTTGCAAGGCTATAGTGACGTGCATTACCGAGTGGGCCCAGAGACACCTCTCCGACAATCAGAGTGACAAATCCTAATCTCGAAATACGCCAACCCAACAAATACCTTCGGAGACACCTGTAGAGCACCTTTATAATCACCCAGTTACGTTGTGTTGTTTGGTGGCACACAAAGTGTTCCTCCGGTAAACAGGAGTTGCATAATCTCATAGTCATAGGAACATGTATAAGTTATGAAGAAAGCAATAGCAACAAACTAAACGATCAAGTGCTAAGCTAACGGAATGGGTCAAGTCAATCACATCATTCTCCTAATGATGTGATCCCGTTAATCAAATGACAACTCATGTCTATGGTTAGGAAAATTAACCATCTTTATCAACAAGCTAGTCAAGTAGAGGCATACTAGTGACACTCTGTTTGTCTATGTATTCACACAAGTATTATGTTTCCGGTTAATACAATTCTAGCATGAATAATAAACATTTATCATGATATAAGGAAATAAATAATAACTTTATTATTGCCTCTAGGGCATATTTCCTTCAGAATCATGATTTATTTTCTCATTAACTATGGGTTCCTTCTCTTTAATATTTTTCAAAGTGACTCCTACTTTAGATCCATATTGAGAGATTCAGTTGTGGATCTTTTTATCCAAATTTTCAATTGACTCTACAGTAGCAACCTTATTTTCAATAATTTTGAGCCTTTGCATTACATGCTCCAAAGTTAATACAGTTCCATTAACCAAAAGAGGTGGTGAGCCAAATAAATCTATCATAGCATTATAAGAATCAAAAGTGCGGCTACCCAAGAAATTCCCTCCGGTAGTGGTATCAAGGACATATCAGTACCAAGGAGCAACGCCTACATAAAAATTGCGAAGAAGAACGGAAGTAGATTGCGTCCTCGTAGATCAATTTTGAGCATTGCAAATTCTATACCAACCGTCTTTTAGATTTTCTCCCTCCCTTTGTTTAAAATTTAGAACTTCATTCTCGGGAGACAACAGAGAAGATAGAGGACTCTCCATAACGACAAGCAAACGGAAAAGAGGCAAACGGAAAAGAAAGGGGGGATAGAGAGAGAGGGCGAATAAAATGGCAAGGGTGAAGTGGGGGAGAGGAAAACGAGAGGCAAATGGCAAAAAATAATGTAATGCGGGAGATAAGGGTTGTGATGGGTACTTGGTATGTTGACTTTTGCGTAGACTCCCCGGCAACAGCGCCAGAAATGGCTCGTTGTCGGGAGTCAAATCTTGACTTGCGCAAACCTCCCCGGCAACGGCGCCAGAAATTCTTCTTGCTACCTCTTGAGCACTGCGTTGGATTTCCTTGAAGAGGAAAGGATGATGCAGCAAAGTAGCGTAATTATTTCCCTCAGTTTTTGAGAACCAAGGTATCAATCCAGTAGGAGGTTGCGTGCGCGTCCCTAGTACCTGCACAAAACAAATAACTCCTCGCAACCAATGCGATAAGGGGTTGTGAATCCCTTCACGGTCACTTACGAGAGTGAGATCTGATAGATATGATAAGATAATATTTTTGGTATTTTTGTGGTAAAGATGCAAAGTAAAATAAAGGCAAAGTAAAAAGCAAAGGAAATAACTAAGTATTGGAAGATTAATATGATGAAGATAGACGTGGGGGCCTAGGTTTCACTAGTGGCTTCTCTCAAGAGCATAAGTATTTTATGGTGGGTGAACGAATTACTGTTGAGCAATTGACAGAATTGAGCATAGTTATGAGAATATCTAGGTATGATGATGTATATAGGCATCACGTCCGAGACAAGTAGACTGACTCCTGTCTACATCTACTACTATTACTCCACTCATCGACCGCTATCCAGCAAGCATCTAGAGTATTAAGTTCATGAAAACAGAGTAACGCCTTAAGCAAGATGACATGATGTAGAGGGATAAATTCATGCAATATGATAAAAAAAACCATCTTGTTATCCTCGATGGAAACAATACAATACGTGCCTTGCTGCCCCTACTGTCACTGGGAAAGGACACCGCAAGATTGAACCCAAAGCTAAGCACTAATCCCATTGGAAGAAAGATCAATCTAGTAGGCCAAACCAAACTGATAATTCAAAGAGACTTGCAAAGATAACTAATCATACGTAAAAGAATTCACATGAGATTCAAATATTGTTCATAGATAATCTTGATCATAAACCCACAATTCATCGGCCTCAACAAACACACCGCAAAAAGAAAATTACATTGAATAGATCTCCACAAGAGAGGGGGAGAACATTGTATTGAGATCCAAAAAGAGAGAAGAAGCCATCTAGCTAATAACTATGGACCTGAAGGTCTGAGGTAAACTACTCATACTTCATCAGAGAGGCTATGGTGTTGATGTAGAAACCCTCTGTGATGGATGCCCCCTCTGATGGAGCTCCGGAACAGGCCCCAAGATGGGATCTCATGGATACAGGAAGTTACGGCGGTGGAATTAGGGTTTTGGCTCCGTATCTGATCGTTTGGGGGTACGTAGGTATATATAGGAGGAAGGAGTATGTCGGTGGAGCAACAGGGGGCCCACGAGGGTGGAGGGCGCGCCTAGGGGGGTAGGCGCGCCCCCCTACCTCGTGGCCTCCTCCTTTGTTTCTTGACGTAGGGTCCAAGTCTCCTGGATCATGTTCGGTGAGAAAATCACGTTCCCAAAGGTTTCATTCCGTTTGGACTCCGTTTGATATTCCTTTTCTTCGAAACCCTAAAATAGGCAAAAAAACAGCAATTCTGGGTTGGGCCTCCGGTTAATAGGTTAGTCCCAAAAATAATATAAAAGTGGATAATAAAGCTCAATAATGTCCAAAACAGTAGATAATATAGCATGGAGCAATCAAAAATTATAGATACGTTGGAGACGTATCAGGTTCCGATAGGTGGTGCTCTCGTACATCCATGTTGATGGATACTTCAACCCACGAAGGGTAACAGTTGCGAGTCCACGAAGGGCTCTACCTATGAAGGGTCCACGAAGAAGCAACCTTGCCTATCCCACCATGGCCATCGCCCACGAAGGACATGCCTCACTTGGGTAGATCTTCACGAAGTAGGAAATCTCCTTGCCCTTACAAACTCCTTGGTTCAACTCCACAGTCTTGACGGAGGCTCCCAAGTGACACCTAACCAATCTAGGAGACACCACTCTCCAAAAGGTAACAGATGGTGTGTTGATGATGAACTCCTTGCTCTTGTGCTTCAAATGATAGTCTCCCCAACACTCAACTCTCTCTCACAAATTTGGATTTGGTGGAAAGTTGATTTGAGTGGAAAGCAACTTGGGGAAGGCTAGAGATCAAGATTCTTGTGGTTGGAATGGAATATCTTGGTCTCAACACATGAGTAGGTGGTTCTCTCTCAGAAAATGTATGTTGGAAGTGTAGGCACGTTATGATGGCTCTCCCCATGAATGGAGGATGGGTGAAGGGGTATACATAGCCTCCACACAAAATCTAACCGTTACACACAATTTATAAAACTCGGTGAGACCAAATACACAAACTTGGTCAGACCGATTCAGTTCAAAATGTGAACGTTAGGCTTTTCGGTGGGACCGATTTCATTAGGGTTAGGGCATAATGCAATCTCGGTGAGACCGATCACATGAACTCGGTGGAACCAATTTCTGTAATAGGCAAACCAAGAGGTAGTTAGGCAAACTCGATGGGACCGACCGCTCATTTCAGTGAGACCAAAATGTTACGAAAAGGAAACAGACAGTTTGCATTGCGAACTCGGTGGGACTGATCGCTCATCTCGGTTAGACCAAAAAGTTACGAAGGGAAACCGAGAGTTTGCAATCCCATCTTGGTAAGACTGAGACCCCTATCAGTGAGATCGAACTGATTAGGGTTTCTGGTTATGGCTATGTCAAATGAACTCGATGGCGCCGGATAGATCAAATCGGTGGGGACGAGTTTGACTTTTGGTTTGGGACATATGTGGATATGAGTAAGTGGTTGAGGGCTTTTGGAGCATATCACTAAGCATTTTGAGCAAGCAAGCCATTAAGCAACACCTCATCCCCTTTTAATAGTATTGGCTTTTCTTATGGACTCAATGTGATCTTGGATCACTAAAATGGAAATGTAGAGTCTTGAGCTTTTTGCCAATATGTGTCCTTAGCATTTGAGGGGTCCACATTCCTAGTCCATGCCATGCCAATCATTGAACTTTCTGAAATAATCATCTTGAAAGAGCATTAGTTCAATGAGCTATATGTTGTTAGTAATTAGCAAAACCACCCAGGGATAGTTGCACTTTCAGATTTGTTCCATAGGATAAGATTTCATAGGATAAGATTTCTATAGGTTCGGAGAGGGTTGAATGAATTTTGTAGTTATTCCATAGGATAAGATTTCTATAGGAATTTTTAGAGCCCTTTGATTTGTAGGAATATAATCCTATTTCTATGGGGGAAATTTTCCTATCCTCGGTATTTCATAAGAAAATAAACATTAACTAGACTTAATAAAAAAACCTATGATGTGAATTGTATGACATCTCCTATCATATTCCTATTCATAGGATTTGAGATACATGTCATCTCATTTCCTATGGTTTTCCTATTCCAATGATTTTCCTACCTTGTGAACAGAAGGATGCCTCTCAGATTGAAAGGATTTTTTCATGACTGGAGGTAGTGTTGCTATTAAATTTCATGATGACATTGGCAACTATTTTCAAACAAAGAAAGGATTGCGACAAGGTGACCCAATATTGGCCATGCTATTCAGTATAGTGGCGCATATGTTAGCGGTCATGATTGAGCGTGCCAAGGTTGATGGACAAATTGTTGGGATAGTGAACCATCTATTTGATGGTGGCCTGTGTATCCTTCAATATGCAGAGGATACGATTCTCTTCACGGATTATTGTAAGTGCATCTAGTGCCCCTTGTGATTTTGGTGTATTGAAGACTTATAGGTTAAGGGACCGATGCATTTGTGAGTATACACAGGTCTATAAGTCTATGAGGAGTTTGATATTTATAAAGAAAGTCGACCCCTAAAAATGAAGTTCTTCGACTGAAGACTTTGGATTAATGAAGACTTTCTGAAGACTTTGAAAGTGAATAAATTGGTGTGATCTTGAAGACTTGGTATTCATTCGAGGAAAATGAAGCGTGAAGACTTTTGTTTTCGTAGTTTCTTTTTCTCTTTCTTGAGTCATAGGAAACACCATACTGTTAAAGGGGGTCGAGGAAATACTAAGGAAAAATTTCCAAGTGATGCTCAACTCAAAATCCTATACCTACCAATCCCTTTGAGTGAAGCCATTGGAAATCTCATGCAGTTCAGTCAACTTCTTCAGTGACAGAGACGAAGTTCTTCTGGTCTCTGAGGAATTTGTTCTGATTGAGGAGTTAGCAATTCGCTAGTGCGGATTGCCTACAAGTGAGGAACATGATAGCCCTGAGGAATTTGATAGTCAAATTTCCGACCGTTGCTGTGCTACGCGCCAGCTGTCCCAAATATCCTTCCACCTAATGGTCATATCATTGAAGGGCATTTATATCTTATCATGTCGGGCTGCTCTCTAGGCTATAAATAGTCGCCCCCTGCAATCACCAGCTGTTTGGCTGCTCCGAGAGAAACTGACACTTGTTATTTGAGAGCATCCCATCCTCCGAGGACTTTGAGCGAAAATCATCAGTGAGGAAAACCCAAACCCAAACACCTTCAAACCCAAAGTGATTGAGCATCACTGAAGAGATTGATCCTGCGTGGATCCGATGCTTGTTACCTTTGAAGACTGTGCATCTTCTAGACGGTTAGGCATCATGGTCTAGAGTATACAGGAGGAAATTGTGGATCGCCGAGTGACCGAATCTGTGAAGGTTTGGAAGTCACCTGAAGACTTACCACGAGTGATTGGGCGAGGTCTGTGTGACCTTAGCTCAAGGGGAATACGGTGAGGACTAAATGTCCTGAGCTGCGTGTTCAGGACTGGGTGTCCGAGACTGTGTGTCCTCAGGTTTAAATACCTAGCCGCCCTAACCAGACATACAACTGTCATAGTAGTTGGAAATGGTCTACCAAATCATTGTCTTCAGCGAGCTAACTGGTTCCATTTCCTCAACCCTTTCATTTCCTCATTTCTATGTTGTGTGCTTGTTCATATCTATTTGAAGACTTTGACTGAAGACTTTCTCTATTTCCTCGGCTCAATTTCTTTAGTATGTTTGTCTTCATTCTGTTTATCCTGTGTTTATGCTTTCTGTACTCTGTGCTTGTTTTCATTTCATCATGAAGACCATGCTCATGTTCTGTTATGTTTACTTCTGAGTACTTATTCTGCTGCAAGTAGTTCTTCTCTTAGGAATTTCCTCACCCTGAAATTCCTTAGTAAAGTATTCATAAAAATTGCCTATTCACCCCTCCTCTAGTCGACTTAACGCACTTTCAATTATGACCTCAAGAAAGCAAGAAATCTGAAATTAATTTTATCAATATTCGAGCAACTCTTAGGGATTAATATTAATTTCCATAAAAGTGAATTGTTTTGTTTTGGTGAGGCTCAAGATGAGGCCCATCTATATGCTGACCTGTTTGGGTGCGGGTTGGGTCACTTTCCGGTCACTTATTAGGGATGTCGATACATGATACGTCTCCGTCGTATCTACTTTTCCAAACTCTTTTGCCCTTGTTTTGGACTATAACTTGCCTGATTTGAATGGAACTAACCCGGACTGACGTTGTTTTTAGCAGAATTGCCATGGTGTTATTTTTGTGCAGAATAAAAAGTTCTCGAAATGTCCTGAAAATTCACGGAGATTAGTTTTGGAATTAATAAAAAATATTGGTGAAAGAATCAAGTGAAGGGGCCCACACCCTGGCCACAAGGGTGGGGGTCGCGCAACCCGACCTTGTGGGCCCCCTGGACCTTCACCGACCACAACTCCAACTCCATATATTCATGTTCGGGGAGAAAAAAATCAGAGAGAAGGATTCATCATGTTTTACGATACGGAGTCGCCGCCAAGCCCTGTTCTTCCTCGGGAGGGCAGATCTGGAGTCTGTTCGGGGCTTCGAAGAGGGGAATCCGTCGCCATCGTCATCATCAATCATCCTCCATCACCAATTTCATTATGCTCATCGTCGTGCGTGAGTAATTCCACCGTAGGCTTGCTGGACCGCGATGGGTTGGATGAGATTTACCATGTAATCAAGTTAGTTTTGTTAGGGTTTGATCCCTAGTATCCAGTATGTTCTAAGATTGATGTTGCTATGACTTTGCTATGCTTAATGCTTGTCACTAGGGGCCGATTGCCATGATTTCAGATCTGAACCTATTATGTTTTCATGAATATATTTGTGTTCTTGATCCTATCTTGCAAGTTATAGTCACCTACTACGTGTTATGATCCGGTAACCCAGGAGTGACAATAGTCGGGACCACTCCCGGTGATGACCATAGTTTGAGGAGTTCATGTACTCACTAAGTGCTAATGCTTTGGTCTGGTACTCTATTAAAAGGAGGCATTAATATCCCTTAGTTTCCAATAGGACCCCGCTGCCATGGGAGGGTAGGACAAAAGATGTCATTGCAAGTTCTTTTCCATAAGCATGTATGATTATATTCGGAATACATGCCTACATTATATTGATGAATTGGAGCTAGTTCTGTGTCACCCTATGTTATAACCGTTGCATGACGAATGACATCCGACATAATTATCCATCATTGATACATCGCCTACGAGCTTTTCACATATTGATCTTTGTTTCTTTACTTTTCCGTTGCCACTGTTACGATTGCTACAAAACTGCTACTGTTACCGTTACTTCCATACTACTTTGCTACTAAATACTTTGTTGTGGATATTAAGTCTTTCAGGTGTGGTTGAATTGACAACTCAGCTGCTAATACTTGATGATATTCTTTGGATCCCCTTGTGTCGAATCAATACATTTGGGTTGAATACTCTAACCTCGAAAACTATTGCGATCCCCTATACTTGTGGGTTATCAAGACCTTTTTATGGCGCTGTTGCTGGGGAGCATAGCTCTATTCTCTGAGTCACTTGGGATTTATATCTGACTATCTGTAGATCACTATGAGGAATCTGAAAGACAACAAAACCAAGATCTATCACTGTACTACGAGGGGAGGTAAGGAACTGCCATCTAGCTCTGCACTTGATTCTCCTTCTGTTTTGAGTAAACTTGCGACACCTACACCTGCTATTGATTTTGATATGTCGCATGTTATTGATGATGCCACTTCTGCTATGCATGATTCTTATGATGATACTACTTCTCTGCTTGATGATACCATGCCACTAGGTGAATTTCTTGATGAACAACTTGCTAGGGTTAGAGATAATGGAATTACTGAAACTAATGATATTATTGAAAATGATGATTATGATTCTCCCCCTAGATATGAATTGCCTGTTGTACCTGAGGATTATGTTATGGATGAAGAAACTTCTAGAGACTTCTTTGCTTGCAATGATAGAGAGGATCTCAAGAAATTATTAGCTAAGCTGAAAGAAAAATCCTTGAATGCTAGAATTATGAATTCTCTGTTACTGATAAGGATTATGAATTCTCTGTTGATCCTGAGTTAATTACTTTAGTTGAATGTAATCCTTTCTATGGTTATGAATCTGAAACTGTTGTGGCACATCTTACTAAATTGAATGATATAGCCACCCTATTCGCGGGAAAAAATCGCTATTACTATATTCTTAAATTATTTCCTTTCTCATTAAAGGGTGATGCTAAGATATGGTTTTATTCCCTTGCTCCTAGTTGTGTGCGTAGCCCCTAGGATATGATTTATTACTTCTCTCAAAAATATTTCCCTGCTCATAAGAAACAAGCTGCTTTAAAGGAAATATTTAATTTTGTGCAAATTGAAGAAGAGAGTCTCCCACAATCTTGGGGGAGGCTTCTCCGATTACTTAATGCTTTGCGTGATCATCCTCTCAAGAAAAATGAAATACTTGAGATCTTTTATAATGGACTAACCGATGCTTCCAGAGACCACCTAGATAGTTGTGCTGGTTGTGTTTTCAGGGAAAGAACTGTTGAGCAAGCTGAGTTGCTATTGAATACTATATTGAGTAATGATAATGATTGGACACTTCCTGAACCAACTCCTAAACCAACTCTGAAGAAGAGGGGTATTCTAATTCTCAATCCTGAAGATATGCAAGAGGCAAAGAAATCCATGAAAGAAAAAGGTACTAAAGCTGAAGATGTTAAAAATTTACTGCCTATTGAAGAAATACATGGGCTTGATAACCCGACACAGGTAGTAGAGGTAAACTCTCTCCGTAGATTTTATGAAGGTGATATCCCTTATAATAAGTCTGCTAGTCAATGCTTGGATGAGTTTGACAATTTTATTGTTAAACAAGAAAATTTCAATGCTTATGTTAGTAGACAATTGAAATGTAATGCTTACATGCTTGACCACTTGGGTGATTATATGAGTAGAACTATTAATGATCTTAATCTTATTAGTAAACATGCTTCCATGGTTACAACTTAAGTAGAACAAGTACTTAAAGCTCAGGATGATTTGCTCAATGAGTTGAATAGTAAGAATAAGGGACAATTACATTTTTACCCCTAGTTGGTTCCTACCCACGGGTTTTGCCCTTACTTTTCGAGCTTGCTCAGTTTTGCCCTTACTTTTTTCGTCGAGATCCCTCAAATGCCCTTTGACCGTTTGACCAAAACTTGGAAAATTCATAACTAATTCATATGAACTCAGAAAAATGCAAATAAGATATCAAAATGTTTAGATAAATATTACCTTTATGGGCATATCATTTGCATTAAGGACAAAAGTATCGTTTAAACTACCCGAGGTAATTAATGTTATTAACATTATTAAAAATAAGTTGGTATAAACAATATTTTTTTCATGAATAAAAATTACATGCAAATGTAGGTGATGTTTGCTGAACATCCTGATAACTTATTTGCATTTTTCTGAGTATGTATCAACTTGTTATGAATGTTCTAACGACTTTGACCATTATTGGGAAACTTCATAACAAGTTGATATGAACTCAGGAAAATGCAAATAAGGTATCAGGATGTTCAAAAAACATCACCTACATTTGCATATAATTTTTATTCACGATTTTTTTGTTTATACCTATTTATTTTTAATAATGTTAACAACATTAATTACCTCAGGTAGTTTAAATGGTGCTTTTGTCCCGAATGCAAATGACATGCCCATAAAGGTAATGTTTATCTGAACATTTTGATATCTTATTTGCATTTTTCTGAGTTCATATGAATTAGTTATGAATTTTCAAAGTTTTGGTCAAACGGTCAAAGGGCATTCGAGGGATCTCGACGGAAAAAGTAAGGGCAAAACTGAGCAAGCTCGAAAAGTAAGGGCAAAACCCGTGGGTAGGAACCAACTAGGGGTAAAAATGCAATTGTCCCTAAGAATAATGATAATGCTGTTAGGGTTATGACTAGAGGTGGTAAGATGACCCAAGAACCTTTGTATCCTGAGGGCCATCCTAAGAGAGTTGAGCAGGATTCTCAGAGAACTAATACTGATGCACCTAGTCCTCGTACTAAAGATAAAAAGAAAACTGATAGGACTTTGCATGCTAGTGAGCCTGTTATAGACACACCTGAGAATTCCAATGATATTTCTATTTCTATGCTGAAACACAATCTAGTAATGAACATGAACCTAGTGTTAATGTTAATGATGATGTTCATGTTGATGCTCAACCTAGTAATGATAATGATGTAGAGATTGAACCTGCTATTGATCTTGATAACCCACAATCAAAGAATCAACATTATGATAAAAGAGACTTCGTTGCTAGGAAACATGGTAAAGAAAGAGAACCATGGGTTCAGAAACCCATGCCCTTTCCTCCTAAGCCATCCAAGAAGAAGGATGATGAGGATTTTGAGCACTTTTCTCAAATGATTAGACCTATCTTTTTGCATATGCGTTTGACTGATATGCTTAAAATGCCTCCTTATGCTAAGTATATGAAAGATATTGTTACAAATAAAAGAAAGATACCTGAAGCTGAAATTTCCACCATGCTTGCTAATTATACTTTTAAGGGTGGAATACCAAAGAAACTTGGAGATCCAGGAGTACCAACTATATATACCATGCTCCATTAAAAGAAACTATGTTAAAACTGCTCTATGTGATCTTGGAGCTGGTGTTAGTGTTATGCCTTTCTCTTTGTATCATAGACTTGAATTGGATAAGTTGACACCTACTGAAATTTCTTTGCAGATGGCTGATAAATCAACCGTTATACCCATCGGTATTTATGAGGATGTGCCTGTTGTGGTTGCAAATGTTACTATCTTAACGAACTTTGTTATTCTTGATATTCTCGAGGACGACAGTATGTCGATCATCCTTGGTAGACCCTTTTTGAATACAGAAGGGGCTGTTATTGATTGCAACAATGTCACTTTTCATGTTAATGGTAATGAGCATACGGTACACTTTCCGAAGAAAAAACCTCAAGTTCATAGTATCAATTCTATTGGAAAAAATCCAACTATTACTATTGGAGGTTTTGAATTCCCTCTTCCTACTGTCAAAAAGAAATATGATATTCTTACTGTTGGGGACATGCATATCCCCGTTGAGGTAACCTAGTGTTATTCGAAAATTCTCCGGTTTCATGTCACTCGGAAGAAGTTTATTAATAAGACTTGATCAACCTTGTTAATGGATTCCTTTTGATGAGCATGAGGTGGATGAATTTAGAAGGCACAACTCTCTGTACCCATTTTTTACTTTCTGTTATTTAGGTTAAATAAAGCAAAAATAGTATTTTCTGTCTGTTTTCTGAATTATCCATGCAATAAAAAATGTCCCGAAAATAAAAGTTCTCCAAATGCCTTGAAAATTTGATATGTTTTTTAAGAATATTTTAGAATTTCTGGCAGTTAGAACACACTAGGGGGCCTCACCAGCTGGCAACAAGGGTGGAGGGCGCGCCCACCCCCTTGAGGCGCGCCCCCTGACCTTGTGGGCTCCCTCCACTTAGCTTATTTCAGCACCCATCCACTCCTTCCTCCAGAAAAAACACTCCACAGCTCAAACTCGTGTTCTTGCTCATCTTGCTGCCATTTTCGATCTCCTTGCTCAAAGCACCATTCACAAAACTGCTTTGGAGGATTGTTCTTCAGTATGTGACTCCTCCAATGGTCCAATTAGTTTTTGCTCTAGTGCTTTATTTATTGCAAATTTTTGCTGCTGTGGTGACCTTGTTCTTGAGCTTGCATGTCAAATTTATATGGTGCAAAGTAGTTTTGATGCATGATATAGCCTCTAGGCACTTGCAGGAGTAGTTGCTATAAATCTTATTGAGTTTGATTCACTTTTATTTTGAGTCACTAAAAATTTTAGAAATTTTCAGAGGAAGAAAATGATGAGGAGCTTGTTGAGGGGCTCCTCGAGCCAGGGTTCGAAGGAAAAATAAAATGAGGAGAAGGAAAATCCCAAGTATAATCTTCCTCGAGCCGCAGAGATTTGGCCATGTGATGCATTCTTACAAGCAGCCGGAATTTACGATGATTTCTATTATTTGGCTGGGAATGCAGGGATCACCGACTTCCTCCTCGACCAGTGTGATCAGTATCTCCTACTCACTAATACTTTCGTGCAAAAAAATTCATTTTCATGCTAGGAGATCACCACACATGGTAGATTTTCACTTATATGATGAGTACAAAGAAATGACGCTTTATGACTTTTGTGAGGTTTGTAAATTACCTTATGAAGGTAGCGTCGAGGAACCATGTCCTAGTGATGTGGAAAGTTTTATTCACTAAATTACCGTAGGGGAAAACAAAGGAGTGTCGGGAGTAAGAGGGCTAGTATACATTTCCCTGTTTTACGCTATTACTCATTATTCGCTGGGAGATGTTTAATTGGTAGTGGAGAGAGTGGAGGCCTTAGTGCCCCTGACCTCGCCATTTTGCACCATGCTTGACATAGAGATAGAACTTATAGTTTGGGCGCTATGGTCGCTAAATGGTTGAGTTTAAACCGTACAAAGGGTCCTATTTCGGAGGTATATTTGCCTCCCGCCTTGCTAAACACTTTGAGATACCCATTAGGCACTATGAAAAAAAGGAGAAATTGCTACCAACTATACATTTAGATTATGACAGCATGATAGCACATAAGTTTATTCTCCATGATGAGGAAAAGAGACTTATTTATAACCTAGTATTTAGCAAGGTCCCCTTTCATATTATTACCTTGCCTGCACCTATTTTTTTATATTCATTCAGGCTGGTGCTTCGTTTTGCCCGCGGATAATCATGCATACTGGGAGGGGACACGATCCCCACATCCTAAGCCAGAGCCATCACCTGATCCATACCAGGAGTCTATTTATCAGTGGGATCCACAGGACCTCGCTAACCAGTGGAACCCCCAGGATCCTCCTCATTACACCGGAGAGGGCTACTTTGACCCATGGGCGTAGACCAACTTAGGCCAAAAGCCTAAGCTTGGGGGAGTACGTATTTCTCACCAATATTACATTCATTCCAATTGTCGGTGCTAATACTTTTTCATTGTATTATCCATTAGAGAAATAAAACACCCGGACTGGCTAGCAAACCTGGTGATGGTACCAAAGAAGGACAAATCCTGGCGCCTATGTGTCGATTTCAAGGACCTCAACAAGGCTTGCCCAAAGGATCCCTTCCCCCTCCCCCGCATCGATCAAATTATCGATGCTACCGCAGGACACGGTTCATTGTGTTTCCTCGACGCATACTCCGGCTACCACCAAATCAAGATGGCGGAGTCTGACCAAGCTGCAACGGCATTTATCACACCATACGTCCCCTTCTGTTTCAACACAATGCCTTTTGGGCTCAAAAACGCCGGCGCAACATATCAGCGCATGATTTAGACATGTCTGGAGAAACAGATCGGCAAAACAGTAGAGGCATACATAGATGATGTGGTCGTCAAAACCAAACACGTCGACTCTCTAATAGACGACTTGAGGCTCACATTCGACAACCTCCGAACATACAACATCAAGCTCAATCCGGAAAAATGCGTTTTCGGTGTACCAGCCGGAAAGCTCCTGGGTTTCATTGTCTCCGGTAGAGAAATTGAAGCAAATCCGGCCAAAATCCGAGCTCTGTCACAGTACGGCACATACTCCAATTGGATCATGCACTTCGATGGCTCCAAAATGCTGGCTAGTCTGGGGGCTGGCGTCGTCCTGACGTCCCCAACCGGAGATACAGTTAAATACGTACTACAAATACTGTATACAGACTCCAACAACGTAGCCGAATATGAAGCCCTGTTACATGGTCTTCGGATGGCAGTTTCCATGGGCATTCAACGCCTGGAGGTGCGTGGGGATTCGAACCTCACAATATCCCAAATAAATGGAGAATTCGATGCCAAGGATCTGAAGATGGCGGCCTATCGCAATGCCGTCCTAAAGATGTCAGCTCGGTTCGAGGGGCTCGAATTTCACCATGTGGCACGGGAAAACAATCAGGCGGCGGATATCCTCACCCGCATCGGCGCAAAACACGATGCGGTCCCCCCAACATCTTTTTGGAGAGGTTGTTTAAGCCATCCATGGTATGGGAAGGGGACACCGGTAACAATAGTCCGGACCCGGCCAAAATGCCCGTTACCGAACACTCTGACATAATCGGAGGCTCTGCCACCGAAATAACACCTTCAGCCCACGTAATAATGGCCATCATCACCCCGTGGACAAAACCATTCCTGGCCTACCTAACTAGGCAGGAACTTCCTGAGGACCAAAATGAGGCACGCTGCATAGTGCGGCGATCTAAAGCCTACAGGGTCCATGAGGGAGAGCTGTATAAAAAAGCACTACCGGAGTCCTTCAAAGGTGCATCTCCAAAGAGGAAGGGCGGAAGCTTTTGGCAGAAATTCACGCTGGACTCAGCGGCCACCATGCCGCAGCCCGGGCCCTTGTAAGCAAGGCCTTCCGTACAGGTTTTTATTGGCCGACGGCCCGGGTAGATGCACAAGACTTGGTCCAACGTCGCGTCGGTTGCCAGCTTTTTGCAAACCAAAGCCACATGCCACCCACCGCCCTCCAAACAATCCCCATTACCTGGCCCTTCACGGTCTGGGGGCTTGACATGGTTGGACCCCTTAAAGGGGGAACCCATAAGAAAAAATACTTACTGTTCATGGTGGATAAATTCACCAAATGGATAGAAGCCAAACCTGTTAAAACGGCCGAATCAGGACCGGTGATAGACTTCATATCCGGGATTGTACACCGTTATGGCGTCCCCCACAGCATCATCATTGACACGAACTTCACGGCCGACGAGGTAAAACTCTGGTGCAGCAACATGGGCATTAAGCTCGATTATGCCTCTGTCTATCACCCACAAACTAACGGCCAAGTTGAGCGAGCAAATGGTCTTATCATGAGCGGCATCAAACCCAGATTAGTGCGGCCCTTAAAGGAGTCTAACACGCACTAGGTAGAGGAGCTCGACTCCGTACTCTGGGGGCTGCGGACCACGCCGAATCGTACTACCGGATACACACCCTTCTTTATGGTGTACGGCGCAGAGGCGGTTCTGCCCTGTGACATAATTCATGACTCACCTCGAGTGCGCATGTACGAAGAAAGAGAAGCCGAGCTCGATCGGCAGGACAGTCTGGACACCCTGGAGGAGGAGCGCGACGTGGCAAAAGCCCGTTCCGCATTCTATTAGCAACAGGCTCGCAGATACCAAAGCAGAGAAGTACGGGACAAAACTTGTAACGTTGGCGAGCTAGTTCTATCCCTGCCGGAGAAGAAAAAGACCAAGCTCGAGCCCAAATGGGAAGGTCCCTTCATTATTGACTAAGTTTTGACCGATGGAGCATACCGTCTGCGGGATGCATCGAATAATCGACTTGAGCCGAACCCATGGAACGCAGCCAGGCTCCAAAGATTCTGCGCCTAGTGCCGAACCCTATGTTCGTCTCCTTCCTCTGTCCATTTTTTGCATATGCATTATCTGTCTTTTTTCTCTCTTTTTTCTTTTTTTCTTTCTCAAGGCCTTCAAGGGCCAACTTGTGCCTTGCTTGCACACTATTGACGCGCTAACCGCGCTCATTATACCTGGGGGCTTCTTACACAGAAGCTTAATTATTTATCTGGGCTTCATGCCCCACACATGTGTTATTCTTCCGCATGTACCTTTTCTTCGCCATTATATGCATCGATATGACTAAAGTTTTGGCCAAGCCAGGTTGCCTGGCTCTTGTATTTATGCCCTACGTTCCCGTTAATTCGGCTAGGGCATAAGGGGAGCACCTCTGCGATTGTTACTGTCGGGTCAGCCGGATGTGTACCTCAGACTGGGTGAAGCCGAGAGCTAGCGTTCTTAAGGGAATATTCGGTCGGTGAACAAAGATGATTTTTATTTATTTTCCATATGTGCCCCCATATGTTTTTGCCTGCGTCTCCTCTTGCAGTCCGGACATGCACTTTAGGGCATGCGTACCCAGGGAAAGGAACCCTTAATGGAACTATTCTCCCTGGAAGATGTTTCTTACTACTCATGTAATATAACATAACTAGTTGGGTACTTGTCTGTTCAAGCACTAATGACCCCTACGCCTGGTTTCCACGCATACCCCGGTTCTTATATAACTGAGCGGGTATTCGGATACACTCCGGACTATCGGGTCCCGAGGTTGAAGCGAAAATGTCCGCCATGACAAATGATTTACAATCCGGCTAGAAGGCATTATACATGTCACTTTAATTACATAGTCATATAGACTGACTAAATTCCTCTTCTATACCATCCAACAGGCTGTCTAGCCTACAATCCTGTTGGGAATACTTTGCGGCTAATTCTACTTGCCCATACACTAAGCTAACGGGGATCTCTTTCCCATCGGGCCCCACAGGTCCGACCTCGGCCATGTGGTTTGGGTCAGCCTTGGTATACCGCGTCTTCACCATGGCCCAGGCTTCCCTGGCACCTTGACGGCAGGCCGATATCTTCCATAATCGGAAGCGCCGCCGTGCTCCCTTGAGCTTCTCCGCAAGCTCTCCAATGCCTACTGTCAGGAAGATGGATGGCCACAAGGCCTGGGCAATACCTTGCATCACCTGCCGAACTTGTTCGTGCAGTTGTGAGAGCTCGGGTAGAAGATCACCCGCAGACCCAGGCATCTCCTCCGCGGGATGACCCGTCAGCATACCTGCAGACATAACTCTGTTAGCCGGCTTCTCCGCCGCACTCTTTTAAGGGTTCGTTCAAGCATTTACAGAAAATGCCGCGTCGAAGCCACTTATTCTCCTTCACGGAGTCCGCAAGCTGGGCTCGAACATCTTTCAGTTCCACGCTCAGCTTGGTATTGGCGTCTTGGAGATTGTTTTTCTCCCGCATGACCTCAGTCAGCACGCGTTCGCCAGCCTTTAGCTGTTGTACGACATGCTGGTCCTTCGGATTCTCTCCGGAGTCATCTGCAATATCTATTGTTAGATCTGCAGCCATGCCGCACACTATATGGTACCTATCATTCTTTGAAACAAATGTTACCAGCTGGGGATTTTTCAGGTTCCTTCAATGCGGCAACGGCGGCCCGAAGTTGGGTCTTGCATTCCTCCAGCTCCTATGACAGTCGAGTATTCTTCTCTGCAAGAACCTGCACAATAAACAATCCTTAAATCAGTTGTGCCAACTGTTTCAAGTCTCAGGGGCTACTGATATATATATATATATATATATATATATATATATATATATATATATATATATATATATATATTTATTTATACTCATCAAATTTTCTTACCCGTACATCCTTTACATACTGGTCCGTGGCTCTAGCTACACCATTTTGAGCAGCACGGATGTACGCATCTCCCAAGTTGAATGCATCAAACGCCTCTCGAGAGAAACAAGCGTCACGGAGTACGGCTCGGCGACGCCTATGATTCATGGCGCTCTCCACTTTGGAATTCGTAGAGGATATCTTATCTGCATCCTCTGTAGAAGGAGCATCTGGCGTGTACCTCGTGTCAGCTTCCGCCTCTGTGTCCGGCCCTGGAGCCTGACTGGTAGAGGCATGATCGGCGACCTCTCCGGATATTGTCCGGCGAGCGTTCTTCCTTCTAGGAAACACTGGTGTTATTATGTTTTTAAAGACGACAACCACGGAGTGAGGTGTTGCATCATACCTCTGTGCCAGCGTCTCCGTCCGGACCGCCTTCCTTTTTAGCCTATCCGGATTTGAAACCCCTTGTTGGCAAGTCGCCGTGGGCTCAGCATGGCGTCCCGAGGGCCTTCCCTATAAAACACCGTTTGTATACGGTAGGTGAAGTGCATAAAAGGAAATCCTTTTCAAAGGTTGGGACTCCAGTCTCATTTACCTACGAGGCTGGGAATAGCTGAAAGTGCGTTATATCGACTAGAGGGGGGGTGAATAGGCGATTTTTATGAAAGTCTTCAAAACGTGAAGTTATGAAGACAAACAGCAGAGATATGCCTATTACTATGTAGCGGAAGGTAGACTACACTAGGCAAGCCATGGTCAAGTATCAACAGAGTGAAAGCACAGTGACAAATGGCTGCAGTGTAATAAGGATCAGGTAGGAAGATATTATGAAGCCAAACAGATCATACACTCACGTTGTGAAGACAAAAGATAGAACAGACATGCAATGACTTCGCAATGAGTAATCAGTAAGTAAAAGGAAGTAAGATGAAACCAGTGACTCGTTGAAGACAATGATTTGTTGGACCAGTTCCAGTTGCTGTGACAACTGTACGTCTGGTTGGAGCAGCTAGGTATTTAAACCTTAGGACACACAGTCCCGGACACCCAGTCCTGAACACGCAGCTCAGAACACCCAGTCCTCACCGTATTCTCCTTGAGCTAAGGTCACATAGACCTCACCCAATCACTCTGGTAAGTCTTCAAGGTAGACTCCCAAACCTTCACAGACTTCATTCACTGGCAATCCACAATGTCTCTTGGATGCTCAGAACGTGACGCCTAACCGTCTGGAGGATGCACAGTCCTCAAGTGTAATAAGTCTTCATATCACACAGACAAGAAGACTTAAGTGATGCCCAATTCTCTCTGGCTCTGGGTGGTTAGGGCTTTATCCTCGCAAGGAATTCTCTCTCAAGGGCTTCGAGGTGGGTTGCTCTCAAACGACAAAAGCCGTACTCTCAATCTGAGCAGCCAACCGTTGATGGTTGTAGGGGTGGGCTATTTATAGCCACTTGGCAACCCGACCTGATTTGTCCGAAATGACCATGGGTCACTAAGGAACTGACACGTGTCCCAACGGTTAGATTTCAAACTCACATGGCAACTTTACTTGGGCTACAAGCAAAGCTGACTTGTCCGGCTCTGGACAAGATTCGCTCTCATTGTCTTCACTCGAAGACATAGGTTTTTGTTTTAGGCATCACTTCAGTCATTCTGACTGGTTCTCCTGGACCCCACTTAACAGTACGGTGGTTCCTATGACTCAACATAACAGAAAAAGAACTACGTAAGATCTAAGTCTTCGAGCTCCATAGGCTTCATATAGTGTCTTCTCTTGTCATAGTCTTCAATGTGAATATCTTCATATACCACCTTTGACTTCAATGTCTTCATACATTTTTAGGGGTCATCTCTGGTAGTAAAACCGAATCAATGAGGGACTTCTACCTGTGTTATCCTGCAATTCTCACAAACACATTAGTCCCTCAACTAGGTTTGTCGTCAATACTCCAAAACCAACTAGGGGTGGCACTACATGCACTTACAATCTCCCCCTTTTTGGTGATTGATGACAAACTAGTTGATGTTTTCAATGGGGAATATAATCTATGAAATTGTAAAGGATAAGGAATTGTCTTCATAAGTTGCAAGGGCTCCCCTGAAGATGTGCATATAAGTTAATTTGCTTTTGGAATGCAAATGCACATGGCAGGTTGTACTTGTGGAGATCCACTTCAGCTTATGATGACAATCCACTATGCATGTGAAAGTATATCAAGATAATGACATGCATAATGGAAAATGGACGTCTGCAGAATGAGCTAAGTGCGGAATTTATCGTCGCACATGCGGAATTTATCTTCGCAAAACAAGGTGGCAAACAAGTAGCAGACGACCATCTAGTTTAAGTGTTATAACTCATAAGAGCCAAATGTAGCAAAAAATGAGAGTTGTAAGCACGAATCAAAATATAAGGCACCCGCCCATATGAACCCGCTTGAAGACTCAATATCTCATATGCTTCTCCCCCTTTTGTCAGTAATGACCAAAAAGGTTTGAAGACATAGAGTCTCTACTCGTTCCCATGAGGAGTAGGTGAAGTACCAGGGTTGTTGGTGTTGGTTGGCGGTGCAGAAGAGCTTGGAGGTGCTGAAGCATATGGCGGTGAAGTAGCATCGTCTTCTTCCTCAATGATTCTAGCAGTGACTGTGGCAGCAGAGGAAGAGAACTCAGAATCTTCAAGGGATGGAGTTCCCAGCAGCACAGCTCTTCGAGGAGGTGTCGAGTCAAACTTGAATCTTTCAGTGAAGCCATCCTCTTGAAGATCAGCTTCAGAAAGCATCATCATTATCCCTTTCCATGTGCGGCGACAGGTTTCATGGGCAACGAATGCATTCTTGGTGGCAAGATTTCGGATGCGATTTACATCCACCAAGAGGCTTTTCATCTATCTCTTCAACCAGTCATGATGCCTATCCTGCTTTTGATGAAGGGCCACAAGAAGCTCTCGATCATTGAGAACACGAGTGCGCTTCTTGGGTCTTGAAGCAGTGGCACTGTCAGTGGCTTCAGTTGAAGTAGGATGTGGTGCGCGTGTAGTGCCAGCCAAAGGATATACCCTGGAGATGGCTTCAACACCTTCAACGTTTTGAGTGAAGCTCTGGTGTTCTGCATTCTGAAGACTCAGAGGTTGCTTGGCAGGTTCAGGATAAATGGCTTCAGCAGAGGTATCCACATCAGGCAAGAAGATCCGATGGTTGCGGGCTGAGGGCTGATACGAGATGGTAGAGTGAAGTTTGATCAGCCTCATTACCCAAGGAGCATAGAACTTTAAACCAAACAGATCTGAGCCTGATGCATCTAGTTGGCGTATGAAGAAATCCTGTGCATTGAAGCATTTGCCATGAAGGATACAAAATATCAGAGTCTTCATTGCACCCTCGATCTTGGCATTTGGAGAGTGTCCTTTAATGGGCCAGAGAGTCCGCCGGATGATGTGATAGATGGTCCTGGGCAGGTACTCAAGGTCTTCAACGAAGAACTCTGTGGGATAAGGAGCATCGTGGGGCAATGGCTTCATCATGGAGAGCATCTGACTCATATTCGGTTCAGGCCTCTGAAATATGCTCTCAATAGCTTCAGTGTGTAGCCGATAGCCTTGCTCGAAGAATTCACCTGGAGTGGGCAGGCTAGTGAGCTCAATGATATCAAATGCATTGGCTTCGTGATGAACATTGCCGGTCATCCACTCCAGGACCCAAGTCTTCGGATCTCTGTTGTATCCTTTGATGTGCAGTGTGACATAGAATTGTAGCAGGAGCTCTTCGTTCCAATGCGCTTCATCAGTGACAAACTGTAGCAGACCCACTTGTTTGAAGCAATCCAACGCTTCCTCTAGATAGGGCAGACCAGCAATAGCTTCAACATCAAGGCGCTTGTGCGGGAAAATGCGACCTTGGTTGTATAGTATGCAAGAGTAGTAGCTGCACTGAGGATAGCTCCAGAACCTATCTGATGAAATCCTTTCCCTTGAATAGGGGTTCTTGGAGCTATTGAAGAAAGTATTATCTGCCCTGAAGCTATTGATGTTGAAGGAACCAGGTGCTGATGCAGAACCTAGGAACCTTGGCAGTCTTGGGATTGGCTTCTGAACCTGAGGCCTGTGCTGAACATGGTAGTTGAATTGTGGACCGGCAGCAGACTCAGGAACAGAAGTGTCAGGATCAGTAGCTTCGCTGTCTTCTAAAGCTTTTGGTGGGGAGGGCTCCACATTATCTTCAATGTTAGATGTGGCAGCCTCACGATTTGCTTCCTCCACTTGACGAGCTGGAGGGTCGGACACAAGCACGTTCTCTTGGAGAACTGCTTCTTGGTGGAGCAGGGGAGTGGGATCTTGTGGTACTTCATCTGTAGCTGATGCAGCCGGAATGTCTTCAGCAGAGACTTGAGGCCTTGGACCTTTGCGAAGCCTGCGGAACGCAGACGACGCCTAAGGAGTTGGAGTTGGCTGGGCCTCATAGTCTTCTTCCTCTTGAGGGCGATCCGCCCATGAAGCATCCTGTGCAATTGGCGTCAGTGGACGACCAACGCTGATGAGTTCGCTGTGTTCTAACTGAGGAAGGGCTGCATCATCTTCTACATTGTCATGATGACCAATGTCTTCAGCAGCGATGGGGTCGGCTGCTGGAATGTCTTCAGCTTCAGGAGCCTCTGTGGAAGCAGGCTCATGAACCGTCAATTGACATTCTGCGTCAGGGTGAACCATAGAAATGGGTTCAACTATCAAGGGCTCTGTGGGAGCAGCCCGAGCTTTCTTGATCTTTCGCTTTTTCTGAGTGGGGGCAGAAGGAGAGGCTTCAGAGTGTTTCCTCTTCCTGGCTTCAGCCTCTGCAGTTCTTGTCTTCTTGAGCTCTGAAGCTGTTGACCGACTCTTTGCCTTCGAGCCAGTTGTTGCAGTTGGGAAGACAAGCGGAACTGCTTCCTGCCTTGGTGCCTCTGGTTCGGCTGGAATAGTCTTCTTCTTTTTCTTTGCGGCCATCTTGGGGTCGATGCCAGGAAGCCCAAGTGTCTTGCGCTTCTCAGCCTCATTGTAGGCTTGTAAACATCTGTCAGCCAGAGTCTTCATCCGCTCACATGAACCCTGAGCTTCTGCACGCTTCTTCAGAAAGTTTTCCTTTAGCTCATGCATCATTGTCTTGAAGTTCTTCACTTCCTGCACGCTGAGCTTTGCCATGTGCTTCTTGAACTGAGCCTTTTCATAGTCAATCTTCTGCTTCAGTTCAACAATGCGCTGGGCAATTGCAAGTTCTGAAGCAATGGCGCCTTGGAAGGCGACACTGAGGCCAATGGGTAGCTGCAAATCTTCAAAGCTGATGTTTGGCGTGTCAAACCACTCGTCAATGAAGCTGTGGATGATGGAGACATCAAAGAGAGGCAGATTATTGAAGATTTCTGCTTCTTCTTTGCTCTTGATGAGTTGCTCAAGAGCGTCATCTGCAAGATCTTCTTCACTTGACAGATCAATGGCTTCGCTGCGCAGGATGGCAGCAGCTGTGAGCTCTTTGCCAGTGTGAGACAGAGGCATTTTGGCCTTCTGGTGCCTTGAGACGCGTGATAAGTCTTCAGACTGCACACTGTCTTCAGGAGGTGCAGTTTCCAATGGCTTCGCCTTTGAGATTTTTGGTGAAGGGGCCGGCTTTGAAGCTTTTGGCTTCTTCAACTGTTTTGGCTTCGGCACTGCAGGCACTGCAGGCGCTTCATCAGACTCAGTGTCAGCTGCAGGCTCATTCACCGCAGTCCCTTGAACCAAGATGTAGGTGATGAGGCCTTCAAGGTTGGCATACGGACCGATGACATTGGGCTCTGCTTCTCGTGTGCCATCTGCCCTTGGTGCTGAAGGACCAGGGTTGAAGTCTAACCCAAATTTCTTCTTGTTCTGCTTCGCTGAGTTTTGGGCAAACTGGAAGTTGCGCTTGAACAGATTGTCGTCACGACACCAGAGTAGTGACGACGGATGTGCATCATCAGGCTGTGGCCCACGAACCATGCATGGATAGAAGCTTTGGGCAATAGCTTCATCTCTGGACCTGGGTACAAGATTCTTGTATAAGATGTCTCCCCACGGTCTTTTGATTGCACTTTTCTCAGCATACTCTTGGGTTGTGAAGCGGTATTTGAACCATTGTTCTGCCCAATAGCGTCGAATCCATTGGATTCGGGTCTTGCGCTGACCATAATTCTCTTCAGGATATGTTTTATACATTTCTGCCAGTTCATCAGGCAGATCTTTGGATGTTCCTCCACGTCGCTGTCTGCCCCCCTTCCTTGCTGCTGTTTCTGAAGCCATAAACCTTAACTTGGAAGGCTTCAAGACGTTCAAAGGCTTCAAAGGCTTTCTTTTGCTGGACCAACAGGAACTGGCTTCAGGAGAATTTATGTGATGCTGTAAGAACTCTGCAAATGAATGCAGACTATGAGAACCAAAGGATTCTCCCACGGACATGTACCTGTGACAGCATTAAGGTGCGAGGGAAGGGGAAGAGGTCATATGCATTCTCAGAAGATTTTGAAGATAAATCAGTTTAGAAGACATTGACCTCATCGTGCGAAGACATTCACTCATAGATAAGAAGTTGGTTCCAGATTTGTACGAATCCACAGATCAGTACAAGTGAGGAATCTAACTACTTTGTGAAGCACAAGTGAATATACTAGGCATGTTATGAGATGCAGTTTGAGAGAGATCTAGTTTGTGTGAACAAAAACGACTTGTGGTAGAAAGTGACAGATCAATAGGATCAATGGTGCTGTAAAAAGGGAGTTTTATTTACCACACTGAGAACTGCTAGACGGAGTGGGAGATGAGGCCGAGCAGTTCACTCGTCCGTGCCCTAACTTGGCGACGGAGGAGACCTACGGCGATGGCAGAGAGGACGATGTCCGCGGTCGACATGAAGACGGCGTCAGAGAGGTTGCGGCAGCGAAGCGCTTCGTCGCCGGCGTCGTCGAGAGCTAGCGGTGGCGCTAGGGTTCGTGCGAGGGTGGAAGAAGAGATAATTACCGCTTTGAGTGTGTATTTATAGGCACATGGGCGGCACTGTGCTATTACACAGGTGCCCCTGGCGATTCGCATTTGAGTAATACGTGGCCATCATGCGGTATTTTGGGGGCAGTTCCACGTCCCATGCACGCCTGGATTGTTGGGTGGTCGTTCCTACTTCTCCGGATTTCATGTGGATAAATGAGCATTGAAAACGAACTTAAGTGTTGTCTCTGTGTCTTCTGCTGACAAGGACGCAGAGAAGACATTCGACAGTTTCAATAGAATGCATATGACTTGGAGAGATAGAATTTTGAGATAGAAAGCATAGAGAGGTTTGGGTCCGATCACATTCACTTAGTTCAAAAGATTCAACAAGAAGACATAGCTATAAGTGAATGCTGTAGAGGACAAAACACTAGTATATGTATATATCTATATAATCAACATAGTGAAGATAATCATGAAGACATGTTTAGATTGAAGCCAAACCAAATGTGAAGACATTGCAAGGTAATGCCATGAGTGAAACACTTCAAAATAGAACATTTGGTGGTGGCGTTACCCACCGTATAGGAAGCATTAGACCCAGACACGGCGCACAATTATCGTGGCGCTCCGAAGTCAAATTCCACATTAATGTATTCACACTTAGAATGTATGTCTTCATTGATTGAAGATATACTTTACTTCGTGTGATGCACATCTAAGTCATCAATATGCATAAGGGTTAGGATGTGTGCCTGATCACAGGACATTTGAGGATTCTAGGATATTCAGCTCACACCGTAACTTGCAAAACCTCTTCTCATCCAAGGGCTTGGTGAAGATATCTGCCAATTGCTCTTCAGTTTTGACGTGTATGATATCAATGTCTTCCTTCACAACATGATCTCTGAGAAAGTGATGACGAATTTCAATGTGCTTTGTCTTCGAGTGCTGAACTAGGTTGTTGGCAATCTTGATGGCGCTTTCGTTGTCGCAGTAAAGTGGCACTTGCTTCAGATGAATGCCATAGTCCTTGAGTGTTTGCTTCATCCACAGAAGCTGAGCGTAGCAAGATCCAGCAGCAATGTATTCAGATTCAGCAGTGGAGAGAGATACACAGTTTTGCTTCTTTGAAGACCAACACACAGGTGATCGTCCCAGAAAGTGACATGTGTCTGATGTAGACTTGCGATCAACTTTGTCACCAGCATAATCAGCATCCGAGAATCCTACCAAATCAAACTCTGAGCCCTTTGGATACCATAATCCTAGAGTTGGGGTGTGAGCCAAATATCGAAGAATTCGCTTCACAGCTAAGTGATGCGATTCCTTTGGTGCCGCTTGAAATCGAGCACACATGCAAACACTAAGCATAATATCTGGCCTAGATGCACATAGATAAAGTAAAGAACCAATCATGGAGCGGTATACCTTTTGATCGAACTCTTTACCATTGTCGTCAGGACCCAGATGATGTTTGGCTGGCATTGGTGTTGTGAAGCCTTTGCAGTCCTGCATACCGAACTTCTTCAGGCAATCTTTGAGATACTTCTCTTGAGATATGAAGATGCCATTGCGTTGTTGTCGTATTTGAAGACCAAGGAAGAACTTCAGCTCCCCCATCATAGACATCTGATATTGCTCTTGCATCATATAGCCAAACTCTTCACTGTACTTCTGATTGGTGCAGCCGAAGATAATGTCATCCACATATATTTGGCACACAAACAGTTCACCATCATATGTCTTTGTGAAAAGAGTGGGATCTAGGGAACTAGGTATGAAGCCTTTGCTATTCAGGAAGTATTTGAGTGTGTCATACCAGGCCCTAGGGGCTTGTTTGAGGCCATACAGTGCCTTGTTGAGCTTGTATACCATGTCAGGATGTTTTGGATTTTCAAAGCCAGGCGGTTGTGCAACATACACTTCCTCTTCAATCTTGCCATTGAGAAAAGCACTCTTCACATCCATTTGATATAGAAGTATGTTATGATGATTTGCATAGGCCAGCAGTATGCGGATGGCTTCAAGCCTAGCCACAGGAGCAAATGTTTCGTTGAAGTCAATGCCTTCCACTTGAGTATATCCTTGAGCAACGAGACGAGCTTTGTTTCTGACAACTTGACCATGCTCATCTTGCTTGTTGCGATATATCCATTTGGTCCCTATTATGTTGTGCTTCCGTGGATCAGGACGCTTAACTAGTTCCCATACATTATTTAGCTCAAACTGTTGAAGCTCTTCTTGCATAGCTTGAATCCATTCAGGTTCCATGAAGGCTTCTTCAACTTTCTTGGGTTCTGATATTGAGACGAATGCGAAGTGCCCACAGAAATTTGCTAGCTGAGTTGCCCTTGAACGAGTGAGTGGACCAGGTGCATTGATGCTATCAATTATTCTTTCAATCTGCACTTCATTGGCAACGCGAGGATGTACAAGGCGAAGACTTTGCTCTTGCCGTTCATTGTCGTTGTTGGAAGGAATGTCTTCAGGCTGAGCATTGTCTTCATGTTCATCAGGTGCTGAAATGATAAGTTCTTCTTCAGGATGAGCTTTAGAAGGTATAATTTCTCCAGTTCCCATTAGCTTGATTGATTCACTGGATGGAACTTCATCTAGCACACTTGGCAGCTGCTCTCTTTGTGATCCGTTGGTCTCATCAAACCGCACATCCACTGTTTCAACCACTTTGTAATGAAAGAGACTGAAGACTCTGTAGGAGTGCGAATCCTTTCCATATCCAAGCATAAAACCCTCATGTGCTTTTGGTGCAAATTTTGAGGTGTGATGTGAGTCCTTGATCCAGCACCTTGCGCCAAATACTCTGAAGTAACTGACATTTGGCTTTTTGCCAGTAAGTAGCTCATAAGATGTCTTGTTCAGTAGCTTGTGAAGATAAACACGATTGATTGTATGACATGCAGTATCAATGGCTTCAGGCCAGAATTGTCTTGGGGTCTTGTATTCATCTAGCATCGTTCTGGCCATCTCAATTAGTGTTCTGTTCTTGCGTTCGACGATGCCATTCTGCTGTGGCGTGTACGGGGCTGAGAATTCATGTGTGATGCCCAAGGTATCAAGATATGTATCAAGGCCAGTGTTCTTGAATTCAGTGCCATTGCCACTTCTGATGTGCTTTATCTTGGCGCCAAAATTGTTCATAGCTCGATTGGCGAAGCGTCTGAAGACATCCTGCACTTCAGTCTTGTAAAGGATTATGTGCACCCAAGTATATCTAGAATAATCCTCAACAATAACGAAGCCATAGAGGCAAGCTGTAGTAGCTAGAGTTGAGTAATGAGTGGGACCGAAAAGATCCATGTGAAGCAGTTCGAAGGGTTGAGTAGTAGTCATGATTGTCTTCGAGGGATGTTTGGCCCTCGTCATCTTCCCTGCTTCACAGGCACCGCATAAGTGGTCCTTTTTGAACTTGATGCCCTCGATGCCTATGACATGCTTCTTCTTCGCAAGGGTGTGGAGGTTCCTCATGCCAGCATGTCCAAGCCTCCGATGCCAGAGCCAGCATTCTGAAGCCTTTGCTAGAAGACATACTGCAAGCTGTGGCCCTGCTGAGAAATCTACCACGTACAAATCATCTTTTCGATACCCTTCAAACACTAGAGACCTGTCAGATTCCATTAGTACAAGGCAACGATATTTTCCAAACATTACAATCATGTTCAAATCGCAAAGCATTGAGACAGACATTAAGTTGAAGCCAAGGGATTCAACAAGCATGACTTTATCCATGTGTTGATCCCTTGAGATTGCAACTCTACCTAGACCCAATACCTTACTTTTACCAGTGTCAGCAAATGTGATGTGGCTCTTGTCGGATGGATGTAAGGTTGAGTCCATAAGAAGACTTCTTTTGCCAGTCATGTGATTTGTACACCCACTGTCAATAATCCATTCTGAAGACACTGGTGTCGTACCCTACAGTGCAGTTAGGGGGATAGGCTTCACCAAGAGCATTGTGAAGCAAAAACATTTGACGAACCAGTGGGTTATGAAAGCTTAGATCCAGGTTAGGACTAATAGGAAGTGTAGCAAGCGATTCAGGTACGAAGTACATAGTAAGACCATTTGGGAATTTGATCTTGCGCCCTACAAGATGTTTAAGGTCCCTAGCAATAGCGTCAGAAGATTTTGGTTTTCTGCTGGAGACCTTTCCCTGCAAAAGAGGGTTAAGCTTCTTTAACCACCCACATCTTCAAGGGTGGCTTAGAAGCAATAAGTCTAAGTGCAGCATCTGAGAATTTTGGCTTTGGAGCCCTAGCAAATAGTCTAGCAGGTGGACAATAGTACTCATAAGAATAGGCAGAATAGTTCTTGGTCATATGGACATGACGGTTTGATGAACGGCTCTCATATTCATATGCCTGAGTATGGTTTCCCTGCAAAACATTTGCGTTAGTGCGAATCAGGTGAGTCCTCTGTCTGTATGAAGCCTTTGGACCGTATGATGCCTTTGGTCTGAGGTTTGTCTTCTTCATGTGAGGTGTCATGAAGACATTCACAGGAAGATCTTCCAGACACGTTTTCGGAACCCAGATCTTCTTCATAGGCGGTCCATTCCTGCAGTTAGTACCAATGTACCTGGCAAACACTTCACCATTCTGATTCTTAAACAGTTTATAGTTTGCATCAAAGGATTCATCAATGATAATGGGGTTAGCACAAGTGAAGCCAGATAAATTGGATAGATTTGCTGAAGGTTCCTTTGCAGCAACCCATGTGGTTTTGGGGTACTGCTCAGGTTTCCAGTAGGAGCCATCTGCATTTATTTTCCTTACGAACCCAACACCCTCTTTCCTAGGGTTTCGGTTCAGAATCTGCTTTTTGAGGACATCACATAGTGTCTGATGCCCTTGAAGACTTTTGTACATCCTTGTTTCAAGCAATGTCTTCAACCTAGCATTCTCATCAGCAATAGCGGTGGTATCCTCAACAGAGGGGTTAGTTACCGCATCAACAGTTGAAGATATTGCAACAGCAGTAGCAGTAGAACATTCAGCAATAGAAGTAGCATTATCACGCTCAATGCATTTAAGACATGGTGGTTCAAATCCTTCCTGAGCGGGACTGATTTGTTTGGTGCGAAGTGACTCGTTTTCCGTTTGAAGATCTTCATGAACCGCTCTCAATTTCTCAAGATCTTGCTTCCTTTGAAGATAATCATAGGAAAGCTTTTCATGAGTTGTTGAGAGAGTTTCATGACGACTTTCAAGTTCCTGATACTTAACGTGAAGATTTTTTATGTCTTCAATTAAGGATTCAGATCGAGTCATTTCAGCACCTAACAGATTGTCGCTTCTGTCTAACAGTTTTTGAATGTGTTCCATAGCTTTCTGTTGTTCAGTTGCAATTTTAGCAAGTGTTTTGTAGCTAGGTTTTGAACCACAATCAGAGTCATCATCACTAGATGTTTGATAGTGAGTAGTGCGCGTGTTTACCTTGGCACCGCGTGCCATGAAGCAGTAGGTAGAAGCGGAGCAGTCCTTGTCATTTGCATCGGTGTCGGTGATGAAGTCATTGTCTTCAGTGTTGAAGATGGACTTGGCAACGTATGCTGTAGCCAGACTCGCGACGCCTGAGTCGGATTCCTCTTCAGACTCCACCTCTGCCTCTTCAGAAGCAGACTCCTCCTCTGAATCCATTTCCTTGCCAACAAACGCACGTGCCTTGCCAGATGAGCTCTTCTTGTGTGATGAAGACTTTGAGGAAGACTTGGAAGAAGACTTTGGGTATTTCTTCTTCTTCTTCTTGTCGTTAGAGTCATATTCCTTTCTCTTCTTCTTCTTCTTTTTGTTCTCATTGTCCCACTGTGGACACTCAGAGATGAAGTGGCCAAGTTTCTTGCACTTGTGACATGTTTTCTTCTTGTAGTCATGAGCAGGAGCTTCATCATTCCTTGAACTTGATCGGGAAGACTTTCTGAAGCCTTTCTTCTTGGTGAATTTTTGGAACTTCTTGACAAGCATAGCAAGTTCCCTTCCAATGTCTTCAGGGTCATCAGAACTGCTGTCAGATTCTTCTTCAGATGAGGAGACAGGTTTTGCCTTCAAGGCACGAGTTCGCCCATAGTTTGGACCGTAGATCTCTCTTTTCTCCGAAAGCTGGAACTCATGTGTGTTGAGCCTCTCAAGTATGTCAGACGGTTCGAGTGTCTTGAAATCAGGACGTTCTTGAATCATCAGGGCCAGTATGTCAAACGAACTATCAAGTGATCTCAGCAGCGTCTTGACGATTTCGTGTTTGGTAATCTCAGTGGCGCCGAGGGCTTGAAGCTCATTTGTGATGTCAGTGAGTCGGTCAAATGTGTGCTGGACATTCTCATTGTCATTTCACTTGAAGCGGTTGAAGAGATTGCGAAGAACACTGATTCTTTGATCTCTCTGGGTTGAGATGCCTTCATTGACCTTGGAGAGCCAGTCCTAGACCGGCTTGGATGTCTTCAAAGCACTCACACGGCCGTACTGTCCTTTAGTCAGATGACCACAGATGATATTCTTGGCAGTAGAGTCCAGTTGAACGAATTTCTTGACATCAGCAGCAGTGACACCTTCTCCAGCCTTGGGAACGCCGTTCTCGACGACATACCATAGGTCGACGTCAATGGCTTCAAGATGCATACGCATCTTATTCTTCTAGTAGGGATATTCAGTTCCATCGAAGACGGGGCACGCAGTGGAGACTTTAATTATCCCTGCAGTCGACATAGCTAAAACTCCAGGTGGTTAAACCGAATCACACAGAACAAGGGAGCACCTTGCTCTGATACCAATTGAAAGTGCGTTATATCGACTAGAGGGGGGCTGAATAGGCGATTTTTATGAAAGTCTTCAAAACGTGAAGTTATGAAGACAAACAGCAGAGATATGCCTATTACTATGCAGCGGAAGGTAGACTACACTAGGCAAGCCATGGTCAAGTATCAACAGAGTGAAAGCACAGTGACAAATGGCTGCAGTGTAATAAGGATCAGGTAGGAAGATATTATGAAGCCAAACAGATCATACACTCACGTTGTGAAGACAAAAGATAGAACAGACATGCAATGACTTCACAATGAGTAATCAGTAAGTAAAAGGAAGTAAGATGAAACCAGTGACTCGTTGAAGACAATGATTTGTTGGACCAGTTCCAGTTGCTATGACAACTGTACGTCTGGTTGGAGCGGCTAGGTATTTAAACGTTAGGACACACAGTCCCAGACACCCAGTCCTGAACACGCAGCTCAGGACACCCAGTCCTCACCGTATTCTCCTTGAGCTAAGGTCACATAGATCTCGCCCAATCACTCTGGTAAGTCTTCAAGGTAGACTCCCAAACCTTCACAGACTTCGTTCACTGGCAATCCACAATGTCTCTTGGATGCTCAGAACGTGACGCCTAACCGTCTGAAGGATGCACAGTCCTCAAGTGTAATAAGTCTTCATATCACACAGACAAGAAGACTTAAGTGATGCCCAATTCTCTCTGGCTCTGGGTGGTTAGGGCTTTATCCTCGCAAGGAATTCTCTCTCAAGGGCTTCGAGGTGGGTTGCTCTCAAACGACAAAAGCCGTACTCTCAATCTGAGCAGCCAACCGTTGATGGTTGCAGGGGGTGGGCTATTTATAGCCACTTGGCAACCCGACCTGATTTGTCCGAAATGACCCTGGGTCACTAAGGAACTGACACGTGTCCCAACGGTCAGATTTCAAACTCACATGGCAACTTTACTTGGGCTACAAGCAAAGCTGACTTGTCCGGCTCTGGACAAGATTCGCTCTCATTGTCTTCACTCGAAGACATAGGTTTTTGTTTTAGGCATCACTTCAGTCATTCTGACTGGTTCTCCTGGACCCACTTAATAGTACGGTGGTTCCTATGACTCAACATAACAGAAAAAGAACTACGTAAGATCTAAGTCTTCGAGCTCCATAGGCTTCATATAGTGTCTTCTCTTTTCATAGTCCTCAATGTGAATATCTTCATATACCACCTTTGACTTCAATGTCTTCATACATTTTTAGGGGTCATCTCTGGTAGTAAAACCGAATCAATGAGGGACTTCTACCTGTGTTATCCTGCAATTCTCACAAACACATTAGTCCCTCAACTAGGTTTGTCGTCAATACTCCAAAACCAACTAGCGGTGGCACTAGATGCACTTACAGTAGCCCAGGGTAGTCGGCTATAATGGCCGCCATGGCGTCATCACAGCTTAGCTGATAGAAAATCCTATCAATCAGCTCCACGAATATGTCCGGATCCTCTTTCAGGCCGGGGTCGAGGACCCGCTCAGGATCCTCTAGTTGTGGAGGTGGGCTATTGATCTCCCCTACCGCCTTATGCAGTTCCTGCGATGAAACAGAAAGGTAAATATTTATCACGAAAACAAGGGTAGGATGGAAGTAAAAGAGCGGAAGCTCACCCAGCTTCGAGGGTTGTTCATGGAGAATCCATCCAGTGGCTTGATGCGGAGGAACTCCTCTTCTTCCCCCTTATACAGATCGGATAGAATTTTTGCTAGAGCAGCAACTGAGTCCGGTCCCTTGCGCCCGCAGCGAGTGGCATCATCTTCCCCGTTGAAGTGCCAGATGGGGTGGCCTCGATATTGAAGTGGTTGCACCCCCCGCATAATGCATATTGTCATAACCTCGGTTATGGTCAGTCCTGATTTGGCCAGCAACTTTATCCGGCCCATGAGATAAAATATGTCTCTATCATCTTCCTCCTGTGGGCTCCATGGGTGCCAGCTTAGGTGTTTCTTCAAAGGGGCGTTGTCGAACTCAGGAAGACCAATCCGGATAGGATCCGGGAGACGAACATCCTCCATATAAAACCACTTCGAAGGCCAGTCCTCGGACGTCTTCTTTGGGGTACCGGATAGGTATCTGGTCCCGACGATGTGCCATACTTCGGCTCCGCCCACTTGATATATTGATCCCCTCTGTGTACGGGGCACAAGGCAGAACAACTTCTTCCACAACGCGAAATGAGCTTCGCAACCCAGAAACAGCTCGCAAAGGGCTACGTAACCAGCGTTGTGCAGTATGGAGGCAGGGGTGAGGTTGTGCAACTGGAGGCCGTAGAACTCCAGAGCCCTCAGAGAAATGGATGGATTGGAAATCCGAGTCCACTTAACAAATAAGGGACAAGGCATACCCGCTCTCCCTTAGAGGGGTTGGGAAAGCTCTCCGCTTGCTCCCCGCCATTATAGGTGGCGAGCCCGGCTCGAACCGGGACCATATACGCTGGAGGGAGGAATCCCTGGGTCTGTAGCTTCACTAATTGGCTGTGCGGGACAGAACACTTCTCCCAGTCTCCGGGCTTGGGGCTGCGGGAGCGAGAGGAGGAGCTGCGCTGGCCGGCCATGTTGGGATGGATTTTTTCGGGCGCGCTCCGATGAATGCTCGCTGAGGGAGGATGGTGTGGTTTGGATCTAAGGATCCTCGTCTCTTTAATAGACAGTTCATTCACATAGATGGGGTGGTAAATGTAAAAACACCCTAGCTCCTCACATTCGCTTGACACATGGAAGATGGCCATTATTGGACGCAGAAGCCAAGAAGCGCAACATTTACAAGAAGCCAGACACTATTTAACAGGTACTCAGAGTTTGAAGAAGAACCCGCCTTGCAATGCCGAAGACAATCTGCGCGCCGGACTCGTCGTCATTGAAGCCTAGTTCGGGGGCTACTAAGGGAGTCCTGGATTAGGGGGTATACGGACGGTCGGACTATATCCTTTGGCCGGAATGTCGGACTATGAAGATACAAGATCGAAGACTTCGTCCCGTGTTCGGATGGGACTCTCCTTGGCGTGGAAGGCAAGCTTGGCAATTCGGATATGTAGATCTCCTTCCTTGTAACTGACTCTGTGTAACCCTAGCCCCCTCCGGTGTCTATATAAACCGGAGGGTTTAGTCCGTAGAGAGGACAGACAATCATACCATAGGCTAGCTTCTAGGGTTTAGCCTCATCGATTTCGTGGTAGATCAACTCTTGTACTACTCATATTATCAAGAACAATCAAGCAGGACGTAGGGTATTACCTCCATCAAGAGGGCCCGAACCTGGGTAAACATCGTGTCCCCCGCCTCCTGTTACCATCCGCCTAGACGCATAGTTCGGGACCCCCTACCCGAGATCCGCCGGTTTCGACACCGACAAATGCCATCCGACATAATTATCCATCATTGATCCATTGTCTATGAGCTTTTCATATATTGATCTTTGCTTCTTTACTTTTACGTTGCCACTGTTACGATTGCTACAAAACTGCTATTGTTACTTTTTGCTAGTGTTACCGTTACTACCATACTACTTTGCTACTAAATACTTTGCTGTAGATATTAAGTCTTTCAGGTGTGGTTGAATTGACAACTCAGCTGCTAATACTTGAGAATATTCTTTGACTTCCCTTGTATCGAATCAATAAATTTGGGTTGAATACTCTACCCTCGAAAACTGTTATGATCCCCTATACTTGTGGGTTATCAATACACTATCGGGGACTCACAATATTGAATGGAAACACGTCGAGGAGAGACTACAAAAAACTAAGTAGTTGGAACGGCAAACTGCTATCTCTGGGTGGAAGGTTGGTCCTCGTAAATTCAGTACTAAGTAACATGGTACTACATATGATTTTCTTCTTCTAGTTGCCGAAAGGAGTATTGCATAGATTGGATTACTTCCGATTGAGATTCTTTTGGCAAGGAGATGGCGAGAGAAAGAAATATCGGCTGGCTAAATGCAGTGTGGCTTGCTGTCCAAAGGACCAAGGCGGGTTGGGCATTCAACACCTTGACGTTAAGAATAGGGCCCTCCTCGGCAAATGGTTGTTTAAGTTATTGATGGAAGATGGTGTATGGAAAACCCTCCTAAGGAGAAAATATGTTGGTTCAAAGGCGGTATCCAAGTATAATGTAAGCTTGGGGACTCTCACTTTTGGGCGGGTCTAATGGCAATGAAGAAATATTTCTTCTGATATGGTTCCTTCTCAATTAAGGATGGTTCAAAATTAGATTTTGGGAGGATAAGTGGCTAGGTAATGCTATACTTCGAGAACAATATCCAGCTATATCAGTATTGTGCGTCACAAGGGTGATACTATCGCCAAGGTTTTGGAATCAATCCCACCAAATGTGATGTTCATAAGAGATTTAATTGGACCTAGACTCCAATCGTGGAACATACTGCTCCAGCAGTTAACCACGGTATAGTTGTCACAAGGGTCCGATGTATTTCGTTGGAACCTACATGGGAATGGGCAATTCTCAGTGGAGTCTATGTATAGAGCTTTGATCCAATCTTATGTGCTAGTTGATAATAGCAAGAAGATCTGAAAGACGAAGATATCTCTTAAGAATAAAATCTTTGCATGGTATCTTCATCGCAGGGTTATTCTTACTAAAGATAACCTTATTAGGAGGAATTGGCATGGAAGTACGTAATGTGTCTTTTGTCCGCATGGTGATACAATAAAACATTTGTTCTTCCAATGTAAATTAGCCCATTCTATATGGTCAGTCATCCAAATTGCTTTTGGCTTGTATCCTCCTTGTAGTGTTGCTAATATATCTGGCAACTGATTACATGGGATTGATCACAGGTTTAGAATTCTTCTTGGGATGGGAGCGCTTGCCATGAAGAGACTAGGCAATACATTTATACAACAATATTCTCCCTCACGCATGGTTCCCTCAGGCCTAAACATGGACCGAAAGTGGGCTACAATTTAATTGCGCCAGCGGGGTCTTGAACTCAAGACCTCTTGGTTTCGATACCATGTAGAAGTGCATGCTCTACTCAATGCAACCAAAATACCGATCTGATGGAAGAGACTAGAGAATACATTTATACGTCAACATTTGGTCGCTTATGTAGAAATGATAAGATTTTTAACAACAAAAGTACTTCTCTTATACAGGTTATCTACAGATGTACCGGGATGCTTCGTTTATGGTCCTCTCTACAACAAGTGGAGAATTCAGACCTGTTTATGGACATGTATACACGATTGGAGACCACAACAAGGGATACTTTTATCCAACATCGGTGACAGCGTGATCGTAGGATTGGGCCACCTACGGTTTAGGCGTTATACAAACTTAGATTATCTGTATTTCGTCTTCTTTTTGGCTTGGTGCCTGGACTTTATTGGCTGTATGCATCTTAGTTATGTAAAGACCGGGTGTAATGCTTAAACCTTTTAAGTAATAAAGCGCCCCTTTTCAAAGAAAAAATAAACAGGAGGCCTAAATAGGTTCCAGTTCGACCTTGTTTTGGCAGGCATCCCCTATGTGTATTTCTCACACTTGAAATCCTAGTTAATTCATAAAAAAATAATCGGTTTACAATAAAGCAGAAAAACATCATTCATCTTTCTTTTTTGCGGGGTAAAAACACCATCCATCTATAAGCTGAGAACATTGAACTTAAATCAACAAATGGGGAAAAGGTACTAAAGTTTATTTTGCACCTCTATATATTGAAAAGAAAATTGTGGGAAGTTTCTGGCTAAACCTACCAAACTTAGGTTGCACAAAAATGTGCAGCTTGACTATTTTCTAATATATAATTAAATATAAAGCTTTCAAAATTAAACAAATTTAATTGACTATTAAATTAATCAAAAATAAAATAATGTACTCAATTTCTTGGCACAATGTATTGAAAGGTAATGTTGGGTGATTTTCAATTAGTGGTTACCTATTTCTTGAACTAATGTTGCACGAATAAAATGTCAAAAAGAATTGCGATAGGGAATAAAATGTCAACTTTAATATTTAGAAATCTACAGCTGGCTGGCTATGAAATTTTTCAAGAAAGAAATTTAAACTTAACACAAAAATCAATGTACTGAAACTATGCTACCCCCTCCAATCCATATTAATTGACGCTGCTTTAGTACAATACTAAAACAATGTCAATTAATATGGATCGGGGAGTGTACTATAATATGAACAAGAATCATATATGATCACATTGAAACAGAACAATCATAAAAACATCACGATACAACGAGAAAATTATTTTTGTTATGCAAAATAAAGGATAGTTGATGGAATGTTGTTAATTACCTTGTACACTACACAAAAATTTCCGAGGTTATGAACTCTAAAATAGAATTGAGCATATACTGACATAAGGGAAGCTTTCCTGTGGGAGGAACCAGGGACCGAGTTAGCCCTAGAGCACTAGTGTCAGCTGAAACTCATGAAATTATATCTCCAATACTATGTGTTCTACAATATAAATTGTATTTTTAAGAAGGGCAAACCTTTCTAACTTTGATCAAAGTTGTACGAAAAATATCAACATCTACATAACAAATAAATACTACCTCCGTCCCAACAGCTTGAGAAACGATCTTATGTTGTGGGACGGAGGGAGTATAATGTAAAAATATATTTCATGATGAATCCAATGCTACTAATATGATTTTGTAGATCTTGGTAATTTTTTCTATAAAGTTGGTCAAACATATATAAGTTTGAATTTTCAGATAAAATATACCTTATATTTTGGAATGGATGAAGTGGTATTTCACAGCCAATATATGGAAAAAAGAGAAACATGTGGCATACACGAAGTTTAACCCATTGAAAGCTTTGTCTGACTTCGCCCCTGGGAGAATATCTAGTGCACCGGTGCTTGTGGTGCTACCAGTGCGCCGAACTTTCTTTGGTAGGATTTACATAACAGACTTCGCATGCCTATAGTATTCATTGATGACACGGACCGAGTGATGGCAATTGTGCTCTTTGCGGTGCACCTGAAGATGTCAGCCATATTCTGTTTTCCCGCCTCATTGCACAGTTCTTCTGGAGTTGTGTCCATGAGAGCTTGGCATTCACTTGGAACCCCAAACATGTAATAGTTTTGCTGGTATGGTTTACACTTTGCCTGGGCCTAACGTAGAGTTGTTTGGAGTGCCTTTACAACACAATCTTAGACCCTTTTGCATCATGCGCAATAACCTTGCAATTGGGAGAATCATCTCTGACCAACCAGCTGAGTATATCTTTAAAACCAACTCTTTATTTCAGTTGTGGCTACCTTTGGGCAAGGAGAAGGACAATGCACTGGCGGTCGCTACATTATCGAAGATTAGGCTCATTCACTCAATCAACAGGTAGCCCGCGGCGAACATAAATTATGAGGATCCTATTTCTTAGTTGTCCTATTTGGGCGGTGTCAAGGGTTCAATTGTGGGCATTGTCAATAGTGGGCACGGTGCCTCCATGGAGGCTGCGACGGCAAGGGCTTCAGCATCGCCATCCTGACCATGTCGGGCAGGTGTTAATTCAGGTATGTTCGACGCTATGAGCACCTTCAAAAACCCAGCAAGGGCACTCTTACCGCCGTCAAGGATCCCAAGCCAATCGTCCGGATAGCCACCGAGGTAACCCCTACATCGCTGCCCACTTAGCGATCTATCCAAGCCAACCAAGACCGCGTCTACTAGTCAGAGACTGAGAAGCCGCAGAAGAAGGAGGGCGAAAGCGACACTCAGGACATGATCATCCCCACTACGTTTGAGTCGAACCAGCACAAGCCGGAATTACACCACGACGTGGAGCTCCGCTTCGAAAACCTCGCTGCCGAAGCGATCGATCAACACCACATGCGGCATAGCCCGCGGAAGGCCACTGCCCCAACGGACTGAGATCCAATGACTTGCTAGTCACCAGTGAAAACAGTACCGTGACTTGCCCCTCTCCATACCGTCCGATCTAAAATCGGCGGACAGATACGCGTGAACAGTACAAGATCTACAATGCTCGGTCAACAGTAGTCGGTGTACAGTACCCTGCTTGCAGTGTTTCCTGCTACAGTGTTTGATCTGTGTCACCCCCTGCATTCAACGGCGGGCTACACGTCAGTTACGATGTGACTTGGCAGAGGCCAATCACTGGATCCCAGTCCCGCCCCAACGCACCAAATCCACACGCGACTGCACCAGGTTCATCTGATTTTGGGTGTGTGTGGTGGCGCGGGTAGAGCTATAGGTTAGGGTTTGCTATCACTATCAGGCGCGCCCCTCGGAAGCAACCTTGTACTTCTAATTCACAAAACAACAACAACATGCATCTCGGTTATAAATTCAAGATTGTTGTACAACAAACATTCTCAATTTAGCTTTCCATTTTCTAGCTAGTTTTCATAATTATATTCTTGTATTAAAAGAAGAATTTCTTGTCGTTGTTGCAGAATACAGTTGTACAACTCTTCTACGTCAGTTGATGCCTTATGATTACCGTCTCAGCACCAGTGGCTCCCCGCCGTCACCACCAACAACTCCAGAGTCCAACTCCCGTCTCCGCCGCTCTCCCTACTCATCGCCACGACCTCCCACCCTTTCTCGTCAGGGGGAGCGAGGGCTCGATGCGGATTCTTCTCATGGCTGGACTCACCAAGATTCTCCTCCCACTCCTCCTCCTCCTCTCCGTCGCCGCGGCCGCTTCGCCGTCGTCGGACGCGGAGGCTGTATCCCGGTTCCAGGAGTACCTCCGCATCGACACGGCGCAGCCGATGCCGGACTACGCCGCGGCGGTGGCCTTCCTCCGAGACCAGGCGGCGGCTGTTGGGCTTGAGGCGCGGACGCTGGAGTTTGCCGCCGGCAAGCCCTTGCTGCTGCTCCGGTGGCCCGGGCGGCGGCCGTCGCTTCCTTCTATACTTCTCAACTCCCACACCGACGTCGTGCCGTCGGAGCCCAAGAAGTGGGAGCACGCGCCTCTCTCTGCCACTCTTGACGAGGCATCCGGTCGCATCTACGCGCGCGGCTCCCAGGCAAGATTGCTTTCAGCCGCGATTTTTTTTACTTGTTTCGTTTGGGCTGCAAATATGGATATACTATCAGTTTTGCTAAAGCATATACTATCATATAATGTGTAGACTACAAATAACACGAAAGATAACTGCTTTAGGCCGTGTGCAGTCTCTGTTAGTATATCACAGGCAAGCTTCTTGGTTGATTTCAGTGTTCTTTCATCAACGAGCATGCTTGAGTAATCTATCCATCAAGTGAATTTTTAGCACTGAATCCAATCACAGTGTTCTCTTTTGTCACTATTGATGATGTTATAAACTTGTGAATTGTGACTAGATTCACTGTACTTGTAGAGATCTATACTCCATGTGCACTTAGTTCGATGCAACCTATATTACCTGAAATATATGAATTCCAATACTAAGATTGCTATTTTCCCTTTATAGTCCAGTATTTAGCTGCATTTAGATGATATGTATGGCTCGATATACATGATCTGTCCGAGTAACCTTCGCAAACACTGCGAGACTGCTAAAAGCTACAATGTGGTGTGATAAGCTGTCTCTTCTACATGTTTATCTTATCTAAGAGATCTTCACTGTGGTTCATGAATGTAGGACATGAAGTGTGTGGGGATGCAGTATCTTGAAGCCATTCGGCGTCTCCGTGATGCGGGCTTTGTCCCAGATCGGAACATATATATTATATTTGTTCCCGATGAGGAGATTGGTGGACATGAGGGTGTTGAGCTATTTGTTGCATCGAACGAATTCAAGGAGCTGAATGTGGGATTGGTTCTTGACGAGGGACTTGCATCCCCTAGGGAGGAGTACCGGGTGTTCTATGCAGAACGTAGTCCTTGGTGGCTTACTATTAAAGCAAAGGGAGCGCCAGGGCATGGTGCAAAATTGTATGATGGTAGTGCAATGGAGAATTTAATGAAAAGTGTGGAGGCTCTTCGGAGGTTCAGGACAGCTCAGTTTGATTTGGTTAAGTCCGGAGAGAAAGCTGAAGGGGACGTTGTATCGGTGAATTTTGCGTACTTGAAGGCTGGGACACCTACACCCACGGTTAGTTTATCCAAGTTCCTGTTTACAATGTGCTATAAGTGTAATTTACGAATTGCTATTGGATCCTTCACAACATCAATTAAAAATATAAGCAGTTTGAGTACTTGCTCGCTTGCTCATTTGCTAATGTGATGTCCTTTTTCTTGATTAACCTATGTATTTTAAAATTTATTTTGAGATGACACAGTGCATAGGTTTCATATTTGATGTTTGTTCAAATTGAACAATCAGTTCCTTTGACTAGGAATTATTTATTCTATACTGAATATCTGTTTAGTATTGATTTTGTTTAGTCTTTCATGCCTAAGAATCTCTGACATGTCTGGTAGCGTGATGAGATAGGTAATCCACCTGCTAAAAAAAGAGGACCATATGATTTCAGCATTACTAAGGCTTGTTTTCTTCTTAGTTGGTGCTGGCCAGTAACGTTATGTCTCATGTTTTTTAGAATTACCATAGTTAATCACGCTTACATAGGACCTGATACTTCTGTGTTCTGTCCATTTTCCGAGTCAGAGAATTGTAAGTCAGTTCTTGAAGTTCATTTACTTCGAAATGTACCACGGAGTTCACAATCATGATCATGTAGACTCTGATGCTTTTATGTACTGTAACATCTTGAATTCATTGCAATTAGTATTTGCTACCTTAGTCATGTAGTTTTTGTTAAAAGGATAACACTTTGCCATCAAGTTCACCCTGATTGACTCATGTTTTCAGTTAATAAGTCTATTTTCACTCTTATTTCAGGGTTTTGTGATGAATCTACAACCATCTGAAGCAGAGGTAGGAATTGACATTCGAATCCCTCCTAGTGTTCATACTGAAGCACTAGAGAAGCGTCTTGCTGAAGAATGGGCACCTTCTTCACGCAACTTGACTTTCGAGGTATGATGTTCTTGACAGGGCAATTACTTATGCCTTGTCAACATATATAATTATCCATGCTGTGGAGAGCTTACATTATATTTGATTTTTCTTGAATCGTGTTCTTTGTCATGGGGGATACCCATTTGAAATGAAGGTTAATTTATCATTCCTCTTCTGCACTGTAAATCTTTTGATTTGTCTTTTAAATTATGAAAAAGGAAAGAAATATCTAACACAAAATATAGGTAGAAAGTTTTCTAGAATAATTGAAGAAGGTTAATTATCTTGTAATTATTCATTCAGTTGAAGGGTTGAAGTAATTATTGAGGTTTGCTGTGTTAGTTTGTATTAGCTACTTTTTATTGGGTACTGGGGGTTGAGGGTGTTTTTTCTGACTGTCTAGTGTGTTAAATGACTGTAAGATAGGAGTATTTCATTTGGTGTACTAAAGCCTGCGCTTCTATTGGTGAAAACTGATTCATGTTCAGTTTGTGCCTGCTACAAATACTTTAAAGGCAATGCATGGCTGAAAATTTGCGAAAGGCGGATAAAAAAAAGCTTGTAAACGAATAATGCTAGTGTAACACTTTGATGAGCAAAACAAAGGAGCAGTTGAGCTGAGAGTTTCCTTTTATTTTAATTTCAGCAATCTTGTAAGGATAATATTACATGGTGCATAAGTTTTGTAATCAAGTTTCTTCTTGATGTCTGTTTGACAGTTCAAACAAAAGGGCTCTGTCCTTGACAAGTTAGGGAAGCCAGCCATGACAATTGCTGACAGCTCGAACCCATGGTGGCCTGTGTTTGAAGAATCTGTGAAGCGAGCTGGTGGCAAACTTGGCAAGCCGGAGATATTTCCGGCTTCTACTGATGCTCGTTATTTCCGGGAAATTGGGATACCAGCTTTTGGCTTTTCCCCTATGGCGAACACACCAGTACTGCTCCATGATCATAACGAGGTTTGTGCCACCAAGCTCCATTTAATACATCAAGCCATCAACTTATCCGATTGCCTTTCTCATATAGAATAGCATAGCTTTAGAACTAGACACATCAACGTGCACCTACAGTACCTGACAGCTAAAATAGCAACATATTGGTCATGCTCTTATCGTTTATACACAAGAAAGTACCAATGTTCTTTACAAATACTTAAGATGTGTGCATGTCTTGCAGTTCCTGAGCAAAGATGAGTACCTCAAAGGAATTGGGATATACGAGTCCATTATAAAGGCGCTGGCCACACATAAAGATGACGGCATCGACGAGGAGTCTAGGGCAGAACTGTGAGGAAAGATGATCTTATCTTGCCACGCCGGATATCTTGCCTCTCGACGTGCAGTCGTAACGCAGAAGAAGGTTTTGGCAAATACATGTTCTGTTTCTGCTCCGGCGGCCAAAGCAAAACCACAGATACGGTCCTTGTACATCTCTAATAATTTGACCTGAAATAATTCATGATACTGCATCTGTAGTTCCTCCGCATATTGTACGAGTAATGACATCTCTGTATAATTAAATAAGTGATGGCATTTCATCCGTTGTTCATCAGTTCTTTCTCTTGGTGAGGCACTTCCTTGCTACTTTGATGCGTCAGTGAGACACCGTCCTGAAGCTTTGACGGATCTTGAGACTTGGATCCACGCAGCTCCTCTCTTTTCCCCTCCTGAACTTCTCTTTCTTTCTACGCCTGCCTTGGAAGGCACGACATGCCAGGCATGTGTTGTGCACAACAGAGATAAACTCGCTCGTCTCAGCCTGCAGTTTGCGCTGGATCAGGTGGAATTTCTGGCCTGAGTAGCAAACATGTTACCGACGCCTCCCATGCCCATTGCTACACTGCTCTTGCCCTCGACCCTCAGCTCAGTGTTATATATAGTCATCTATGCATTGCATCAATGCGGCGCAACATAAGATGGTCAGGTGATTATTGCACGGTTGGATTATTTTTTTTGAGAACTGCACGTAAGGCTTGTTACGAGCCACCTACGTTGACATCATCTACATTCACGCCTGCATTCAACTACTTGGGTAGAGTGTAACTGTGCCGCGAACTCTTTGTCCTTTGTGGTAGTGGCAATTATACAATTACCAATTGAATTTCAAATAGCACAAATTGTATATAAAAGTAGGAGTATACTACATGGATGGAACACCGTCAGAACATCACGTGTACAACTCCATGGTAAAAGAATCGGCGAGTACCTGAGCACAGATGGGCACCTCAAAGGGATTGGGATGTATAATTCGATTATAAAGGTACTGGCCAAGCACAAAGATGACTGCATTGACAAGGAGTTAGTGTCTAGAGCAGAGCTGTGAGGAAAGACGATCTTGTCTTGCCACGGTGAAATTCTTGCCTCTTGTCATGCAATCGTGGCGTAGAAGTGGGTTCCGACGAATCGATGCTTTGTTTCTGCTTCCCCGGCCAAAGCAAAAAACAGAAGAAAAAAATATGGTCCTTGTACATCTCTGATAATTTGACCTGGAATAATGGATGATACTGCATCTGAAGTTCATCGGCATATTATTATTATGGTTAGTACTTATTAAATACTTGGTGCGTCAGTGAGGAGACCATGTCTCCTCTCCTTTTATGTACACAAACCTCAGAATGTTTTTGTTGTCTAGATGTTGTCAAATGTATTGAAGCTTAGACGGATCGAGACTTGGATATACCTAGGCAGCCACGCAACTCCTCTTTTCTATCCACCTCTAGTTATCTTTCTCGACAAAGCAGAAAATGAATCCAAACAAGTAAATTGCGGTACAACACACACATAAGTCGTTCGCTTTAATCAGCACTCACTCCTAGGCTCCTACAACTTAGACATGAACCATGCTTGACTCTTTCCCACGTAGCATCAAGCCGCCACCCTTTCCTTCGGTTGTCGCGGCTGAACGGACGCCAGCAAGTCCGAGGAAGTGGCGATCAGATGTCGAGGCATTCCATGCTAGCCAAGTGGCACAACCTGACAAGACGCATCTGGAATGAATGACCCAATGGCGTAGGGAAGAGGGGTTGATTTAGTGGAGGAAGACGTGACACACAACGCGGCCGAACAGGTAGATCGGAAGGCGCAACACGATTGGTGTGCGTCGTGCACAACAAAGATCCACTCGCTCGTCTGAGATGCTTCTTCAGGTCAGGATTTTGAGGTGCGTCAGGTGGAATTGCTTGCCCGCGTAGCAAACTTGTTACCGATACCTCCCACACCCATTGCTACATTGCTCTTGCCCTCAGCTCGCAGCTCAGCTCACTTTCTCTGCCTTGCCCTTCTTCTCTTGGCCTATGGATCCATCACTGCCTAGCAGTCTTATATATAGCCATCTATGTTGCATGAGTTAATGTGGCGCAACATAAGACGGTGAGGTGATTCTTGCCCGGTTGGAGCTGAATGTAGGCATGTGACGAGCCACCCACCTTACCATCATTCATGTTAACACCCACATTCAACTACTTGGGTAGAGTGTAACCGTGCCGCCAGCTCTTTCTCCTTTGTGGTAGTGACAATTATAACAATTACTAATTGAATTTCAAATAACAAAAATTGTATACAAAAGTAGAAGTATACTAGATGAATGGAACACCATCATGCATCACGTGTACAACTCCATAGTAAGCAGCACGTTAATTCATGTGATATGGATATCCTCACAAGCCCACATGTATTATTTAATGCACGATATTTCACATATACACATTGCACTATTTTGCTCCCTGTTATGTATGAATTAAGAATATGAAACCATCAGATCAGAAATAATACATTAATAAAAGAAAAGTAATATATTACAACGACCGGATGACCAACCGCTATTTAAGGCGGTGTGTATGCGATTGGAGCAGGTGGCTACGGAGGGTTTTTTCTCAACATGGGTGGCAACATAACCTTCGGATCGATCCACCATCTCCATCGACATAGGCATAGTGCCGGTCTATATGGCTCTAGTGTTGCCGATTTGTCGGGTTTTTTCATGAATTTTTGTCGAACTTTCATATTGGACCGTGTGCATTCTAATTATGCAGAGACCGTGTGTTACTCATAATGCTTTGTATCCGTTTGATGCTACATTTTAAGATAATAAAATCGCCCTTTATCGAAAAAATAAAGGTACTCGCCAAACACAAAGATGACTGCATTGATAAGGAGTTAGTGTCTAGAGCAGAGCTGTGAGGAAAGACAGTCTTATCTTGCCATGGTGAAATTCTTGCCTCTTGACATGCAATCGTGGCGCATAAGTGGGTTCCGACGAATCAATGCTTTGTTTCTGCTTCCACAGGCAAAGCAAAAAACAGAAAATATGACCCCTATACATCTCTAATAATTCGACCTGAAACAATAGATGATACTGTAGTTCATCGGCATATTTACCGGCAAAAAGTTAATCGGCATATATTATATGTTGTACTTATAGATTAAATACTTGGTGCATCGTGAGGACTGAGGAGACCCTGTCTCCTCTTCTCTTATGTACACAAACCTCTCGAATGTTTTTGTTGTCTCGATGTTGTCAAATGTCTTAATCATGGACGGATCAAGGCTTGGATCCTCCTCTAGTTATTTTTCTTGACAAAACAGAAAGTGAACCCAAACAAGTAAATTGCGGTAGAGCCCACATAAGTTGTTCGATTTCCCATCAACGCTCACTCCTACTCGGCTACTCTCCTACAACTTTTACACATGAACCATGCTTGACTCTTTCTCACCATCAAGCCGCCACCCTGACCGTCGCTTGTCGTAGCTGAACGAACGCCAGCAGGTCCGAAGAAGTGGCGGTGAGACATCGACGCATTCCATGCTAGCCATGAGGTACTGGCAGACAAGACGCATCTGGAATGAACCAGTGGCGTAGGGAAGAGGGGTTGATTTTGTGGAGGAAGACGTGACAAACAGCGAGGCCAAGCAGGTAGATCGGAATGCGCGACACCACTGGCATGCGTTGTGCACAACAGAGATCCACTCTCTCGTCTGAGATACTTCCTTAGGTCAGGATTTTGAGGTGCATCGGGTGGAATTGCTCGCCCGTGTAGCAGACGTGTTACCTGAAAGTGCGTTATATCGATTAGAAGGGGGGTGAATAGACGATTTTTATGAATTCTTCACTGAGGAATTTCAGGGTGAGGAAATTCCTGAGTGAAGAACTACTTGCAGCGGAATAAGTACTCAGAAGTAAACATAACAGAGCATGAGTGTGGTCTTCATGAAGAAATGAAAACAAGCACAGAGTAAAGAAAGGGTAAACACAGAATAACAGAACGAAGACAAACAGACTGAAGAAATTGAACTAAGGAAATTGAGAAAAGTCTTCAGTCAAAGTCTTCAAACAGATATGAACAAGCACACAACACAGAAACGAGGAAATGGAAGGGTTGAGGAAATGGAACCAGTTAGCTCGGTGAAGACAATGATTTGGTAGACCAGTTCCAACTGTTGTGACAGTTGTACGTCTGGTTAGGGCGGCTAGATATTTAAACCTGAGGAACACAGTCTCGGACACCCAGTCCTGAGCAAGCAGCTTAGGACACTTAGTCCTCACCATATTCCCCTTGAGTTAAGGTCACACAGACCTCGCCCAATCACTCGTGGTAAGTCTTCAGGTGACTTCCAAACCTTCACAGACTCGGCCACTCGACGATCCACAATTTCCTCTTGGATGCTCTAGACCATGATGCATAACCGTCTGGAAGATGCACAGTCTTCAAAGGTAACAAGCGTCGGATCCACGCAGGATCAATTTCTTCAGTGATGCTCAATCACTTTGGGTTTGTAGGTGTTTGGGTTTTCCTCACTTAATGATTTTCACTCAAAATCCTCGGAGGATGGGATGCTCTCAAATGACAAGTGTCAGTTTCTCTCGGAGCAGCCAACCAGCTAGTGGTTGTAGGGGCGGCTATTTATAGCCTAGGGAGCATCCCGACATGATAAGACATAAATGCCCTTCAATGATATGACCGTTAGGTGGGTAGATATTTTGGGACAGCTGGCGCATAGCACAGCAACGGTCGGAATTTTGAGTATCAAATTCCTCAGGGCTATCATGTTCCTCACTATGTAGGCAATCCGCACTGGCGAATTCCTTGTTGGGGAACGTAGTAATTTCAAAATTTTCCTACACACACGCAAGATCATGGTGATGCATAGCAACGAGGGGAGAGTGTGATCTACGTACCCTTGGTAGATCGACAACGGAAGCGTTTGGTTGATGTAGTCGTACGTCTTCACGGCCCGACCGATCAAGCACCGAAACTACGGCACCTCCGAGTTTTAGCACACGTTCAGCTCGATGACGATCCCCGGACTCCGATCCAGCAAAGTGTTGGGGAAGAGTTCCGTCAACACGATGGCGTGGTGACGATCTTGATGTACTACTGTCGCAGGGCTTCGCCTAAGCACCATTACAATATTATCGAGGACTATGGTGACTGGGGTGCCGCACACGGCTAAGAATAAGATCACGTGGATCAACTTGTGTGTCTCTGGGGTGCCCCTGCCTCCGTATATAAAGGACTAAAGGGGGGGTGCGGCCGGCCTAGGAGAGGCGCGCCAGGAGAGTCCTACTCCCTCTGGGAGTAGGATTCCCCCCCAATCCTAGTTGGAATAGGATTCGCGGAGGGGGGGAAAGAGAGAGAGGGGCCGGCCCCCTCTCCTTGTCCTATTCGGACCAAGGGAGGGGAGGGGCGCGCGGCCCATGTTGGGCTGCCTCTTCTCTTTTCCACTAAGGTCCACTATGGCCTATATAGCTCCCGGGGGGTTCCGGTAACCTCCCGGCACTCCGGTAAAATCCCGATTTCACCCAGAACACTTTCGATATCCAAACATAGGCTTCCAATATATCAATCTTTATGTCTCGATCATTTCGAGACTCCTCGTCATGTCCGTGATCACATCCGGGACTCCGAACAAACTTCGGTACATCAAAATGCATAAACTCATAATATAACTGTCATCGTAACCTTAAGCGTGCGGACCCTACGGGTTCGAGAACAATGTAGACATGACCGAGACATTTAGATCTTGCAATCGAGTCTTTTAGTTTCTTGTTTTATCACTAGTTTAGTTTATAAAAGAAACTACAAAAAATATGGAATTGAGTTTGTCTCATATGCTTCATCTTTTTAATATCTTTCATGAGAATGATGGAAAGGAAAATTGTGCTCAAGTGCTAGAAGAAGAATGCATTAGAATGTTTGGCACTAAATATTTGAATGATGAGCATGATTGCAATGTTGTTAGTGTGAATTCCTTGAATATCCATGATGCTAATGATATGCAAAGCCACAAGCTTGGGGAAGCTATGTTTGATGAAGATGATATTTTTTGTCCCCCAAGTTTTGATGAGCAAATTTATTATGATGAAAGCATGCCTCCTATTTATGATGATTATATTGATGAAAGTGGATTTGGAGAGGTCATGACTTTGTTTAGTAATGATTCCACTATTCCGGAAGAGGTTCCAATTGATTATGAGAACAAAGTTGCTATCTATGATGATTACTGTGATGACTTGTATGCTATAAAGAATAATGATAACCATGAAACTTGTCATCATGATTTTAGTTTTCAATTGGATTATACCTCACATGATAGTTATTTCGTTGAGTTTGCTCCCACTACTATTGATGAGAAGAAATTTGCTTATGTGGAGAATAATAAAAATTATATGCTTGTAGATCATGAAAAGAATGCCCTATGTGATGGTTATATTGTTGAATTCATTCATGATGCTACTGAAAATTAGTATGAGGGAGGAACATATGCTTGTAGGAATTGCAATAATATCAAGTTTCCTCTCTATGTGCTTAAAATTTTGAAGTTATGCTTGTTTTACCTTCCTATGCAAGTTGATTCTTGTTCCCACAAGTTGTTTTCTCACAAAATCCCTATGAATAGGAAGTGGGTTAGACTTAAATGTGCTAGTCATATTCTTCATGATGCTCTCTTTATGTTACAATTCTTATCCTTTATGTGAGCATCATTGAAATTATCATGCCTAGCTAGGGGCGTTAAGCGATAGCGCTTGTTGGGAGGCAACCCAATTTTATTTTTGTTCCTTGATTTTTGTTCCTGTTTAGTAATAAATAATTCATCTCGCCTCTGTTTAGATGTGGTTTTATGCTTTTAATTAGTGTTTGTGCCAAGTAGAACCTTTGGGAAGACTTGGGAAAAGTCTTGTTGATCATGCTGTAAAAAACAGAAACTTTAGCGCTCATGAGAATTGCTGCCATTTTTATTTCGAGAGTGATATTTAGTTAATTCTTTTTGAAGATGATTAATAGATAAATTCCTCACGTCCAGAAATTTATTTGATAATTTTATGAGTTCCAGAAGTATACGTTTGATGCAGATTACTACAGACTGTTCTGTTTTTGACAGATTCTGTTTTTCATGTGTTGTTTACTTATTTTGATGAATCTATGGCTAGTAAAAGAGTTTATAAACCATAGAGAAGTTGGAATACAGTAGGTTTAACACCAATATAAATAAATAATGAGTTCATTACAGTACCTTGAAGTGGTGATTTACTTTCTTATACTAACAGAGCTTACGAGTTTTCTGTTAAGTTTTGTGTTGTGAAGTTTTTAAGTTTTGGGTAAGGATTCGATGGACTATGGAATAAGGAGTGGCAAGAGTCTAAGCTTGGGGATGCCCAAGGCACCCCAAGGTAATATTCAAGGACAACCAAGATCCTAAGCTTGGAGATGCCCCGGAAGGCATCCCCTCTTTTGTCTTCATTCATCGGTAACTTTACTTGGAGCTATATTTTTATTCACCACATGATATGTATTTTGCTTGGAGCGTCAATTTATTTTGTTAGGATTTACTTGCTGTTATTTAGAACAATGTTTTGCATCTTTTATTCCAATAAAAATGACATTGATAGTCTTTACTATGCCTATTTTAGAAGTCCACATGTTGCTGTTTGAAAACAGAAAGTTCACCGCTGTTGCAATAATTCCCTAGAAAAGTCAGAATGTGATAAAATATTGAAACCTTTTGCATATTAAGATCTGATAAATTTACTACAGTGGTAATTTTATTTCATAATTTTTGGAGCTAGGTAAGTATGGATGTTGATGCATTCTTTATAGACTATCCTGTTTAGGCAGATTGCTGTTATGTTTGCATTGTTTGCATATGTTTGCTTCTTTAATGATTCTGTTTGAGGATAGGACTATTAAATATGCAGAGGCATTTAGTATGCAATGTTTAATAACAATTTTAGTGATTTGCTACAGTAGAGTATGATAAGGTTTTTGCAATGGTTTATACTAACTTATCTCACAAGTCCTTGTTGAGTTTTGTGTGGATGAAGCTTTTGAGATTTAGGGAGACCGTGATATCAGAGGAATTAAGGAGACACAAAAGCTCAAGCTTGGGGATTCCCAAGGCATCCCAAGATAATATTTCAAGAAGTCTCAAGCTTCTAAGCTTGGGGATGCCCCGGTTGGCATCCCACCTTTCTTCTTCAACAACTATCGGTTAGTTTCGGTTGATCCTAAGTTTTTGCTTCTTCACATGATGTTTGCTATTCTTAGATGTCATTTTATTTTTATTTGCTTGTTGTTTGAATAAATTATCAAGATCTGAAATTATTAAATGAGAGAGAGTCTTCACATAGTTGCATAATTATTCGACTACTCATTGATCTTCACTTATATCTTTCGGAGTAGTTTGTCATTTTCTCTATTGCTTCACTTATATCTTTTAGAGCATGGTGGTAGTTTTATTTTGAAGAAATATATGAACTCGCATGCTTCACTTAGATTATTTTGAGAGTCTTAAATATCATGGTAATTTGCTTAAAATCCTAATATGCTAGGTATTCAAGATTAGTAAAACTTTCTTATGAGTGTTTTGAATACTAAGAGAAGTTTGATGCTTGATGATTGTTTTGAGATATGGAGGTAATAATATCAAAGTCGTACTAGTTGAGTAGTTGTGAATTGTAGAAGTGCTTGTGTTGAAGTATGAAAGTCCCGTTGCATGCACGTATGGTAAACGTTATGTAACAAATTTAAAACATGAGGTGTTATTTGATTGTCTTCCTTATGGGTGGCGGTCGGGGATGAGCGATGGTCTTTTCCTACCAATCTATCCCCCTAGGAGCATGCGCATAGTACCGAGGTTTTTGATGACTTGTAGATTTTTGCAATAAGTGTGTGAGTTATTTATGACTAATGTTGAGTCCATGGATTATACACACTCTCACCCTTCCATCATTGCTAGCCTCTTCGGTGCCGTGCATTGCCCTTTCTCACATTGAGAGTTGGTGCAAACTTCGCCAGTGCATCCAAACCCCGTGATATGATACGCTCTATCACACATAAACCTTCTTATATCTTCCTCAAAACAGCCACCATACCTACCTATTATGGCATTTCCATAGCCATTCCGAGATATATTGCCATGCAACTTTCCATCATTCCGTTCATCATGACACATTCATCATTGTCATATTGCTTTGCATGATCATGTAGTTGACATCGTATTTGTGGCAAAGCCACCGTTCATAATTTTTCCATACATGTCACTCTTGAGTCATTGCATATCCCGGTACACCGCCGGAGGCATTCATATAGAGTCATACCTTGTTCTAGTATCGAGTTGTAATCATTGAGTTGTAATAGAAGTGTGATGATCATCATTTTCTAGAGCATTGTCCCAAGTGAGGAATAAAAAAAGAGAAAGGCCATAAAAAGAGAAGGCCCAAAAAAAGAGAGAAAGGCCATAAAAAAAGAGAAGGCCCAAAAAAATGAAAATGAGAGAAAAAGAGAGAAGGGACAATGCTACTATCCTTTTACCACACTTGTGCTTCAACGTAGCACCATGATCTTCATAGTAGAGAGTTTCTTGTTTTGTCACTTTCATATACTAGTGGGAATTTTTCATTATAGAACTTGGCGTGTATATTCCAACAATGGGCCTCCTCAAGTGCCCTAGGTCTTCGTGAGCAAGCAAGTTGGATGCACACCCACTTAGTTTCTTTTGTTAAGCTTTCATACATTTATAGCTCTAGTGCATCCGTTGCATGGCAATCCCTACTCCTTGCATTAACATAAATCGATGGGCATCTCCATAGCCCGTTGATTAGCCTCGTTGATGTGAGACTTTCTCCTTTTTGTCTTCTCCACATACCCC
>NC_041392.1:237949906-237962301 GCF_002162155.2 Triticum dicoccoides | reverse complement strand
TTCCACCCATAGTGCTATATCCATGGCTCGCGCTCATGTATTGCGTGCAAGTTTATGAGTTTGAGATTACTAAAGTATGAATCAATTGCTTGGCTTATCATCGGGGTTGTGCATGATGAGAACATTCTTGTGTGACAAAAATGGAGCATGACTAAACTATATGAATTTGTAGGGATGAACTTTCTTTGGCCATGTTATTTTGAGAAGACATAATTGCTTAGTTAGTATGCTCAAAGTATTATTATTTTTTATGTCAATATGAACTTTTGTCTTGAATCTTTCGGATCTGAATATTTATACCACAATTAAGAAGAATTACATTGAAATTATGCCAAGTAGCACTCCGCATCAAAAATTCTATTTTTATCATTTACCTACTCGAGGACGAGTAGGAATTAAGCTTGGGGATGCTTGATATGTCTCCAACGTATCTATAATTTTTAATTGCTCCATGCTATGTTATCTACTGTTTTGGGCAATATTGGGGTTTATTATCCACTTTTATATTACTTTTGGGACTAACCTATTAACCGGAGGCCCAGCCCAGAATTGATGTTTTTGCCTATTTCAATGTTTCGAAGAAAAGTAATATCAAACGGAGTCGAAACGGAACGAAATCAACTGAAGAAGTTATTTTTGGAAGGAAAGCTACCGGATGGACTTGGACCCCACAACAGGAGCCAAGGGAGGTGCTCATGAGGGTGGGGGAACGCCCCCCTGCCTCGTGGGGCCCCCGAAGCTCCACTGACGTACTTCCTGCACCCATATATACTCACGTACCCTAAAACTTCCAGAACAGACAATAGATCAGGAGTTCCGCCGCCAGAAGCCTCCGTAGCCACCGAAAGCCAATCTAGACCCGTTCTGGCACCCTGCCGGAGGGGGCAATCCTTCTCCGGTGGCCATCTTCATCATCCCGGTGCTCTCCATGACAAGGAGGGAGTAGTTCTCCCTCGGGGCTGAGGGTATGTACCAGTAGCTATGTGTTTGATCTCTCTCTCTCTCGTGTTCTTGAGGTGATACGATCTTGATGTATCGCGAGCTTTGCTATTATAGTTGGATCCTATGATGTTTTCTCCCCCCTCTACTCTCTTGTAATGAATTGAGTTTCCCCTTTGAAGTTATCTTATCGGATTGAGTCTTTAAAGATTTGAGAACACTTGATGTATGTCTTGCTATGCGTATCTGTGGTGACAATGGGATATCACATGATTCACTTGATGTATGTTTTGGGGATCAACTTGCAGGTTCCGCCCATGAACCTATGCATAGGGGTTGTCACACGTTTTCGTCGTGATTCTCCGATAGAAACTTTGGGGCAATCTTTGAGGTTCTATGTGTTGGTTGAATAGATAAATCTGAGATTGTGTGATGCATATCGTATAATCATACCCACGGATACTTGAGGTGACATTGGAGCATCTAGGTGTCATTAGGGTTTTGGTTGATGTGTGTCTTAAGGTGTTATTCTAGTACGAACTCTAGGGTTGTTTGTGACACTTATAGGAATAGCCCAACGAATTGATTGGAAAGAATAACTTTGAGGTGGTTTCGTACTCTACCATAATCTCTTCGTTCGTTCTCTGCTATTAGTGACTTTGGAGTGACTGTTTGTTGCATATTGAGGGATAGTTATGTGATCCAATTATGTTATTATTATTGAGAGGACTTGCACTAGCGACAGTATGAACCCTAGGCCTTGTTTCAACGTATTGCAATACCGTTTACGCTCACTTTTATCATTAGTTACCTTGCTGTTTTTATATTTTCAGATTACAAATACCTTTATCTACTATCCATATACCACTTGTATCACCATCTCTTCGCCGAACTAGTGCACCTATACAATTTACCATTGTATTGGGTGTGTTGGGGACACACGAGACTCTTTGTTATTTGGTTGCAGGGTTGCTTGAGAGAGACCATCTTCATCCTACGCCTCCTACGGATTGATAAACCTTAGGTCATCCACTTGAGGGAAATTTGCTACTGTCCTACAAACCTCTGCACTTGGAGGCCCAACAACGTCTACAAGAAGAAGGTTGTGTAGTAGACATCAATAATGCACATATCCACAATCCTTAGATCTTCCTTGCGAAACAGACGGGTTAGCACAATGATGTTCAGATGAGGACTTTGATCCTTTTGAGGAATTTGATCCATGTGAGGAGTTTGGCCGTATGAGGAGTTGGATCCATATGAAGAATTTGGTCCATATGAAGAATTTGATCCGGGGTTCCTATTCTTCACAGGTGGTGTCATGATGACATTCACCTGAAGATTTTCAAGGCACCTTTTGGGAACCCAGATTTTCTTCATAGGAGGACCGTTCCTGCAGTTATTGCCAACATATCTAGCAAATACTTCGCCATTCTAATTTTTGAACAGTTTATAATTGGAGTCAATTGACTCATCAGAAGAATATGAAGATTCACATGTAAAGCCAGATAAAGTAGATGGATCCACTGACGGTCCCTTTGGAGCAACCCATGAGGTTTTGGGATACTGCTCAGGTTTCCAGTAGGTCCCATCAGCATTGAGTTTCCTCTCAAAAGCAATACCCTCTTTCCTAGGGTTCCTGTTGAGGATCTGCTTTTTAAGCACGTCTCAAAGAGCCCGATGCCCTTTGAGGCTTTTTTACATGCCTGTCATATATAATTCGCCCTGCATCATCAGCGATACTAGCAATGTCCTCAGATGAGGAATAGTGATAGCAGAGGCAGTTGAAGAATTTGCAGCAATGGAAGTATTTGAGCATTCAGGTGAAGAATTAGCAGTTTCATGTTCAATGCACTTCAAACATGGAGGAACAAATTCATCCTGAGTAGCCTTGATCTGTTGAGCAAGTAATGAATCACGTTCCTTCTGAAGATCTTCATAACTCACTCCTAGCTTCTCAAGATCTTGCTTTCTTTGAAGAAATTCATAGGAAAGCTTCTCATGATCAGATAAGAGAGTGTTGTGATGACTTTGAAGATTGTCAAACTTGGACTGAAGTCTCTGAAGATTTTCAGTCAAAATTTTAGTGTGATCCATTTCCTCGCACAACATATCATCGCTTTTATCTAGCATGTTTTGAACCTTTTCAAGAGCCTTTTGTAGTTTCATAGCAATCTTAGCAAGTTTAGAATAGCTGGGTTTGAGTTTTTCATCAGATTCATCCTCACTAGATTCAGAGGAGGGATATTTGAGTACCTTTGAGCCTTTTGCCATGAAGCAATAGGTGGGAGCGTAGTCCTCATCGCCGTCCTCGGTAGTGTTGGGGAGGTCCTTCAGAGTTGAAGATGGACTTGCTGACAAATGCCGTAGCGGGGGCTAGGCTTGCCACACCAGAGTCTAACTCCTCAGATTCCTCCTCTTCCTCATTTTCCTCAGATTCAGCCTCAGAGTCCATTTCCTTGCCAATGAACGCCCGAGCCTTCTTGGAGCTGCTCTTCTTGTGAGATGAGGACCTTGAAGGTTTTGACGACGAGGACTTTGAAGATTTCTTCTTATTCTTTGAATCATCAGAACTGTAATCCTTGTACTTCTTCTTCTTTGATCCCTTTTCCCACCGAGGACAATCTTGGATGTAGTGTCCAGGCTTCTTGCATTTGTGGCAGAGTCCCTTCTTGTAATCATGGGATGAGGAATCTGTTCTCAAGTCACCACCTCTTGAGGATTTATCAAAGCGACCACGTCTTGAGAACTTTTGAAACTTCCTCACGAGCATAGCTAGCTCCTGGCTTAGTTCTTCAGGGTCACCAAGGTTGCTGTCAGAATCTTCACCTTCAGATTCAGACACTGCCTTGGCCTTCAGAGCCCGTGATCTACCATAGCTTGGTCCATAGAGATCTCTCTTCTCAGCAAGATGGAACTCATGAGTGTTTAGTCTCTCGAGGATATCGGCGGGATCAAGTGACATATAATCTCCATGTTCTTGTATCATCAATGCCAAGGTATCAAATGAGGAATCAAGCGATCTCAGCAATTTCTTCACCACCTCATGGTCAGTGATATCAGTGGCACCAAGTGCTTGAAGCTCATTTGATATGTCAGTTAGGCGATTGAAGGTTTGCTGAACATTTTCATTACCAAGTCTTTTGAAGTGGTTGAAGAGGTTTCGAAGAACATCAACTCGAGAGTCACGTTGTGTTGAGACTCCCTCACTGACCTTGGACATCCTGTCCCAGATAAGCTTAGCTGTCTCCAAAGCACTCACTCTGCCATACTGCCCTTTGCTCAGATGGCCACATATGATATTCTTCGCTTGAGAGTCGAGTTGCTTGAATCTCTTCACATCAGCAGCGTTGATGGTGGGAGTGACAAAGGTAACACCATTCTCCACAACATACCAGAGATCGTTATCAAGTGACTCCAGATGCATGCACATCTTATTCTTCTAGTAGGGGTAGTCCGTCCCATCGAAGGTAGGACACCCAGCAGAAACCTTGATCATACCTGCGGTTGACATAACTAAAACTCCGGGTGGTTAAACCAAAATCACACAGAACAAGGGAGTACCTTGCTCTGATACCAATTGAAAGTACGTTATATTGACTAGAGGGGGTGAATAGGCGATTTTTATGAATTCTTCACTGAGGAATTTCAGGGTGAGGAAATTCCTGAGTGAAGAACTACTTGTAGTGGAATAAGTACTTAGAAGTAAACATAACAGAGCATGAGCATGGTCTTCATGAAGAAATGAAAACAAGCACAGAGTACAGAAAGCGTAAACACAGGATAACAGAACAAAGTCAAACAGACTAAAGAAATTGAACTGAGGAAATTGAGAAAGTCTTCAGTCAAAGTCTTCAAATAGATATGAACAAGCACACAACACAGAAATGAGGAAATGGAAGGGTTGAGGAAATGGAACCAGTTAGCTCGGTGAAGATAATGATTTGGTAGACCAGTTCCAACTGTTGTGACAGTTGTACGTCTGGTTAGGGCGGCTAGGTATTTAAACCCGAGGACACACAGTCCCGGACACCCAGTCCTGAACATGTAGCTCAGGATACTTAGTCCTCACCGTATTCCCCTTGAGCTAAGGTCACACAGACCTTCACCCAATCACTTGTGGTAAGTCTTCAGGTGACTTCCAAACCTTCACAGACTTGGTCACTTGGTGATCCACAATTTCTTCTTGGATGCTCTAGACCATGACGCCTAACCGTCTGGAAGATGCACAGTCTTCAAAGGTAACAAGCATCGGATTCACGCAGGATCAATATCTTCAATGATGCTCAGTCACTTTGGGTTTGTAGGTGTTTGGTTTGGATTTTCCTCACTTGATGTTTTTCACTCAAAGTCCTTGGAGGATGGGATGCTCTCAAATGACAAGTGTCAGTTTCTCTCGGAACAGCCAACCAACTAGTGGTTGTAGGGGGCGGCTATTTATAGCCTAGGGAGCAACCCGACATGATAAGACATAAATGCTCTTCAATGATATGACCGTTAGGTGGGTAGATATTTTGGGACGGCTGGCGCATAGCACAACAACGGTCCGAATTTTGAGTATCAAATTCCTCAGGGCTATCATGTTCTTCACTATGTAGGCAATCCGCACTGGCGAGTTCCTAACTGCTCAGTCAGAACAAATTCCTCAGAGACCAGAAGAACTTCGTCTTTGTCACTGAAGAAATTGACTGGGCTGTATGAGATTTCCAATGGCTTCACTCGAAGGGATTGGTAGGTGTAGGATTTGAGTTGAGCATCACTTGGAAATTTTTCCTTAGTATTTCCTCGACCCCCTTTAATAGTATGGTGTTTCCTATGACTCAAGAAAGAGAAAAACAAACTACGAAAACAAAAGTCTTCATGCTTGATGTTCCTCGAATGAATACCAAGTCTTTAGGATTACACCAATTTCTTCACTTTCAAAGTCTTCAGAAATCCAAAGTCTTCAGTCGAAGAACTTCATTTTTAGGGGTCGACTTTCTCTGTAAATATCAAACTCCTCATAGACTTATAGACTTGTGTACACTCACAAACGCATTAGTCCCTTAACCTATAAGTCTTCAATACACCAAAATCACTAAGGGGCACTAGATGCACTTACATTACCGACACCTCTCATGCCCATTGCTACACTGCTCTTGCCCTCAGCCCACAACTCGGCTCACTTTCTCTGCTCTGCCCTTCTTTTCTTGGCCTATGGATCCATCACTGCCTAGCAGTGCTATATATAGCCATCTACTCCTATGTTGCATGAATTAATGCAGCACAACATAAGATGGTGAGGTGATTCTTGCACGGCTGGAGCTGAATGTAGGCATGTGACGAGACACCCACCTTAACACCGTCCACGTTAATGCCCGCATTCAACTTCTTGTGTAGAGTGTAACTGTGCCGCCAACTCTTTCTCCTTCGTGGTAGTGACAATTATAACAATTACTAATTGAATTTTAAATAACACAAATTACATATAGAAGTAGATGTATACTAGATGAATGGAACACCGTTATACATCACGTGTACGGCTCCATAGTATGCACATCTTTTTTGATCAAGTGTGATTTTATTATCTCAAAAATAGTAAGCACATCTAATTCATGTGATATGGATATCCTCACAACCGCACATGTATTATTTAATGCACGATATTTCATAGACATTGCACTATTTTGCTCCCAATTATGTAAGGATTAAGAATAGGAAACCATCAGATCTGAAATAATACATTATTGGAAGCAAAATAAAGCAAATATGTATGAAATTTCATGCTTTAAATTATGATTTTTAAATTACCATATTTGGTTTTCATTTGATTAGTAAATAACAGTATGTAGTGCCGTAGCCAGAACCTGCCCAAGCCACATGCCAGCCGTGTATCTAGAATGATTATTATTGCTACTGTCAACAAATGAATTTCTTGCTACGCCCCGGGCCATGGCCCCGGTAGCCTAGGGCATGCATATGCCCCTGGCAGTATGTACACACTGCATTAGCGACGCGGAAGAAATAGAATAAATGACAAATAAAATGATTGCCTTATTACCTACATAACATCCTTCACTCGTAGGATTTTGGAGTCAAAACCCCCTTTTGCTTTTTTTCAATCCATACCTCTTAGGAAACCAATATTACTAATCTTATTAACTTGTGAAGTAGAGTTCATATGAGTTGTTTTTATTTTGTGGGAGAAAGCAAGATCTTTATTACTCATATAAAGGGTTACACTCAGCTATCACTAGACGTGAGACAAAGTCTAAAACATGACACAGCGAGCAAGCAACGCCACCTCTAGTTCTGCCAAGATTAGATAAAAGTGGGAACCCTACTTTTTTGGTCTCAATTAATTTCCTTGAGTACGATAGAGTGTAATACAATAAGTCTTTGGCATCCTTGACCATACTTTCATAAGTTGACCAGTCTTTTTCATCAGACAACACTAGATTCATGACAGATCTCGAGGAAATCTGGGGAACCAAATGATCAACCTACTCGAATTCAACCAGCTCAACCCACTGAGGATGTCTGAAATTTTCTATTCAACCACTCTCCATCTGGATGAGGTAGAACATTTGTCACAGATGCCCAAGATTGTCCCCGTGTGTTCCATTCATACACACATGATCTAACATCTCGTCGATCCCATGCCCTACCCAATTGAAGCCGAATTTTTGAGACAAAGGATTGAACTGGAGTACACTACATGTCATCAGACAATGCATGCTAGAACATGTTTGCTATTTGTCATGACTTGTATATATACATCCTTAAAAGCAAGGGCTCGTTTTATTGGATTGAACATAAAGGTAGTAGAACAATGTTAAAAATTGTTTGATTTCATGTGATCAAGATGCAAGTCAACATCAAGTGCATTGTTGCCTTTGATGCATGACATTCTTTTAGATACTAGGTGCATCCTTCAAACGCCTGGCTTTTGAAGGGCCTAAGGTTCATTCATTGCCAATGCAGACTGAAGGTTCAAGGAATGCAACTAAAATCCGAAGCATGTGCATCATATCAAAGGGAAATGAAAGACAATATATACTCACATCGACGGCGCAAAGATCTCACAAAGGAAGGTAAGGCATGCTGTAGCCAATATGCCATTTACGGAGAGCTAGACAACAAAGTTAAACATCGTGATGCATGTTGTAACTGCCGAGGCATCTAGGTTCCAAAAGCAATGGCACACATACGGATGATATGGTACAAGATTAACGGAGTGGCTTCTATGAGATTCTGTGATTGGATAGAAATTAGGGGAAGGAGCCACCTGGTTGAATTCAGGGGGTGGAGAGTTTAGTAAGGAATGCCCCGTAAAAATTCTGTATTGACCGTCGGGGTAGCATTTTTTAGGTTTTAATGTGTTTAATTTATTATTTTGTTAGTGACACGCTTGCCAGGATAGTTCATTGGAAACATATGGGCATGAGTAGATTTGAGAACTTGTCGTCTCATACTTCTTATACAAAGTTACCGATTAAAGTGTCAATTTTTTAAAGTTACAGATGAAAATGCAAGTTCCGGGATGCAAATACACGTTCGTTTGGGAGCAACAGTGCTACATCTAATTAACATTTTCAGTTAAGAATCATGTAAATCTATATGTTGCCATTTGCATGTTTCATAGTCAAAACTTTGTGATGGAGATTTCACATGTTTTTTTACTGAATAACTTGTGGAATAATAACAATTGGCCTTGTTATGTATTAAGTTTTAGATGGATAATTATATAAGTACGATGTTGTTGGTGTACATCTACTACCTACTAGTATGTTCTCTGTGCAAAACCAATATAAGATCGGTGTCTGTTATGGTCATGGTGACTAACTAAAAGCCGACAAACAAAATGTCTCTCGGCCGAATAATACTAGGACCCAACCGAAATATGAGCTTATATCAAATGCATATTCAGTAGGAACCAACAGAGGTATGCGGAGTTTCACTGGATCTCTTTGAAAGTCAAAAGAGATGGCTTCAAGAATTGACTGAAATAACATTTTTTTATAGCAGTGGCTTGTCTAACTTTTCTTCTTTGGTAACATATACTAGAAAATATGTGGGGCCATCTCCCTGTACAAATTTTGATTGACTACTGCCGCACATTTAGCAACAACCGTTCATACATGAACGTTAGTCAGACGCCTAGAACCTTCCATTCCTTTTCTACATGAAGTATGCCGCCAAGAGAGGTTTCTCAATGATTTTCTTACCTCAGACGCCAACAACCACCCACCATACAACCATCCATTTATCTTCCACGTGAAGTATGCTGCATATGAGAGATTTCTCAATAAAATATCTCCTTAACTCTCAGCAACCACCCACCATATAACCTTTCATTCCTCTTCTATATGAAGTATGCCTCCATGGCTCCATGTAAAGTTTGTCCATGAAAATTTTCACCTTAACTCTCAGCAACCACACACCTTACAACCTCTATATGAAGTATGTTGTCATGAGAGGTTTCTAATGAAAAATTTCATATCAAGTACATCCTCGTTGTCTATCTACATATACTGCCCCATAAAAACATGCATACGTTGAATGTGAACTAGTTGCGATGATATCCTTGATTTGTTTTGCTTCGGTAATAATACGAGGCTACCATCTGGGGCCTCCTCTGTAAGCATGAGCGTGCCCTTGAGACCATCCCTAGCGTGCCCAAAGATGATTCAAAGTAGATACCTAAAAAAAATTAACAAACCGAAGAAACTACTCCGTGGGAGAAAAATCTTTGGGTTTGATCCAACAAATTTGTTAAATTTCAAGTAATATCCCATCCTATATACTTAAGAAGTTCACCCCCACTACTTGATTTATCTCAACATGCAGCATAGACACCTCAGCATCCAATTACATCCAGCCACATCCACCACTACCTCATTTTCCTGCATTCTGGCGAAGCCACGTCATTGTTTCAGTTTTCCTTTTTTTAGTGGTATCGTTTCAGTTTTCCTACCAACGCCGCTCCCTCCATCGAGTCGCTGGCTGGATTTGTTTTTTTTCTTTTGCGCTGGCTTGATGTGTAACCTGCGTATGTTTCTTCCAGGTGGGTTCTATGATTTTATTTTATTTTTTTGCACATGAACGTCTAAGCAATCCTTTTGATACGTGGGCTGTAGCCCATGTCTGTTAGCTGCCCATGTAGTCTGTTCGACTAGGTCGCTCACGAGTCACGACCATATTCTCCACTGCGACTCTCATCCTCATCACTGTCGCTATCTCTTCCCATGCCATCGCCTTTATCTCTTCCACAGCTACAGATGCACATGAAACCGTAGCATTCATCACTCATAATTATCTTGCCCTCCATTACCAGGAGAAGTGCTAGACTGTTATTCTCCCGCACGACCATCGATCTACCTATCCTCCAACACCACTCTGGGCGTTTGGATGCTGGTTAGGCCGTCGTTCCATTCCCGGACACCCAGATCATCGAGGAAGAAATAGATGAATAAATCTATGAGCGTGGTTGCTCTCATCCAGATCCGACACGCCCGCCTGTCTGCCTCGCCTCCAACTTCTTCCTTAGTGTGGGAGACGGGCCGAGCCGTCGTTCTGTTGCCAGCCACCGACAATACCAGATCCTCAATGACCTCCGTCGCCCTCGACGGCGAGGAGTCTGACTACATAAGCAAAGATGACTTCCAAAGGGACTCCACCTTTGGGGCTTGAGCATCAGCTTATCAGGAGACAGGAGTACCACATGCTTCTATGTGGTTGGGTTGTTCGGATTCTGGCTTGGTGGCCGCTTCCCAGTCCCCACTCACGCCTCCGATCCCCTCTAGGTTAGGATGTCAACTCTCATTGTACTTCAGGGAGATGCTCTTTAACTTGGACATAAGGTAGCAGATATCAATTTGGAGTATACACTGCGATTTTTATTTTCTCCATTTGTCTGAGTCAAGTGTTGAGTGCTAATGGAGTATATGTCTCTCTTTTTTCAGCAATATAGTGTTTATTCTTATTGGCATGACGCCTACCAAGGGGTTGCCAAAATATATTAATCAGACCATCTTACATATGTATTCATAATGCTCCTTTTTTTTCTTCCACATGGATATGTTTTACTTGGTGGTAGCCTGAATTTGTTCCTGCCCAATTAAACCTTTCATTTTACCATCTTTGTTGCAGGTTCTGCTGTATTATACTCACTACCAAGGTGCAGTACGCGTCAAAAACTACCAAGGTGCAGTTCCTTTTCCTTAAATTTGAATATATGCTAGCTATTTCCGATAGCTTAGCATGAAAGTTTGCAATTTGTTCAATTCAACATGTTACTACTGTTCAAGTGCTCCTCCCAATAGTTCATTACATAACAGTTGAATTTCATGCCATTGATTAGAAGCACCGACAGTTATTATACATGATTGCTTTTTATCAAGTCCATTCCATATCTTCATGTAATATGTAGTTGCAAATCCAAAGATGGTTATTTGGTGGTTGATGCAGTTTCAAATTAATTGTGGTGGTTATTTGTATTAACTTGAAGTTTCCTAACTGCCATTTTTTTGTTCTTTTTACAGATAACAGAAATTTCACATTGTAAGGATAACTTTTCGTATGAAGTTCTAGGAACCAGGACAAACTCTCACATTGACGAGAATAATTTTTCATGTGGAGTTATAGGGACTAGAACAAACTGTAACAATTAGCCACAATTTACAATTTACATATATTAGAACAACTTCTATATTAGGATGCTTAGTGTCATTTCCATTGTATTTGAGACTTCTTATGTACGTGATGTTTTTCTTTAGATTTTTTCCATGCCTGTTGATATTTTATAATTTTTTGTCTGTAATTTTTATAATTTGTATCTATGCATCATGTTCCGCAGCAACACGCGGGGTATCATAGCATTGTCTTCTTTTTTTGTGCAAGAAGAAATAGGGAGAAGCTACAGAGGGTACAAACATAGTTCCAAACTTTTCGCTGTCATACATTCGACATGATCATAAGCCTCTCTTTATTTTTGAGAAAATCATGGATCTATAAAGAAGAGAAGCTACAAAGGGTACTTAGCATTTTTCAAATATTCCCTGTGATATATAACGAGAAGCCTGTCATAACAGTTCCGTTTTCCATAATAATTTACATTTGCTTTCATGACTAACCATGCTCAATAAACTGTGGGAAAAAGACAGACTTATATTGCTACTATTTGCACTAGCTTCTATTCATTTCACATTGTTCAATACTTAATTTTGATCGCTTGTGCAAGGTGCAAACTTCTGGGAGCACACCTGCAGAATCACTTGGACAATGTATTCTTCTTTGTGTAGCACAGAGTGCAAGCCGATATCTATCGTAAAATCATTCTCCAAGTAGTGTTTGGCAACAAAAATCATCTCAAAATTATGTATCTACTATGCGAACAAATTTATTCGATTTATGTATCATATCATGTGCATTCACCAAGTGTTCCCGCAGCAACGCGGCGGGTTATGATCTAGTTC
>NC_041392.1:237926355-237949624 GCF_002162155.2 Triticum dicoccoides | reverse complement strand
TGTAGGGTCAAAAATTAGGACATTAGCGAGGTTCGAAAATGAAACTAATGTAAAGCATCTGCTTTGTTGCGGGTATGATTATATGATATTAATGAGTTTATTTAGATATTTATTTTTTAAATTTTAAGCATAAACTTGTAATGGCATTGAAATACATAAACATGTCGAACTGTTAAACTAAACTATTTTTTCAACACGGGTAAAGGCAATTTCCGTGGCCACATTTTTTGGAAGTTAAAAGTTGTTTCTTGTAACCTATTAATTTATAGTTACTGTGATTATTTTTATTATTTTCTGGCATGTATTGTCACATAGAGACATCATCAAAGGAGTGTCTTTTCACAAAGAAACATATTTTCACCAAGGACATGGTCTTTTCTGTGAAGAGACATCTATTTATAAAGAGACATTCTTTCATCTAGGAACATTTCTTCTAGCCAGTGCCATTTTTTCATCAAGTGACGAGTCTTTTAAACCAAAAGACATGATTGTCCATAGGCCACAACCATCAAGATCTAAATGCATCACCAACAGATGATGTAAAACATCAGTCGCGCCCAATAAACTATTGTTTGGAGGACTTTAGGTGGAAAAAATTGCTACAACGGATGATGTATCTCTGTATAATGCCCCAAAAAATTTACATCGCACTCAAAAATTTACACATGGTACAAATACACATCACCTCTAGCTACTGGCCTAAAACCAAACCCGCCTTGGCGGAACCCAACCACCACGGTGAAACTTCCCCGCCGCCGACTGTCACCACCCCACATTGATTCCGGCCGGTTCTCACTGTCGTCGTGACTCCGTCGGCCACCCCCAGCCCTGCTGCTGATGCATTGTCTGTTCCCACCGACCAACACGTTGGTCGCGCTCCTTGCGTCGCCGTCGATTCCAGCCGTACCCCCGCCCAACCGTTGGCCAAAATGGTCACAGGCGCATCAACATCAATCATTGAGGTCAATTAGCAGCCGAGAGAGGCCTCCAATCAAAAGAAGCAACCACCGCGAGCTGCAGCGCCACTGGAGTTGGCCGCACCCCTAGCTCCTTGTCCTTCTTGTCCTTCTTGACACCATCCTTGCGCGGCTCGACCGTCGTCTCGGCCCCGACAAGCTACGCCGATCGAAATTGAGGCCGGTGCCCCAACAACCGTCAAATTACCTTTCGACCTCCCAATTGTTGAATCCTATGAGAGCACCCAAGCTGAATTTCTAGGGCACCTATTTTACATCATTTAGAAAAGCAATAGCAGAAGCGGTGTCAAAAAAACTTCTTTCTCATGGTCTAATTGTCTTTAGGGCATCAAGGTTTACATCATCAGTTGAAGATGCTCTAACAAACTTGAATGATCCTTGTTACTCTTCAATGGCTATCTATACCACTTTACTAATAAAGCAAGTAGCGTTTCTTCAATTTTTTCATCCGTCCACCGATGAAAAGTTTCTTTTCTATTCGAGGTGGTACTAAAGTTTTGCGCGTCCGTCTGCTAGAAAGAAAAAAATGATTTGTCCAAAATTTCGCACGTGAAACATGGACTTTGTGGCCCAGCGAGCCAGCCCACTTATTTTCCTGCCCACGAAGCTGAAAATCCCTATTTGCTGCACATGGCGGCAAATAGTCAGAGTTCCGTACAGGGCGCCCAAGACTGGGTGGCTCCGTTTTCCCTTTTTTCTGTGTTCTGTTTCTATTTTTATTTTTTTGTTCATTCCTCTTTTTCTTTCCTATTTCTTTTTTCCCTTTAAGGATTAACATTTTCGTAAATTCAACATTAAAAAATACTTTCAAATTATTATTATTATTTCAATTTTATGAAAAATGTTCAGAATTCCAAAAAAATGTTCCCATTTTGTAAAACATTTAAAAATTTATTTTTGTTTGTTCCTGTTCCTAAATTTATTACAAATTTAAAAAATCCCATTTTTCAGACAATTTTTTGTTTTCCAAAATTTTTTGAGATTTTTTTTGAAAATGCATTCTACAAAATGTTCCAAATATGAAAAATATTATTGTTTAAATGAAATGTTCACAAATTCAAGGCAATTTTTTTAAAATAGTCCCACATTGCTACTTTACATACAGTCATACCAATTTTATGTACGTGTGTGAAACTACATGTAGTAATAAGTTGGATGAAGGATGGGTGAATTAAGATGGGTGAAGGATAGATGGATTGCTACGTGAGATAACTGGAAAAGGACCATAAATTTCTTTTAGATAAAGAATTAACTCCAGTACATGAACTAGCTACAAAAGACCCTGAAAAGACCCTGAATTTCTTGAGAACTGCTACCCTAAGAAAAGAGAAGAGAAGATCCGACCACGTGAGCTAGATGCATGAAAAAAGAAGGCCCGATGCACTTTCATACTCCCTCCGTTCCAAATTACTTGTCGGAGAAATGGATGTATCTAGAATTAAAATACATCTAGATACATCCATATCCACGACAAGTAATTCGAAACGGAGGGAGTATTATGGAACTTTAAACCTTAATCCCCTCGATCGGAAAAGTAGCGGATTAGAATTAACTCCCATTGTACTATACAATGGCTTGTACATGAAAATGAAAAGACCTGCCTCATTTTCATATTATAAAAGTTAGGGCCTCTTTGATTTGCAGGATTGTTGTAACATCCCAAAATTCTAAATTTTGGAATGTTATAATAAATAGATAGGTTGATTGATTGTTTGATTGTTGTGTGATTGATTGAGTGAATTCGAAACCTTTTGAAAGTTAAATGAGAGGGAATAAAAGGACTTTCCCAAACTTTCATTTTGCATTTAAGATCTCTGGGAATTCAAATTCTTTTCACCATGAAACCCTGGAGAGAAGATGACATGACTTTTTCCATTTATTTAAATGACAAGGGGTGTTGAAAGTATTTTAATTTCAATTGAGAATATTTCTAATCCAGAAACTTTATGCAACTCAATGATTTTCAAGAGCAAAGATAAAATGACTTCTTCAAATTATATGAAATATGAGTTGGGAGTTTCAAAGAATTAAATTCAAAGTTCTTTTGAATTTTTTTTCAATTTAAAGTTATTTGAGTTTTTTTTCAAATTATTTTTCTCCAAAAAAATATATATGGAAAATAGGGTAACATGATTCCCTACACTAGAAAATTGGAGAGAAATAAATTTGAAATCATTTTGATTTTTTTTAAATAATTTTTATTGGATTTTATTAGACCAGTGGCACTCTTTGAATTATCTTAATTTGTGTGGATTTTAATTGAAGTTATAAAAATGTACATGTCGTAGAGAATCTTTTTCTGAAAATTTTGATATATTATATGCCTATATAATATTTTAAGTTATTTTTGTTTTTATTATTTTAGTTCTTTGAAAAAAATGTTTATTAAAAAAATAACTCTTCGCAGACTGGGCTGGCCCAGCTCCCAGCCAGGCCACGGCCCAGGCGCAACGCCGCCTTCCTCCTCCCGTGTGCGTCGCGGACTCGCCGGAGTCCGGCGCTCCTACGCCGCCCGTCGCCGTCCTTGCCCCTCCTCCAAGGCGTCGCCTCCCCCTTCTCCCCTATAAATGCCCCGGGCCCCGCCTCCTCTCCTCCCCTCACGCCGCATCCCGCCGAAGCCCGCATCTCGCCGCCACCAGCGCTGCAAACCGCCGCCGCCGCCTTCTGTCGCCGCCGCCACTGCTTCTCCTCCGTCGTGCAGCCCGCATGCTGCCGCCGCCGCCGCAGACCACCGCGCCGCGCAGCGCCGCCGCCGCGTAGCGCCAACGCCGACGCCCCGCTCGCCGGAGCCGTCCGCCGCCGCTCGCCGGACCTGCCATAGCCGCCGGATCTCGCCGGTTTTTTTGCCGACCCGACGGTTTCGTCGAACCGCCCGAACCGGTAATAAAACCGACCGGTTTTCGTTTCATTTTTTTTATAAAACCTGTTATTTTTATTTACTAGCTATTTTGCGAACGTTCACTGTTTAGATCTCCTTAGAGAATGGTTTTCATCGGTTTAGGTTCTGTAGCGAGCTTTCGCTCGATAGTTTTTTCTTTTCTTTTTAATTTCGGCCAGGGACCCATCCGTGAATATTTTCTTTGCAGATCAGCCCCTGGTTTTCAAACGGCTTTAACTTTTTACTCGTTAGTCCAAATCCAACGAAACCAACGCCCACTTCTTTGTTATGATCCCATCTTTCCAGTAACCCAACTCAAACATGTTTTTGAAAAGTTTAAAATTTGAATTAGATCAGATTTTAATTCAAACTTCGTTTGATCATAACTTGAGTTTCGTAGCTCCGTTTGAGTTGATTCTTTTTGCAAATCGAAGCTCTTGACCTAAACTTTCTGATAAGGCCAAATTCATATAATTTTGGTACTGTTAGAAATTGTTTTATGTTGCAAGAGTTATTTGCTTGGTTTTGACGTTTTCCGAATTGTCTTCTTCGATCTTTATGATCTTTTAAGTGATTGCTTATGTGTGGTCACTATTGCTTGCTTATGATAGATTGACCGGAGAGTGACAAGTAGAGCTATCAAGAGTTTTGAGTGTGAATCATCTTCATCAACATTGCAGGAAAGTTCACACTTTGATCATATCCCCTTCATACCCAGTTTTCGTTGCATTAGATCAAACCTCAAACATTGTATGATTAGGATCTAATTAAATTGTGGGATGGGAAGTAGTTGAGGTAGTACCTATTACATGTTTGTTATCAAACCCTTGGGAGTTACTATTACGTTATGCTTATAGTGCCATGCTATGCTCGTAGACGTGGATTGGGTTTTGAGAGTATCCATGACAGATGTGAGATTGTTAATTAATGGTTACGTAAGGTGGCAACTTAAACACACATCTGGGTGGATTGAGGCACCTGGTTATTCCAGGATTGCCTGTTTTTTTATGGACCGCCACCCAGGCTCAAAGGGATCATGAGATTATTCATACTAGAAACTTCCGTGTGCAGCCACAAGCTATTATGGGCTCTAGCATAGTTGACTAAGTCGTGCGAACTCTTAAAGTGGTAGACTAGCAGATGTAGGGGATGTAGGTGGTACGGTCTACCCGATCGTAAGGTGCTAGCACTTCTGAAAGACTATGTCTCGGTCATCCGTCTTCTTAAACACCGTGTAGTGCGAGAAACCAAACGGAGGCGATCGAGTCTTGTGGGGAAAAGTGCGCAAACCTCTGCAGAGTGTCTAAACTAATCATGATTAGTCGTGTCCCCGGTTATGGACAATTTGAGTATCTAGTACCTGGATTATCCTGTTGATCTCATCATATTACTTTAAATAAATATTGTTGGGTTTAATGATGTTACTTAATTGGGATTGAGAATGCTGTCAACCATTCTCAATGTTCAACAACCACCATGATAGTTAAATAAAATCTATTTCTTTATAGTAGGGAAAAATTGGCTTTTCGCAAAAACCTTATAACAATAGAGCTTTTCGACCAGCCAAATATGCATGTAGTGATAGCCATTGTTCATCATTCTCTATGGTGTGAATTTGCCAGTACATTCAATGTACTGACCCTTTGTGGCTGCAGCGTCTCATGTTGCAGGATTTCTTACGACGAGTAAGTGATATGTTAGGGTTATGATTTCTACACTCAACTTTGCCGTTGGTGTTGATGGGAATCCACAACCTTGTTACTTCCGCTACTTGGATCGAGGTAATAGTATTTACGTTATTTTATACATGTGATTTACCTCTGTTGTAAATCCTCGAGTACTGTGTGTGTCAGCATACCAATCCAGGGATGACACTTAAGCACAGAGACTTGATCCATTCGGATTGGGTCGCTACAAGATGGTATCAGAGCACATGTTGACTATAGGACGTGACCCTAAAAACTGGCAAGCCCATAGGAAAGATTTTCTTTATAACTTTCTTTTCAAAAAGGATCTTTTACCTCTCTTCTCTTCTGAGCTTATTCAAAAATTCCTTTTAGTCAGACCATACCCCTTTCCCCTGTTGACCACACGAAGATTCAACTAATGAGACCACTCCAAGAAGTACAAGATATCGGACAACTGAGACCATTCGGAATGAAGAGTATTTTTCGTGCATCTGAATAACGGAAACTACAATGGTTGAAGACCGAAGACAAGTAGAATTTGAAGGATCTGAAGAATTCCCAGATTTGTATGACCTAGGAAGGCTACCCTTATGGAACTTGACAGATTATGGAAGTTGTCAATGCCCGAGATCATGGTGTATCGGAGAAAGACCGGAGCATGGAGAGTTAAAAACTTAAAGTTCTATCAAGGAAAACCCTAAGGCAGGAGATATCACCTATGGAGGGATAGCTCATGGAAATGACAAGAGCAGAACCACGACTATCCATGAGGTTATCGCCCGCTTATGATATTTTTCACCATGTTGAGTTAAGCATGCATATGCATGGAAGGATTGGATGGTAGAAGGCTGATGGAGCACCTATCAGCAAGAGATGAAGTTTTAACCTTAGCCGGTGTATCACTAGGACCTGGAGTGTTACATCAAGAAGTTAAGATGGAGCTACAAGAAGCCGTATTTTGACAAGGAGCATATCGTGAAGAACTTAGGACCCGGAAGTTGAAGTAGCCAAGCTGGAGGAGCTACAACCTCGAGATACCGAAGATTTGTCAAGAACTGAAGGACAGTAGGACCATGGCTCATGCCAAGGATGTTGAAACCCAGAAGTTTGGAACGCAACTCCAGAATATTAAAGGACGTCACGAGAGACTTCGCGTCAATAGAGTTGATCTGGCAAAAGAACTTGAGAAAGACAAGCATGATCGGAAGAAGCCATTGGAGGCATGAACAAGGCTTGAAGAGTTGGAGACGTTGAAGATTTATTGACCTCTAGAAGACCAAACCCCTGTTATATACCTACATTAGATGCAATGGTTGTGAGCTGTCATTTGTTTGATGTTTTTCTGACAGCCACAATAAAATCTGCCTTTTCAAAACCTTTGTTTGTATTATGTGCATCTCTCTCGATCTCTCTTATCTCACCCCATAACCCATGGACCCAATAGATGATGAATGGAGATGAGCTCGTATTTTCTAAACCAATGAGTCAATTGGAGACAGACCGATGGATTCAGAACAAGGAGGATCACATGGAGAATAACCCTATAGTTGGAAATGATATGACCCTGCATGCTCTTCAGTGCCTTGAAAGAGGTGCTGCTACTTGGTGGAGGATGTACCAAACCATCAATGGATGGCAAGGAGTAACCACTTGGAAAGAATTTAAGTTGACTCTGCCAAAGTCTCGGCTTGTGTCCCAGAAGTTGAAGCATTATGGAAAGGATATGAAGAAATCTTGTGCATGCAAAATTTGTGGAGAAATAGTACACACCCATAAAGAACACAAGGATGAATGCCCTAATTGTGAAGGAAGTCACCCAGTTGAAGAATGCCCAACTAGGCCGATTACTTGTTTCTTGTGTGAAGGGACTACCCACTATCCTGCTCAGTGTCACATTTACCCCATGGTACAACGAACCATCCAGCAAAAGAAAGAAGTAAAGGAAGGAGCCCTTATGGAAATTTTAGAAGAACCTGTGATGAAGGAAGAGATGGAGGACACGCCCAAATAAGAACCAATTAAACCCTGCACCAAGTCATGCTATTCATGTGGAGAAGAAGGACACATCTCCCAAAATTGTTTGAATGTGGATCCAGTAGAATTCCCGACAAAGGAAGTAGAATATGACCCACAGGAGATAGAAGCCCTGATTGGAATGGAAAAGTCCAGGAAGAGAAGCAGGTTGGATTCCAGGAAGGACCTGAGTCATATCACCTGTTACAGGTGCAAGGAGTCAGGGCACTACCTCAACAGTTGCCCAAAAAGGAAACCTCGATACTTGTCAGAAGTAATATGTTTTCGTTGTAATGAAGCAGGGCACTTTGCCAGAGATTGTCCCAAAGAGAAGGAAACTTGTGCTAGATAGTTGAGTTTGCAACAAAAGAAATGGAGTAGTAGAAGTGAGAACATTTTCTCTTATATTGAGGTGTTGAGTTGAGATATGTAATGGAAAAGTGAGAGATTGTAATCATTAGAGAATGAATAAAGTTAGCATTGTTGGTACTGATATGGATTTTATGAGTTGTTACTCTATGAAGAAGAATTTGGGCCATTCTGACGATATGAGAAATATGGTCTAGGGAAGATTTGTGCATTTTAAGGGTGGTAGTACCCTGTAAGAACCGTTGACCCCTGGAAAAGATAAGGATACTCCACTGAGTGGATTTTGGACAAAATGAATACGAGTTTTGTCTCGATATGTGTGATACCCCAAGAGTATGTGGGATGAAATTGGAGACCATTAGTTGTTTGAACCAAATGTGATCAAGGAGTCAGAAGAGAATGTTAAGTTGATTCGAGATAGACTGAAGGTAGCTCAGTCCAGGCAGAAGAGTTATGCAGACTTAAAAAATGCAAGGAGGTAGTCTATGAAATTGGAGACAGAGCATGTTTTCATGTGCCCCCTCTGCGAGGAATTAAAACGATTTGGAGTTAAGGGAAAATTAGCCCTGAGATTTGTAGGACATACCGAGTTTTGGAGCGTATGAGAGAAGTGGCCTACAAGTTGGAGTTACCCGAAGGACTGTCAGGAGTTCATGATGTGTTTCACAACTCCCAGTTGAAGAAGTGCCATGCAGAGATGGCCAATATTTCCCTGTAAAGACGCTTGACCCTGGAAAGGATAATGATGTTCCACGAAGTGAATATGGACTTCATAAGTATAGGTTTCTATCTCGGTATGAGGGATATCCCACGAGGATGAAGAGATAAATTACTATTGGATATAAAGGAGGTATGATGTCAGAAATATGGATCAATGGAAACTCCATGATGAGTCTGAGTAATCATGTCCTAGTTTGGTGCCAATAGAAGGAAGGAAGACAGTACAATTGGATGGATTTAAGAATACTAGGAAGTTGGAAGTTGGAATAATGATCAGTTGCCCGATGATAAGTTCAAGGACTACAAGTGATGAGATGGGCCATAACCCACAGGCCCCAGGACCTGCCAAGAAGCAAGCACATTTTGCTGAAGGAAAAACCCCGGAGGAAGATACGACGTTTATCGATAGACGATCTTATAGGAGTTACGCAAAATCCTGAGAGATTGTGAAGGAACGATAGATGTTTGTTTGGCTTGCAGAATCAATGGATTATTCCGAACGCAGTTCATGGACAAGAGAAATTCTGCAATGCTTGTGAGGATGACCGAGTGTTAGAATGCGAGATTCGCTAAATCGTATACAAGATAATGATTTGGGTGCGGGATGGATTGATCACCATACCAACTTACTCTTATTATTTGTCTTGCTATATGGGATGGTAAATCTGAGAGACTTACCTATAGTAGAGAGACGACGATCAAACCTTGTTAAGCCTTAGAATGGTATAGGTATTTTCCCTTGTACAAGGCAGCTTTGCCAACCGTAGGTTATACGGTGAGGATCAACCCAGACCCATTTCCTATAGGAGAAACCATAAAATTGTTGACCACCATGAGATATTGATAGTTGTTTAGTACTGGCGCCAGACCCGTCAGCTAAGAAGACCAGTCAGAGAAGAACCTTACCTAGATGAAAGACACAAGAATTGAGAAAAGGTTATGCCACTACCAAAAGAGCCCAGATAAGGAATTATCCTTATGATCTGAGAAGACCGACACTGTCAAGAATAAGGGTGGAGTATAGGAGTTTTGATGGAACCATAACCATGCTTCTAAGGGTGGTAGCACCCCAGACCCTGGTGATGATTGATGGATTTTGAGGAGACCCCAAACCCTAACCTTTTCTTGCTAGCCTCTCTGAATCTCGAGGACGAGATTCATTTTAAGGGTGGTAGGTTTGTAACATCCCAAAATTCTAAATTTTGGAATGTTATAATAAATAGATAGATTGATTGATTGTTTGATTGTTGTGTGATTGATTGAGTGAATTCGAAACCTTTTGAAAGTTAAATGAAAGGGAATAAAAGGACTTTCCCAAACTTTATTTTGCATATAAGATCTCCAGGAATTCAAATTCTTTTCACCATGAAACCTTGGAGAGAAGATGACATGACTTCTTCCATTTATTTAAATGACAAGGGGTGTTGAAAGTATTTGAATTTCATTTGAGAATATTTCCAATTTAGAAACTTTATGCAACTCAATGATTTTCAAGAGCAAAGATAAAATGACTTCTTCAAATTATATGAAATATGAGTTGGGAGTTTCAAAGAATTAAATTCAAAGTTCTTGTGAATTATTTTTTTCAATTTAAAGTTATTTGAGTTTTTTTCAAACTATTTTTCTCCAAAATAAAAATATATGGAAAATAGGGTAACATGATTCCCTACACTAGAAAATTGGAGAGAAATAAATTTGAAATCATTTTGATTTTTTTTAAATGATTTTTATTGGATTTTATTAGACCAGTAGCACTCTTTGAATTATCTGAATTTGTGTGGATTCTAATTGAAGTTATAAAAATGTTCATGTCGTAGCGAATCTTTTTCTGAAAATTTTGATATATTATATGCCTATATAATATTTTTAATTATTTTTGTTTTTATTGTTTTAATTCTCTGAAAAAATGTTTATATTAAAAAAAACCTCTTCGCCGACTGGGCCGGCCCAGCTCCCAGCCAGGCCACGGCCCAGGCGCAGCGCCGCCTTCCTCCTCTCGTGTGTGTCGCGGACTCGCCATAGTCCGGCGCTCCTACGCCGCCCGTCGCCGTCCTTGCCCCTCCTCCAAGGCGTCGCCTCCCCCTTCTCCCCTATAAATGCCCCGGGCCCCGCCTCCTCTCCTCCCCTCATGTCGTATCCCGCCGGAGCCCGCATCTCGCCGCCACCAGCGCCGCAAACCGCCGCCGCTGCCTTCTGTCGCCGCCGCCGCTGCTTATCCTCCGCCGCGCCGCCCGCATGCTGCCGCCGCCGCCGCAGACCACCGCGCTGCGCAGCGCCGCCGCCGCGTAGCGCCACCGCCGACGCCCCGCTCGCCGGAGCCGTCCGTCGGCGCTCGCCGGACCTGCCATAGCCGCCGGATCTCGCCGATTTTTTTGCCGACCCAACGGTTTCATCGAACCGCCCGAACCGGTAATAAAACCGACCGGTTTTCGTTTCGTTTTTTATAAAACCTGTTATTTTTATTTACTAGCTATTTTGCGAACATTCACTGTTTAGATCTCCTTAGCGAACGGTTTTCGTCGGTTTAGGTTCTGTAGCGAGCGTTCGCTCGATAGTTTTTTCTTTTTCTTTTTAATTTCGGCCAGGGACCCATCCGTGAATATTTTCTTTGCAGATCAGCCCCTGGTTTTCAAACGGCTTTAACTTTTTACTCGTTAGTCCAAATCCAACGAAACCAATGCACACTTCTTTTTTATGATCCCCTCTTTCCAGTAACCCAACTCAAACATGTTTTTGAAAAGTTTAAAATTTGAATTAGATCAGATTTTAATTCAAACTTCGTTTGATCATAACTTGAGTTTCGTAGCTCCGTTTGAGTTGATTCTTTTTGCAAATCGAAGCTCTTGACCTAAACTTTCTGGTAAGGCCAAATTCATATAATTTTGGTACTGTTAGAAATTGTTTTATGTTGCAAGAGTTATTTGCTTGGTTTTGATGTTTTCCGAATTGTCTTCTTCGATCTTTCTGATCTTTTGAGTGATTGCTTATGTGTGGTTACTATTGCTTGCTTACGATAGATTGACCGGAGTGTGACGAGTAGAGCTATCAAGAGTTTTGAGTGCGAATCATCTTCATCAACATTGCAGGCAAGTTCACACTTTGATCATATCCCCTTCATACCCAGTTTTCATTGCATTAGATCAAACCTCAAACATTGCATGATTAGGATCTAATTAAATTGTGGGATGGGAAGTAGTTGAGGTAGTACCTATTACCTGTTTGTTATCAAACCCTTGGGAGTTACTATTACGTTATGCTTATAGTGCCATGCTATGCTCGTAGACGTGGATTGGGTTTTGAGAGTATCCCTGACAGATGTGAGATTGTTAATTAATGGTTTACGTAAGGTGGCAACTTAAACACACATCTGGGTGGACTGAGGCACCTGGTTATTCCAGGATTGCCTGTCTAGGCACCTAGGTAGACCAGGATAGCCTGTTTTTAATGGACCGCCACCCAGGCTCAAAGGGATCATGAGATTATTCATACTAGAAACTTCCGTGTGCAGCCACAAGCTATTATGGGCTCTAGCATAGTTGACTAAGTCATGCAAACTCTTACAGTGGTAGACTAGCAGATGTAGGGGATGTAGGTGGTACGGTCTACCCGATCGTAAGGTGCTAGTGCTTCTAAAAGACTATGTCTCGGTCATCCGTCTTCTCAAACACCGTGTAGTGCGAGAAACCAAATGGAGGCGATCGAGTCTTGTGGGGAAAAGTGCGCAAACCTTTGCAGAGTGTATAAACTAATCATGATTAGCCGTGTCCCCAATTATGGACAATTTGAGTATCTAGTACGTGGATTATCCTGTTGATCTCATCATGTTACTTTAAATAAATATTGTTGGGTTTAATGATGTTACTTAATTGGGATTGAGAATGCTGTCAACCATTCTCAATGTTCAATAACTATCATGATAGTTAAATAAAATCTATTTCTTTGCAGTAGGGAAAAATTGGCTTTTCGCAAAAACCTTATAATCGTAGAGCTTTTCCACCAACCAAATATGCATGTAGTGATTGCCATTGTTCATCATTCTCTATGGTGTGAATTTGCCAGTACATTCAATGTACTGACCCTTTGTGGCTGCAACATCTCATGTTCCAGGATTTGTTACGACGAGTAAGTGATACGTTAGGGTTATGATTTCTACACTCAACTTTGCCGTTGGTGTTGATGGGAATCCATAACCTTGTTACTTCCGCTATTTGGATCGAGGTAATAGTATTTACGTTATTTTATACATGTGATTTACCTCTGTTATAAATCCTCGAGTACTGTGTGTGTCAGCATACCGACCCAGGGATGACACTTAAGCACAGAGACTTGATCCATTCAGATCGGGTCGCTACAAGATGGTATCAGAGCACATGTTGACTGTAGGACGTGACCCTAGAAACTGGCAAGCCCATAGGAAAGATTTTCTTTATAACTTTCTTTTCAAAAAGGATCTTTTACCTCTCTTATCTTTTGAGCTTATTCAAAAATTCCCTTTAGTCAGACCATACCCCTTTCCCCTGTTGACCACACGAAGATTCAACTAATGAGACCACTCCAAGAAGTACAAGATATCGGACAACTGAGACCATTCGGAATGAAGAGTATTTTCCGTGCATCTGAATAACGAAAACTACAACGGTTGAAGACCGAAGACAAGTAGAATTTGAAGGCTCTGAAGAATTCCCAGATTTGTATGACCTAGGAAGGCTACCCTTATGGAACTTGATAGATTATGGAAGTTGTCAATGCCCGAGATCAGGGTGTATCGGAGAAAGACCGGAGCATGGAGAGTTAAAAACTTAAAGTTCTATCAAGGAAAACCCTAAGGCAGGAGATATCACCTATGGAGAGATAGCTCATGGAAATGACAAGAGCAGAACCACGACTATCCATGAGGTTATCGCCCGCTTATGATATTTTTCACCGTGCTGAGTTAAGCATGCATATGCATGGAAGGATTGGATGGTAGAAGGCTGATGGAGCACCTATCAGCAAGAGATGAAGTTTTAACCTTAGCCGGTGTATCACTAGGACCTGGAGTGTTACATCAAGAAGTTAAGATGGAGCTATAAGAAGCCGTATTTTGACAAGGAGCATATCGTGAAGAACTTAGGACCCGGAAGTTGAAGTAGCCAAGCTGGAGGAGCTAGAACCTCGAGATACCGAAGATTTGTCAAGAACTGAAGGACAGTAGGACCATGGCTCATTCCAAGGATGTTGAAACCCAGAAGTTTGGAACGCAACTCCAGAATATTAAAGGACGTCACGAGAGACTTCGCGTCAATAGAGTTGATCTGGCAAAAGAACTTGAGAAAGACAAGCATGATCGGAAGAAGCCATTGGAGGCATGAACAAGGCTTGAAGAGTTGGAGACGTTGAAGATTTATTGACCTCTAGAAGACCAAACCCCTGTTATATACCTACGTTAGATGTGATGGTTGTCAGCTGTCATTTGTTTGATGTTTTTCCGACAGCCACAATAAAATCTGCCTTTTCAAAACCATTGTTTGTATTGTGTGCATCTCTCTTGATCTCTCTTATCTCACCCCATAACCCATGGACCCAATAGATGATGAATGGAGATGAGCTCGTATTTTCTAAACCAATGAGTCAATTGGAGACAGACCGATGGATTCAGAACAAGGAGGATCACATGGAGAATAACCCTATAGTTGGAAATGATATGACCCTGCATGCTCTTCAGTGCTTTGAAAGAGGTGCTGCTACTTGGTGGAGGATGTACCAAACCATCAATGGATGGCAAGGAGTAACCACTTGGAAAGAATTTAAGTTGACTCTGCCAAAGTCTCGGCTTGTGTCCCAGAAGTTGAAGCATTATGGAAAGGATATGAAGAAATCTTGTGCATGCAAAATTTGTGGAGAAATAGGACACACCCATAAAGAACACAAGGACGAATGCCCTAATTGTGAAGGAAGTCACCCAGTTGAAGAATGCCCAACTAGGCCGATTACTTGTTTCTTGTGTGAAGGGACTACCCACTATCCTGCTCAGTGTCACATTTACCCCATGGTACAACGAACCATCCAGCAGAAGAAAGAAGTAAAGGAAGGAGCCCTTATGAAAATTTTAGAAGAACCTGTGATGAAGGAAGAGACGGAGGACACGCCCAAAGAAGAACCAATTAAACCCTGCACCAAGTCATGCTATTCATGTGGAGAAGAAGGACACATCTCCCAAAAATGTTTGAATGTGGATCCAGTAGAATTCCCGACAGAGGAAGTAGAATATGACCCGCAGGAGATAGAAGCCCTGATTGGAATGGAAAAGTCCAGGAAGAGAAGCAGGTTGGATTCCAGGAAGGACCTGAGTCATATCACCTGTTACAGGTGCAAGGAGTCAGGGCACTACCTCAACAGTTGCCCAAAAAGGAAACCTCGATACTTGTCAGAAGTAATATGTTTTCGTTGTAATGAAGCAGGGCACTTTGCCAGAGATTGTCCCAAAGAGAAGGAAACTTGTGCTAGATAGTTGAGTTTGCAACAAAAGAAATGGAGTAGTAGAAGTGAGAACATTTTCTCTTATATTGAGGTGTTGAGTTGAGATATGTAATGGAAAAGTGAGAGATTGTAATCATTAGAGAATGAATAAAGTTAGCATCGTTGGTACTGATATGGATTTTATGAGTTGTTACTCTATGAAGAAGAATTTGGGCCATTCTGAGGATATGAGAAATATGGTCTAGGGAAGATTTGTGCATTTTAAGGGTGGTAGTACCCTGTAAGAACCGTTGACCCCTGGAAAAGATAAGGATACTCCACCGAGTGGATTTTGGACAAAATGAATACGAGTTTTGTCTCAATATGTGTGATACCCCTAGAATATGTTGGATGAAATTGGAGACCGTCAGTTGTTTGAACCAAATGTGATCAAGGAGTCAGAAGAGAATGTTAAGTTGATTTGAGATAGACTGAAGGTAGCTCAGTCCAGGCAGAAGAGTTATGCAGACTTAAAAAAAATGCAAGGAGGTAGTCTATGAAATTGGAGACAAAGCATGTCTTCATGTGCCCCCTCTGCGAGGAATTAAAACGGTTTGGAGTTAAGGGAAAATTAGCCCCGAGATTTGTAGGACATACTGAGTTTTGGAGCGTATGAGAGAAGTGGCCTACAAGTTGGAGTTACCCGAAGGACTGTCAGGAGTTCATGATGTGTTTCACAATTCCCAGTTGTAGAAGTGCCATGCAGAGATGGACAATATTTCCCTGTAAAGACGCTTGACCCTGGAAAGGATAATGATGTTCCACGAAGTGAATATGGACTTCATAAGTATAGGTTTCTATCTCGGTATGAGGGATATCCCACGAGGATGAAGAGATAAATTACTATTGGATATAAAAGAGGTATGGTGTCGGAAATATGGATCAATGGAAACTCCATGATGAGTCTGAGTAATCATGTCCTAGTTTGGTGCCAATAGAAGGAAGGAAGACAGTACAATTGGATGGATTTAAGAATACTAGGAAGTTGGAAGTTGGAATAATGATCAGTTGCCCGATGATAAGTTCAAGGACTACAAGTGATGAGATGGGCCATAACCCATAGGCCCAGGACCTGCGAAGAAGCAAGCACATTTTGCTGAAGGAAAAACCCCGGAGGAAGATACGGCGTTTATCGATAGACGATCTTATAGGAGTTACGCAAAATCCTGAGAGATTGTGAAGGAACGATAGATGTTTGTTTGGGTTGCAGAATCAATGGATTATTCCGAACGCAGTTCATGGACAAGAGAAATTCTGCAATGCTTGTGAGGATGACCGAGTGTTTGAATGCGAGATTCGCTAAACCGTATACAAGATAATGATTTGGGTGCGGGATGGATTGATCACCATACCAACTTACTCTTATTATTCGCCTTGCTATATGGGATGGTAAATCTGAGAGACTTACCTATAGTAGAGAGACGATGATCAAACCTTGTTAAGCCTTAGAATGGTATAGGTATTTTCCCTTGTACAAGGCAGCTTTGCCAACCGTAGATTATACAGTGAGGATCAACCCAGACCCATTTCCTGTAGGAGAAACCATAAAATTGTTGACCACCATAAGATATCGATAGTTGTTTAGTACTGGCTCCAGACCCGTCAGTTAAGAAGACCAGTCAGAGAAGAACCTTACCTAGATGAAAGACACAAAAATTGAGAAAAGGTTATGCCACTACCGAAAGAGCCCATATAAGGAATTATCCTTATGATCTGAGAAGACCGACACTCTTTGAATTATCTGAATTTGTGTGGATTTTAATTGAAGTTATAAAAATATCCATGTCGTAGAGAATCTTTTTTTGAAAATTTTGATATATTATATGCCTATATAATATTTTTAGTTATTTTTGTTTTTATTATTTTAGTTCTCTGAAAAAAATGTTTATATTAAAAAAAAACCTCTTCGCCGACTGGGCCGGCCCAGCTCCCAGCCAGGCCATGGCCCAGGCGCAGCGCCGCCTTCCTCCTCCCGTGTGCGTCGCGGACTCGCCGTAGTCCGGCGCTCCTACGCCGCCCGTCGCCGCCCTTGCCCCTCCTCCAAGGCGTCGCCTCCCCCGTCTCCCCTATAAATGCCCCGGGCCCCGCCTCCTCTCCTCCCCTCATGCCGCATCCCGCCGGAGCCCGCATCTCGCCGCCACCAGCGCCGCAAACCGCCGCCGCCGCCTTCTGTCGCCGCCGCCGCTGCTTCTCCTCCGCCGCGCCGCCCGCATGCTGCCGCCGCCGCCGCAGACCACCGCGCCGCGCAGCGCCGCCGCCGCGTAGCGCCACCGCCGACGCCCCGCTCGCCGGAGCCGTCCGTCGCCGCTCACCGGACCTGCCATAGCCGCCGGATCTCGCCGGTTTTTTTGCCGACCTGACGGTTTCGTCGAACCGCCCGAACCGGTAATAAAACCGACCGGTTTTCGTTTCGTTTTTCTATAATACCTGTTATTTTTATTTACTAGCTATTTTGCGAACGTTCACTGTTTAGATCTCCTTAGTGAACGGTTTTCGTCGGTTTAGGTTCTGTAGCGAGCGTTCGCTCGATAGTTTTTTCTTTTTCTTTTTAATTTCGGCCAGGGACCCATCCATGAATATTTTCTTTGCAGATCAGCCCCTGGTTTTCAAATGGCTTTAACTTTTTACTCGTTAGTCCAAATCCAACGAAACCAATGCCCACTTCTTCGTTATGATCCCCTCTTTCCAGTAACCCAACTCAAACATGTTTTTGAAAAGTTTAAAATTTGAATTAGATCAGATTTTAATTCAAACTTCGTTTGATCATAACTTGAGTTTCGTAGCTCCGTTTGAGTTGATTCTTTTTGCAAATCGAAGCTCTTGACCTAAACTTTCTGATAAGGCCAAATTCATATAATTTTGGTACTGTTAGAAATTGTTTTATGTTGCAAGAGTTATTTGCTTGGTTTTGATGTTTTCCGAATTGTCTTCTTCGATCTTTCTGATCTTTTGAGTGATTGCTGATGTGTGGTTACTATTGCTTGCTTACGATAGATTGACCGGAGTGTGAAAAGTAGAGATATCAAGAGTTTTGAGTGCGAATCATCTTCATCAACATTGCAGGCAAGTTCACACTTTGATCATATCCCCTTCATACCCAGTTTTCATTGCATTAGATCAAACCACAAACATTGCATGATTAGGATCTAATTAAATTGTGGGATGGGAAGTAGTTGAGGTAGTACCTATTACCTGTTTGTTATCAAACCCTTGGGAGTTACTATTACATTATTCTTATAGTGCCATGCTATGCTCGTAGACGTGGATTGGGTTTTGAGAGTATCCCTGACATATGTGAGATTGTTAATTAATGGTTTACGTAAGGTGGCAACTTAAACACACATCTGGGTGGACTGAGGCACCTGGTTATTCCAGGATTGCCTGTCTAGGCACCTGGGTAGACCAGGATTGCCTGTTTTTTTATGGACCGCCACCCAGGCTCAAAGGGATCATGAGATTATTCATACTAGAAACTTCCGTGTGCAGCCACAAGCTATTATGGGCTCTAGCATAGTTGACTAAGTCATGCGAACTCTTACAGTGGTAGACTAGCAGATGTAGGGGATGTAGGTGGTATGGTTTACCCGATCGTAAGGTGCTAGCGCTTCTGAAAGACTATGTCTCGGTCATCCGTCTTCTCAAACACTGTGTAGTGCGAGAAACCAAACGGAGGCGATCGAGTCTTGTGGAGAAAAGTGCGCAAACCTCTGCAGAGTGTATAAACTAATCATGATTAGCCGTGTCCCCGGTTATGGACAATTTGAGTATCTAGTACCTGGATTATCATGTTGATCTCATCATGTTACTTTAAATAAATATTGTTGGGTTTAATGATGTTACTTAATTGGGATTGAGAATGCTGTCAACCATTCTCAATGTTCAACAATTACCATGATAGTTAAATAAAATCTATTTCTTTGCAGTAGGGAAAAATTGGCTTTTCGCAAAAACCTTATAACCATAGAGCTTTTCCACCAGCCAAATATGCATGTAGTGATAGCCATTGTTCATCATTCTCCATGGTGTGAATTTGCCAGTACATTCAATATACTGACCCTTTGTGGCTGCAACGTCTCATGTTGCAGGATTTCTTACGACGAGTAAGTGATACGTTAGGGTTATGATTTCTACACTTAACTTTGCCGTTGGTGTTGATGGGAATCCACAACCTTATTACTTTCGCTATTTGGATTGAGGTAATAGTATTTACGTTATTTTATACATGTGATTTATCTCTGTTATAAATCCTCGAATACTGTGTGTGTCAGCATACCGATCCAGGGATGACACTTAAGCACAGAGACTTGATCCATTCGGATCGGGTCGGTACAATTGTCAAAATGAAGGAATAGGAAAAATGTAGGAATAGGATGGCATGCCTCATAGTATCCTACGGGATTTGAAAGAATGTTTGGGGCTTCTTTGATTCAAAAGAATTTTATAGGATTTCTGGAGGATTGAAATCCTTTGGATTTTTTCCTATGTTGGTCCTTTGATTCATAGGATTGGATCCCATAGGAATTTTTCCTATGGAATCTTCTGTACTACATTTCATAGGAAATTTAACATCCACTCGAACCTCTTTTTACAATTTCTTTGTTTTTCCCATGGCATCAAACAATCGTTGCTAATTCTATAGGATTCAAATGGGCATGTCACTCCAACCCTACACTTTTCCTATTCCTATATTTTCAAAATCCTACGAATCAAAGAGGTCCTTGATAGTGCGGGAAAAACAAAGGAATTTTACAAAGAGGTTTGAGTGGATGGAAATTATCCTCCAAAATGTAGTACAAATGGATCCTATAGACAAATTCCTAAGGATGCCAATCCTACGAATCAAAGGAGCATCACAGTAAAAATTCCTAAGGGTTCAAATCCTCCAAAAATCCAATGCAATTCCTTTGAATCAAAGGAGCCCTTAATACCTTCAAATTCCTTCGAATGAGTGGAAGAATAGATTAAATAATTCTTGGGCCCTTTCTGACGTGTGATGATGTAACAAAACCCTTATATCCTCTCGATCAACGATTTTTTAAACTTTTTTTAGGTGTTAGTTTTGAAATAAAGAGAGATTAGAACATATAACCACCGTCTTCATTTTGTTTGTTTTCGAGAGAAGGAGCCAGCATATCATGTTGAGATTGACGAAGTCATCAAAGGCGTGGCGTAGTTGATAGGAATATTTGCTTCCGTTAAATGCACATCGCCGAAAATTTTGAATTAAATCCGAAAATAGCTAGCACCAAGATCGAAGATATCTCTGCCCAACTAACTATCCAACCACAGATTGATTTGCTTTATTTCTATTATTAATAGGTCTAATCAAGAAAAAAAATAACTGTAGTTTAGTGACCCTTTTGATAATTTGCCTTTGTTACATTGATTCGAGTAAATTGCACACTTCGTCCCTGTACTCGTTGGCTTGTAACAAAACCATCCTGGTACTCGCGAAGTGCTTCTGTACGGTCCTCAGACTTGCGATCGTGTAACAGAGACGGTCCTGTGTACGCAGCGGCATACGTCTGGCCCTTTTCCCCTGCCACGTCAGCGCCTAGAGCTGGTCCAGCTGAACCGACTGGCTCGAGCCGGACTTAGACGACGAGACGACCCCCTGTGTAATCGAGGTCCAAATCCAAAAATCCCCAAACTGTCTCCCCTCTACTCAAATCCCTAACCCTATCCTCTTCTGTCTTGCGATGAGCGACAAGAGCTTGGCCGAGAGCTCGATGCCCCGCGCCGGCGGCAGCGCGGGTCCCCCGTGAGGCGCCCGTCGGGCGCGGCGTCGGTTCAGCCGCAAGGCTACTTGCCAGCTCGTTTTCCCAGTGAGTGTGGCGCTGCGGCGAGCCGTATCTCCGGCCGAAGACTGGTCGGCTGCTCCTCGCGCGCACACCGGCGGTAGACGCTCTGGGCAAGCACTACCGCGGGGTGGTGCTGGTGGTGTCGGTCGTTGGCGGCAAGAGCTGTGAGCTGACGCGGACTACAATGCTCGTGCAGAAGGTCTGCAATGCTTGACCGCAGCCCTCTCCTCGCGGAACATTTGCCAGATGCGTGGCTACCAGCTGAAGGCGCTGACCTCACCCGCACCCATCACTTCAAGATTTACAGTGGCAGGGTTGACGGCACCGGAGACGGATGGGCCGCTGGTTGTCGAAGTGCCCTGTTTCTTACCAATTCCCCTGTTCTAGTTAATTTGATGCGGCTGTGTAAGCTAGGTGTTATGTGATGCAAGCTGATTCGTTGTACTGATGCCGTGATGCACTGATGGCTGTAGCACGTATTTGGTTCTTAACTGACGTATTAGGATCAGCTGATAGCTGTAGGTATGTGAACTGATATAGCTGTAGCTATGTAAGATGTTATGGTCGATGTAGCTTTTGGTTTTGAACTGATGCAAAGGTCTATTATGTGATGACATATTAAGTGATATGTTAATTTCCTGTGCTTTTCTTGTATGATATTTGAACAGGGCTGTGGTGTGTGCTTTTATGGAAATTGGCATGAATATGAGATGTATTGTGCTGCGCACTGTGGAAGGGAATGAATTGAGCTGTGCTTTTTGCCATCATTTGAACTGATCTGTGCATATGAACGACTTCAGCAAAAATAGAGGAACAATAAACACCATGCCAATTTCAGAACAACTCCAGCAAAAAAAAATGTTAAATGGGTTTAACAGATCCAGTAATATATATATACAGGAAACTGACTGGAAATAAGAAAACCCATACATGAACACAACACGACATGAAACAACAAAGAACATTACAGGGGCAAAGAAATAAGCTCATATATGACAACATAGAGCAGTTCAAAGGGAGTTTATAAAGCAGATAAACAAATTCACTATTCATGAACATACCATGTAATTAACATGTGCATGAACTAAAATAAAACCTACATAGCATAGTCCAGCAGGTTCGCGAAGAACATCTCCCAGTAGTTCATATGCAATGATCTCTCAGTCCCTAAATATATCGAACATGCTTGTCCTTCTTGGCATGTTAAAACCACCCATGGACTGACTTGAATTTCCTCTTTTGGCATTATTTTGCTGGCCCGTAATGCTCTCATTTCCTTGCCTTTCATTCTCACTTCTCATCCTCATTTGTTCTGCTTCTTTATTTTTCTCTTCCCAACCTTGCATCTCTGAAGACCTCTGCGACGCAACCTGCCCCTCCCAGGCTTGCTTCCTTGCTTCCTCCTCTCGCCGATGATATTCTCTCATACGTTGTATCCTTTCATGCTCCTCTTCTTGCATTATCAGAAATTGCGCTTCTTCATATCTATGCGCATCTTCAACATGTTTTCTCTTCTGCTCTGCAATTCTTTTTCTCTCTGCAACTCTCTTATTTTTTTCTTCCTCGGCCTGTTTCTTTTTAGCTTGTATAGCTTGCTTTTTGGCATCTGCCAGGGCTTTTTTTGCTTCTTTTTCCTGTTGTGCCTTTTGCTTTCTTTCCTCGGCTGCTTTTCTTTTTTCTTCAGCATCCAATTGTTTTTGTTGCAACAAAGCTTTCCGTTTCTCCTCTTTCTCCAGCTTTTTTGCCACCGCTTCCTCTTTCCTCTTCTGCTCAGCTTGCAAAATCTTCAACTCTTCTTCTCTAAGTTTTGCCATTGCTGCATCAAATTTTGCCTGGTCTACAATTTCTCTCTTCTCAGCTGCTGCCCTTAGTTTAGCTAATGCTAGAACTTCCCTCTTTCTAATAACATTCCCCTCTTTTGTTATGGTAGTTGGTTGCACAGGGGGTTGGCTTTGGACATGATTTGCAATAAAAGAAGATCCTGGCAGAGGTCCTGGTTCAGGTTGCTCCATGTTCTGGCTTGCTTGATGCTGCAAGTAAATAAGCAGAAAAATCTCAACTAAAGATGAGTAGACAAGCATGATTATAAATGAAGAATATACTATACCTCTTCGATCAATGAAGAAATGACACTATCCTCATTATTAAGTGGATCATGTTGTGCCAACTCCCTAGTTTGCAAGTTTTGCTCCTGAATTGAGAAAACAAATAATTACTTACTATAGTTTGCACGTTATATCATATTAAAATGATAGATATAATTCAATGATTATTATACTTGTGTAATGACAGGAGCTTCTTCATCAGATGACGAAACCTCTGGCT
>NC_041392.1:237925168-237925817 GCF_002162155.2 Triticum dicoccoides | reverse complement strand
AATATGCCTATTCAGTCTTTTTCTGATTTTCGGACATATATGACCAGTCCACTTTTGGGACTCCTCCTGCTTGCCACATATTCTCCCCATGCACTGCCCTTTTATCCTTTGAATCATGCTTAACAAAGGCAGTTCTCTTGCATCTAAGATATACTTATTGAATACTTCACAATTATTGTTCAACAACACATCACACTTAGGGAATTCAGTCTGAAATGCCCTCACCCATGTTTTTGGGTCTAACTCTTCCAACCAATCATGAGCGTGTTTGTTTAGAACTAACATTCTATTCATGTTCTCCCTCCACTGACCATGTGTAGTACTTCTAGCACATCTCCATAATTGGTTTTTCAATATATCTCCTTTAAAAATTCTATTGAAATTCTGCCAGATATGTCTCACACAATATCTATGCTCTGAATCAGGAAATAATTCTCTAACAGCCTTAATTAATCCCTGTTAATGAACAAATATGATAAAAAAGACATATAGTTAGAAGCATATGTATGTAAAGAACATAAAGTGAGAAGCATTTTCTATGTAAAGAACATATTTTCATTAACACTTACTTTCTGCTTGTCAGACATTACTGTCCAAGGAGAACTGTTCACAATGCCCAAGTCTTCTTTCAAAGAACTCAAGAACCACC
>NC_041392.1:237924550-237924919 GCF_002162155.2 Triticum dicoccoides | reverse complement strand
ATCCCCTCTTACAAGCATCGAATGAGAAGTAACACTTCCGGAAAATTCCATCATTACCAACTTCAATGAAAAATGCACTCCCTGGATTGGATCTCCTTAACTCTGCTGCGTAGTCCCACAACTTCCTATACTGTGCTATTTCATCCCCATATATTGTGTTCAATGCAATTTTCTTTGCTCTCCAAAGCTTCTGCCTATGAATTCTCATATTCCACTCTTGCTGTATCAATCCTCCTAAACCCTTAATTGACATCTTCTCATCAGCTCTAATCTTTTCAACATATTTATCTGCTATGTATCTCGCCGTAAAGGCTCTCACTTGCCACTTCTTGCTGCATGTGTGCTCATCTTTGAATGTCTTTACCATAA
>NC_041392.1:237811115-237924383 GCF_002162155.2 Triticum dicoccoides | reverse complement strand
TACTCCCTAATTGCCTTCCTAATCAATTCTATTGACGAGAATACCTGCCCAACATGAAACTTCGGCTCATGCAAATCTTCTTCTGTGAAATGATTGAACTTGAACTTCATTTCCTCGTCATCTGACTCTGGCATTTCAAGCTTTTCATCTTCAGAATTGTCATCTTCAGCTACCTGCTTCCCTTTCCTTTTACCCTTCTTCTCATCATCAGCAACATGTGACTCATCCATCACCAAATCCTCATCCCCATCCTGCAGGTCATAGTCACTGTCCACAAGCTCTTCCGGATTATAATCAGAGTCATCACTATCTGACCAAGAGCCTTCGTCATCTTCCTCCTCTACGACTGCTCTTCTGCTTCTTCTACTGCCACTACTTGTTCCTTCACAAGTGCTATCACCTATATACATTACCTCACTTCTATTCTCCTCTGGGACAACAAAGCTAGGCTCAACGATATTTTCCTCTCTCTGACGAGTAAAAGGGTTTGAAACTGCATCATCCCATCCTCCTCCACCATAGTTGTCCTCATGATCTAGGTAAAACATGAGATATTTGTACCCCTCTCTGACCACTTTCCTAATAATGTTTGTGTCATTGTTCCTCGACAACAACTTCAGCCCACCTTCATTCAATTGCATACCTGGCAGCAACAAGTAAATAGCAATTCTTCCAGCCGTCTCATACCCCAAGTGCTCTACTAATTCATACAACATTGGCATAGAAGCTTGAGTAGCATCACAAAAATCATAGCACACCTTGCGGCCATTCAGATATGCCCTGCTGCTTCCACCGCCAAGGAAAAATCCTCCAAATATGAACTCCACAGTAAATAGATCACTGCCTTCCTCTGTTATAATTACACAAAAAAAGTTTCAGATGGAAAGATGAAATAACTGTGTCTAAATCCTAACCAAATTATGCCGTTGACTTAATGAGCGACAAACCAAAAGGATCAGCTGAGTTCAAACAGAAAAAGAAATCTATCTCCTACGAGCGACAGGTACAAGTCTTGGCCCTAACGAAATTAGTGCATAAAAATTATAAATTTCCCGGTGGAATGGGGAATAGGTATGCAAATGGTGGAAATTGAGCATATGAAACAACATTCGACTTGGATTATTCCGGCGATCAACATACCGTACGTCGGGACGGGCCCCTTATCCTGGCGTTGTATGGGCGCCATCAGCGGCACTCACAGCGGAAGACGACAGTGTCGCCGCCTCCCTCTGAGGCCTTCCCACTCCGGGTGCTCCCCACGGCCGCGATCTCTGCCCTCGATCAAACCCTCCTCCGCTGTTGGTTGCGTCGTGCTCGGGGAAGAGAACACACACGAACAGAGGCCGCAACTGAAAACCTCGATTACACAGGGGGTCGTCTCGTCGTCTAAGTCCGGCTCGAGCCAGTCGGTTCGGCTGGACCAGCTCTAGGCACTGACGTGGCAGGGGAAAAGGGCCAGACGTATGCCGCTGCGTACACAGGACCGTCTCTGTTACACGATCGCAAGTCTGAGGACCGTACAGAAGCACTTCGCGAGTACCAGGATGGTTTTGTTACAAGCCAACGAGTACAGGGACGAAGTGTGCAATTTACTCCATTGATTCGGTTCCATTTCCCACAGTCGAGTCGATCTAAGCCTAGCGGAACTCGAGCCGTCTCCCGCCACGAGCCCTTTTGCCACATATGAGATCGCTGTTCAACCGCCTGCCTTGCAAGCGTCTCGCCGCAGCTCGCCGGAGTCGCCGCTGCCTCCACTCCCACTCCCAACCGCACCCTCTCCTCGCAACCTTCTCCCGCCTCAGCGACGATGGCCCCCTCCCGGCCGCGCTCGCGCTGCTCCCCGACCTCACCGCGGCCGGCGTCCGCGCGGACCCCATCTCGCTCTGCCGCCTCATCAAGCTCTGCGTCCGCCACGGCACGGCCAACGACGGCCGCCTCATCCATGACCATGTCTCCCGCACGGCCAACAGCGGAGGAGAAGCGCCCGACACCGGCCTCTTCGTCTCCAACTCTCTGATCTCAATGTACGCCAAGTTCGGCTTGCTCCACGACGCGCTCGAGCTGTTCGGCGATATGCCTCACAGGAACGTCGTCTCTTGGACGACCGTCGTGGCGGCTCTGGCCAATGCCGGCGGGAGGAAAAAGGAGGCGCTCAGGTTTCTTGTGGACATGAAGAGGGACGACGTGGCTCCCAACAGTTACACATACTCTAGTGTTCTTGGTGCCTGCGGCACACCTGGGGTGCTCGCTGCTGTGCACGCGAGCATTGTTAAGGTCGGGCTGGATTCGGATGTGTTTGTGCGGAGCTCCTTGATTGATGCGTATATGAAGCTTGGAGATTTGGACAGCGGGCGCGGGGTCTTTGACGAGATGGTCACCCGTGATTTGGTTGTGTGGAATTCGATCATCGCGGGGTTCGCACAGAGTGGTGATGGTGTTGGGGCGGTAGAATTGTTCATGAGGATGAAGGAGTCTGGTTTCTCAGCTAACCAGGGTACCTTGACCAGTGTCCTCCGGGCGTGCACAGGGATGGTCATGCTCGACTTGGGAAGGCAGGTACATGCTCATGTGCTCAAGCATGAGAGGGACTTGATTCTGCACAATGCACTTCTGGACATGTACTGCAAATGTGGGAGCTTGCAGGAGGCAGACGCCTTGTTCAGCAGAATGCCTCGTAGGGATGTGATCTCATGGAGCACCATGGTCTCTGGTTTGGCGCAGAATGGGAGAAGTGTCGAGGCGCTGAAGGTTTTCGACTTGATGCAATCTGAAGGACCTACACCAAACCATATAACAATGGTTGGAGTTCTGTTTGCATGCAGTCATGCTGGCTTGGTGGAAGATGGTTGGTATTACTTTAGGTCCATGGAGAAGCTCTTTGGCATTCAGCCTGAGAGGGAGCATTGCAACTGCATGGTTGATCTCCTTGGTCGGTCAGGGAAGCTTGACGAAGCTGTGAAGTTCATCAGTGAGATGAACTTTGAGCCGGACTCGGTCATATGGAGAACTCTTCTTGGGGCATGCAGAATGCACAAAAACGCTAACCTTGCAGCATATGCAGCAAGAGAGATCCTTAAACTTGAGCCGGAAGACCAAGGTGCACGCATATTGTTGTCAAATACATATGCTGATTTGCGACAATGGTTAGATGCCGAGAAGTCATGGAAGGTGATGAGAAACCAAGGGGCCAAAAAAGAGCCCGGGCGCAGCTGGATCGAGCTGGGGAAACAAGTCCATGTGTTCATTGCTGGTGAACTGTCACACCCATGCTCAGCTGGCATAGTTAAGGAACTGAACCGACTAATCAGGCTGGTCACAGACCTCGGTTATGTCCCGCTGACAGAGTTTGTGCTGCAGGATCTTGAGAGCGAGCAGAAGGAAGATCTGCTGAAATATCACAGCGAGAAACTGGCTGTTGCATTTGCAATGATGAATTCAATGAAGGGGAAGCCTGTAAGGATCATGAAGAACCTCAGGATCTGTGGTGACTGCCACTCATTCGTGAAGCTCGTCTCCAAGAGTGAAGGCAAGGTGATCATAATCAGGGACCCGGTCCGGTTCCACCATTTCCAGGATGGAGTTTGCTCATGTGGCGACTATTGGTAGAGAAGGTAACACACACTGGCAAGGCTCCTGTGGCGACTAAGGGCATGTACAAAGGAAGCATCACCTTCCCGGTGCCTCACGCTCCATCAAAGCAAAATACGGTTCAGGCACTACCTAGCCTAGCAAATAACCCAATGCATAGCTGCCCCATTAGGCCCACACACGACATAATCAACTTCATATCTTCTCTTCCCCCCACGGACTTTCCTCATCTCCACTGCGTGCTCCTCTCTGACTTAGTTCTCTCTCTTACTTTTCTTCTTTTCTACTTTTGTACGCACTTTTGGAGCGAAGAAGCTGGTTCTTCTGCAAGAGCTCGTCCGGCTCTGCAAGCGCCCGTCTTTTTACCTTTCTTCTCCACGGTGGCTGCTCCTCCGACGTGGACCTGCGGAGCAGCGGTCCACGCTGGAGCGTTGGCCATGCCCTAATGGCTTGATCACAAGTTGTTACAACTTTTTCTTTGCAACTCAGATGCTTAACCACATTTATATTAGTATCTTGTGAAAGAAGAGTAAGACTAGTACTATATACAATTTTTTTGTGAGGGAGTAGTACCGTATACCAGCAGTCAAAAGAACAAAGATAAAGGAGAAAAAAAAAGGTAAGAAAAGAAAAGGAGAAAGAGAAAGAGGGGCAGGTGAGCAAAATAGCGGCCATAAAGAAGCCCACTGGGCCGTATCTCTTTCCCAGCTCATCCGCCTCATCCAAGCACGCAAAGCCGAAACAGAACAGGAAAGAAACGCGCCCAGGAGGGATTCCGGCGTCCTCTTCTCGCAAGCCCTAGAAGCCATGGTCCGTGGAGGCCGCAGGTGACCGGCGCCGGTAGCAAGAGGCGCCAGGAGGAGTGGTGGTGGTTGTTGAGGCGCGGCAAGATGTCGGTGCGGATAAAGGCGGTGGTGGACAGGTTCGTGAAGGAGCTCAAGGAGGCGCTGGACGCGGACATCCAGGACCGCGTCATGAGGGAGCGCGAGATGCAGAGCTACATCGAGGAGCGCGAGCGCGAGGTCGCCGAGCGGGAGGCCGCGTGGAAGGCCGAGCTCTCCCGCCGCGAGGTAACGAGTCCCCAAATCCGATTCATGGCTCGCTTAATTCATGCCCCCCGTTCCGTCCTCCCCTGCCACCCTGATCAGCATTCTGCATCATCTTTTGCGCGATCGAGAATGAGGGAAATATGTATGCCGCAGCGGCAGCTTGGTTTGTGTTTCAGTGTACTATTCATTATTTTTGACTCTTGATACTCCCACGGTATCACAATTCTTGCTCGAAACGTGAGCTTTTCTTGATGGTTTCGTGTCAATGTCTTTCAGTTTCTTGTGATGTTAAACTGCAGAAGTACAATGTAAGAGATTATTGCTTGTTTTATGCCGTAGTATCCACAAGGGCGTCAGGGGAATAAAGTTGGCCTCTTCAGTTACGTAGAGAATATAGTCAACCGTAGAAAGGTGACTTACAGGTGAAGATAAGAATGTAAGATACGTCTGAGAAGCATTGGTCCTCAGGTGGTCATGTGTGACTAGAATAGAGCATATCAGACTAGCATTCTTTGTGCTACAAGTCATGGTTTTCCTTTTCTGCTGCATGTACTCTGTAGTACCTTGTTGCTTCGTATTGTCTAACTTCATTATCAGTTGTCAGATCTTTATGATTGTGCATGTAAATATGGTTACTTAGTCCAGAAATTATATACCTATTCAAGTAATGTATGGTAGTTGAGTCTTGGTGAGACTCTTCTAAGGAAAGATATAAATTGATAGCTAGGAGACAAATGCATTAGATATGGTCCTAGTTTTGGCAATACTCTACAGTGTGAGATGCACAACACAAGAAAATGACACTGCAACGTATGAAGCACCTCCTCTGTGTACTGGGTGTGTGGGATTGGTAGAGGTGACAAGATAGATTAGGTGGAGGGAGGTGACAAAGCGGGGATGAACATGTGTACCCTCCTTGGGCTACACCAATCCCATTTTTGGTACATTATCTCATAGACTCATACACCCTAAGGCCCTGTTTGGTTTAGCTTTTATCGACGGATTCCGCCGCCGCGCAGCAGAATCTGAACCAAAGGGCAAACCCAGCAGAATCCGATTTCAGAAATCCGCTGCCAAAATCTAAACTAAAAGCGAAAGCAGCCCATGACGTGCTTTCCAAAATCTGATTCTGCTGCGGGCAAAATCTGAAAAAGCTGTATCAGCTGGTTTGTCAAATGACCTACATGTTTTTTACATCAGATTTTTCACAGCCATTTTTTCACAGCAGATTTTTCACAGCTGCTTTTAGAAATCCACAGCCGAACCAAACAGGGCCTAACAGTTGGTAGGCTAGCTCTCTTCGTGAATCTGACCAGTTAATCATTTAATTAGAAAGTTAGGTTAGACAACCTCATTACAAAATTGTGCTATGCATTCTGTTCTTGCCGTTATTACTTTGGCTATTATTTTCCATGGTAACTAGTAAGTGCCAACATAAGATGCAGATCTACCTAAGTTGCTTGCTGACTACTAACTTAATGAATTTGATATCATTATCTTGCTTGCTTAGTTGGTGCTTCTCCAATTAAGTATCCGTATAGTTTGTTGAGCACATATTCACAGGTTGTAATCATAATGAACAAACAGTAGCTTTGCGGGTGCACCAGAAGATTGTCTCCTGAGATCATAACCTAAGAGCCAAAACTGAATCATAACCTGAGCTCATGAAAGTTGAAACGTGGTGATGAGGTCTTCAAACTAACAAAACATCAAATCGATATGGTAATTTCCAATTAGAGCAAACCATAGTGTGTAGTAAACTAAATATTTTCTCTATCAAAATCATCGAAAGATGCCAACAGGCTAACGTTTCTTATGTTATCATTGCTTCGTTTCTTTAGGGAATGTCATTATTGCTTCGTAGTTCATCATGCTTTGGGGACATTTAACATGGCATGCTGCAATCCTCCTTTTGCAGGCTGAAATTGCGCGGCAAGAGGCAAGGCTTAAAATGGAAAGGGAGAATCTGGAGAAAGAAAAGAGTGTCCTGATGGGAACTGCTTCGAATCAGGATAACCAAGACGGAGCCCTTGAGATCACAGTCAGCGGTGAGAAGTATAGGTGCCTGCGCTTCTCCAAGGCGAAGAAGTGAGGTATGAGCTAGGGGGCGCCAGTAGTACACCGTTATTTTAAGCCTTGCACCTGATCCAAATTGGAGCAGCACAAGAAATCCCCATGTGTCCCCTACCAAGTAAAGGATTCTCCTTTGATCTGTTTGTTAGGCACCGCTGCCTCCTTCCTGTTCCCAAATAATCAGGTGATTGAACGCCACATGAGATGATGCCTGCCTGCCTGCCTGCCTGCCTGCCGATCGAGTGCAGTAACATGAATGGCTTCCAATTATCGTCACAGCACAGGAGCCATGTTAGGTCCAGCTTCTGATTGCCAGCGTCGGTTGACTTCGAAAAAACAATTAAGGAAATTGCTTTTCTTTTCTCTTCCCTTCAGAACTCGGGGCTGGAGCTACCTGTTCTGCCCCCGGTCAATAAGTTTTTGGTTCCAATTTTCTGTCCAAGATTCAGTTGTGCTCCTACAATTTAATTATTTTCACGTGGCCTGATTAGCATCTGGACACTCAATCATTGTGCGGGATTCATGGATAATCTGCACGGGGTCACCGTGTTAGTGATAATAATTTCTTGTTAACTGGTCAACCTAATGAGAAGTCAAGACTCTTAGTGATAACTTACCCGAGGCTCAGAGTGGGAGCTAAGGCCAACTCCACCGTGCGACTTCAAACGGACGTCTGTTTTGTTCGGATTCTGTCTGTTTGGGTAGGGCGATGGGGTCGTGTCCGGGCCTGTCCTGGTATGCGGTGGCCGTGCGCCTAGCGCGCGGACGCATCCCGACCGCATCCTGTCCACGTACATTTTTCTTTGTAAGTCTTTAACTTTTTTCATCATTCAGTTTTGGTACATGAAAAATACATCATCACATTTTGACTAGTAAAGTAAGACAAAAAAAAACAAGAACAACAAGAATACATTTTAGAAGATACCCAACTTTCATAACTGCTCCCTTGAGTTGGGTTAGGGCCTTCTCGATGCACTCATTGTTGATCTGTGGAGGAGGCTCGATCTGGCATCCTCCTTTCTTCTTCAAGCCAGAAGTCAATGTTGCTTCCTCACACCTAGTCTCATGTCTAGCCTCTAATCTAGCAACAAATGCACTTGTCTCATCTACAATCTTTATGCTAGCTAAAAGTGCACGAACATGTACTAAATTTCGCTCTATCAATATATCGATGTACTCTTCTTCCCAATACCATAACTTGCATCCGTGCTACACAATAAAATTTGTAGTTAGTACAACTAGTCAAAACTAGAGCACAAACCCAAGCTAAAAAAGAGCACATACCCCATCGTGTAAGCACTTGATGAACACCCATCCGGGATGTACTGGCGTTGTAGACACGCGGCGCACGACCATCCTTGGGCAGTGGTCGCACTTAATGAGTGGCAACGGTGCGCCGGCGAGCTTTTGGGCAAGCACCGAGCCCGGCCACCGCCATTCGTATCTTCCGACGGACCACCGACAGTGCAGATCCGAGCGGCTAGAGGAGGAGCCACTGCCTGCATGTGGCATTGCGGCCCTGCCAGGGCCTTCCGGCGAGGTGCCCGACTAGTCCATGGCGCGGCCCGGCCTCCCACAACCGGGCGAGCTCAAGACCGACCGGATCCGCCCCAAATCCAGCCGGCGGGTGCGCAAACCAGGTGGTCGTGGTTGGGTAGCTCGGCGGCGCCGAGGGGAAGGGGCTGGACGAGCGCGCGTCCGAACTGCACGGCTGCAATGGCAGCGGCGACGACGGCGGCAGCGAGGGGAAAAGTGGGGAAGAGTGGAGGGGGGTGCGGCCGGAGGGAGGAAGGGGGCGGATAGAAAAAGGCCCGCTCTGTGCCACCGACGGGCGGGCCAGGAAGGACACGCGCAGACGGCCCGCGCGTCCGTGTGGTGTCCGTTTCATCCCAAAAGCGGCGCAAATTTGGGCCGTGGATGGGTCAAAAACAAACACAGAACAAACAAAAGTCTGTTTGCTCCCGCCCGCTGAGCCGCCTCGTTTGTTCGTTTTATCCTAAACGGACGGGGGCGGACAGGATAGGATCGCGCGCGATGGAGTTGGCCTAAGTTTACCCAGTGTCCGCCAGATGCATTAGGGTAGATAGGTAGAAAGAAGGTAGCTGCTCCTGATAACGACTGTTACCTGAAAAGGCAGAGCCTGTCCTACAGAAGAGAACTTTATGCAAGTGCCTGATGTGCCCCCCTCAACCTGTCTGCCCTCCCAATCCGTTCATCTCCCCTTTAAAAACTCCCAAGATTGTCGTTGCATCGAGGGCTAATATTGTGAATCCAGTGTGCAGTAGTAATAAATAGACAGTCCTGAGAATGCATTTTTGGTTGTTATTCTTCATATGAATATGCTAGTACTCCCTCTATTCTTAAATATTTGTCTTTCTAGAGATTGTAACAAGTGACTACATACGAAGCAAAATGAGTGAATCTACACTCTAAAATATGTCTATATACGTACGTATGTGATAGTCCATTTGAAATCTCTACAAAGATAAATATTTAGGAACGGAGTGAGTAGATCTTATTAAATTTTTGTTTTTGCATTATATGTAGTACTATGGTTTTTATTTGGCTAACCTTATTTATATATATTCCGGCGGCACAATTTTTAGGCTGTCATTTATTTTAGTAAGTATATGCAATATATTGAGTGAGATGGATCAAGTGACTGCTGTTCCTTCATAGATCTAGTAGGAGGCTGCTGAACTGACTGAAACGGATTGAGTGACTGTTACTTGTGCGCAGATCCATGAGTGCCCGCCGGCACAGCACATACACTGTGATCTGCATATGTCCAGCCTAGGCTGTACTGTACTCTGAACCAACAGCCTCTTTCTTTCCGGATCTTATCTCATTTCCATCTCATCCTATCTGTGTTTTGAAGCAGCCATGTGCATGCACACCGGTGGTAGATATAGAGAAAAGAAAAGGAAAAAGGAAACAGTGACCAGCTACTAGGCTAGGATTGTCAGCAGGAGAAGGCTCTGCACTGTTCGTCTGGCATCTTATCGTCTCATGATCTGCGTGCACTTAGTCGGTCCCACGTGTCAGCGCGAGACAGGAGCCCAAGGATGGCGTGCGCGGCTGGCGTTATTCTTGGCCGCGCCATGCCAGGCCGGCACGAGCACCTACGCACGCATGCAACCGCTTATCCGAAACAAGCGCACACGAAAAATAAATCGAGAAATGGTAATGGCGCGAGAGCATGTTAGAGGCTTCCATGCACACGTGGCCCCTGCTGGCTTGGACTGGATCCGTCAGTTGTTTTGTGCGGATGTTTCAGAGTTCAAGTGAAACGGATATCATGTGACTGTTTGACCAAGCTTCCTTTGGCTCCTGTGCGCTTGGTTTCAGGCTACGCTTACGGTGGATTGCAGCTACAGCCCAGTCTAAAACACAAGAACTCAAAAGTGTAAGAGCATGTACGGCCTAGCGCCCTAGACCCGTCTCAAACGCTCGGTCGAACAACCCGGTCAATAACCGGTTAAAAAACCCGACCAAAACAAGCGCCTAAAATGGGTCTCAAGCGCCCGGACTGAACGCCTGCGATGGAGAACGCCTCAAACCGGCATCCCTCATATCCAGCCCACATATGGGATGGATATGAGGAGACACGAGCGCGTTCGCCACGTCGGACTGACGGTCTGGTCCCACATAGAATTACCTAGAAACCCAACAGACTGACGGGTGTATCCTTCGATGGGGGTGTGAATGCTATGTGGCGCCGTTTTGGCTCGTCATTCGAGGCCGAAGTCTGGCTATTTAAGCCGGCCGGCGTCCCCAATCCTAGCCACAACCTCTTCGTCTTTATGCTGTCAGCCCGAGCACATTACTCTTCGTCTCCACCTTCCTTTTCCCTCGTCATCCAACATGGCCCGAAGAAGAAGACCACCTATGCTATGCTAACGCCAAAGCGCTTCCAGGTAAGGAGGAGATTCGAGCGAGGCATGTGGCCCGGATCGCAGACGCCCTGCCTACGAACTCGCTGGAGCTGGAGAAGAGGAAGGAGAAGGGCAAAAGCAGCAAGCCCATGAAGGGGCGGATCCCGAGGAGCCGGGGTCGGTTGGGAGCTTCACCATAGAGGAGGCCATGGCGGAGTTCGCCATCGCCCAAGCGGCGGAGATGGTGGAGCAGACATCCATCTTGGAGTCCATCCAGCATGAGGCGTACGTTGAGTCCAACCAGCGCTTCCTTCAGCACGAACAGGCGGAGACCGACGCGCTCTTCGACAAGGTGGAAGCGGAGATGGAGGCGGAGGCAGAGGAGGAGCCGGAGTTGTGTCTGCCCCCCATGTACTCTGAGCCCAGAACGGAGATAGTGGACATCTCCGACGACAACGAGTAGCGGGGTCGAGGATTAGTTGATCTACGTAATATGTAGATCTTTTCTTTGCATGGTTTTAAGATTTCATATATGAGGTATTCAGATGCAGAGATGGTTATTTGAGGACTGCACGGTAAGTGCCCGCAAGCGCGCCCAGGCGCTTCCATGCACACGTGGCCCCTGCTGGCTTGGACTGGATCTGTCAGTTGTTCGGTGTGGATGTTTCAGAGTTCAAGTGAAACGGATATCATGTGACTGTTTGACCACGCTTCCTTTGGCTCCTGTGCGCTTGGTTTCAGGCTATGGTTACGCTGGATTGCAGCTACAACCCAGTCTAAAACACAAGAACTCAAAAGTGTAAGAGCATGTACAGCCCGGCGCCCTAGACCCGCCTCAAACGCTCGGTCGAACAACCCGGTCAAAAAACCCGATCAAAACGGGCGCCTCAAATGGGCCTCAAGCGCTCGGACTGGCCGGCATTCCTCATATCTAGCCCACATATAGGGTGGATATGAGGAGACCCGAACGCGTTCGTCACGTCATACTGACGGACTGGTCCCACATAGAATCGTCCCGAAACCCAACAGTCTGACGGGCGTATCCTCCGATGAGGGTGTGAATGCCGTGTGGTGCCGTTCCGGCTCGCCGTTCGAGACCAGAGTCCGACTATTTAAGCCGGTCGGCGTCCTTAATCCTAGCCACAACCTCTTCCTCTTCATGCCGTCATCCTGAGCACATTACTCTTCGTCTCCACCTTCCTCTTCCCTCGCCATCCGACATGGCCCGGAGAAGAAGACCGCCTATGCTATGCCTTTCTACTTTCCCTGGGGTTGATGGCATGGAAGCACTGGTCTCTCCTTCAATTTCCTTTGTTCGAACTCCTTTAGCGGCAATTTGACTCTCAGGCACAAGGGCCTTTTCTTTCGGTGCACTCTCAACGGAGGGAGGCACGACAACATCCTCGGACACTTGGGTCACAACATCTCCTCCTTCGGTATGCTGTAGCATAGCTGAAGGTACATCTTGCTGGGCCACTACAGGTGGTACAATTTGCTGAGGCAAAACTGGTGGTACATCTGCTTGAGCTTCTTCTTCGTGAGCCATGGGCTCTTCATCTTTCTTTTCTTCCTGTTCTGGCTGGGAAGCCAAAGAACCAGGAGCGAGATCAACCTCCATCTGGGTAGGGGCACCAGATGAGGAGACTTGGGTGGTATTTCCTCGGGAAGCAATTTGCCCCCCCTCAACTTGATCACCCTCCTTGATGGATCCAGAGGGCTCAGCATGACTTTCCTTGAAAGGCGATGAAACTGCCTTCTCCATCTCAATCTCTTCGTCAACTTTTTCTTCAGGGGCTTGTTGCTCGGTGTCAGATTACGGGTTCCGGGAAACCCTTGAGGTTCGAACACTGGGGTGCGCACGAAGATCTCTCTCCCCCTAGCTCACGCCCTCGCAACGATCGCAAAGCCTAGCTCGCCGAACCCAAGGAACAAAGGACACAGAAGTTTATACTGGTTCGGGCCACCGTTGTGGTGTAATACCCTACTCTAGTGTGGTGTGGTGGATTGCCTTGTAGGCTGGGGATGAACAAGTACAAGGAAAGAACAACCTCCTGAGGGGAGGTGTTCTTGAGCTCGATGAGCTTGTGTGGTTGGGGATGATCTGAATGATCTATCTCTCGATGAGCCTCTTCGTCTCTTGATGGGCCGATCCCCGGCTACGGTGGTGGCTAGCCCTATTTATAGAGGCCCGGGTCCTCTCCCCAAATATTAGGCGGGAAGGGATCCCACAACGGCCAATTTGAAGGGGGACAACGAGTACAAGTTATCCTGACAAAAAGTGCTCTTCGCCTGCCAAAGGCTCTGGTGCTGACGTTGTCGTGGACTCCGTGGTGACCTTCATCTTGTCGTCCTGCTGGGCTTGGTCTCGTTGCACCGACATGGAAACCTTTGCGTGACGCCTCGGGACTCCTCGCCTGCGCCTGCCTCTTTAGCACCAAAGACGAAACTGACACTCTGTGCCCGCTGGCGCCTGCCTGGCCTTGGTCGTCACGGCTCACGCCACGGAAACCTCACAAGGTGCCCCTCGCCTTGATCTCTCCGCTCCTCGCGAGCCAGTCTAGTGAGGCTGCCCCTGAGGAGGTCTTGTGTCGTCCTCCTCGCGAGGCTTGGCCCCTCATGAGGGTCTTGAGTGTTGGTTGATGAAGATGGGCCATACCAGGCCGCTGGTGGAGCCACGCCCTGGGCCGCAGGCAGGCAAGTCTGCGTACCCCCGTATTAGGACGTCGACAGTAGCCCCGGGCCCAAGGCGCGCTCACGCTTGGCTTCGCGGCGAAGCCAAGGGTCAAATGCGGAGCACCGCAGGCCCTAATAGCCTGCGGCCTTGATTGACGCGTGGCGACTGACGTGACGTGGGCGCCTCCACTTCCCCACGCAGCCTTGATTTACGCCTAGCTAGGCAACTACCATCATCTTCATAGCTCCTCCTCCCTTATAGGTAGCACTCTCCGCCGCTCCCTCATCTCTCAGCAGGCTGCAGATCTCTTTCCCCGGCCCAATCTGACACCAACTCCCCCCGCCGCCATGGCACTAAACCGTAAGAAGAAGGGAAAGAAGGATTCCCTTACCTCGGCCCCTACGACGCCGGTCCTCGAGCCCGCCATCGAGCGGTCAGTGGTGCTCAACCAAGAGGCGATGGGCAAGGTGCGTCCGACGCTCGCCGCTGATTTCAATGAGTCGGGGGAGACGATGGCCTGGCTTGCTTCCCGCGCCGAAGTGGACAAGACGGCCACCGAGGTTCCCATCCATCTCCACGCCCTCTGGGCAGGCTTGATTCCCCCTTCTCCAATTTCTTCAATGCGGTGCTCTTGCATTACCAGATTAACGCGCTGTATCTCGATCCCCAATCCATCATCCTTCTTGCTGTCTTCGCCTTTGTCTGCGAAGCCATGGTAGGCATTGCCCCTTCTGTGGCTCTGCTTCGCCACTTCTTCTCGCTGCACCTGACAAACCCTCTCCAGCGCTCTGGGTGTGTATCCTTCCAGGCCGTCGCGGCGACGGCCGGCTCGGGGATTGACTTCGAGCTCTCGCCAGTCGTCGGGGGCTTCAGGAAGAGGTGGGTGTTCATGGACGTTGGCGTGCGCAGCCCCCTGCTGCTGCTCCCTCGGGTTCCAGCTGCTCCGAGCTCTGGTTGGGGGCATGCGAAGCTCACCGATCGGCGGCTCGCTCATGTCTGGCTCCGGTTCACCGGGTTGAAGGACCTCGACATGACGGCACCCATGGTGGTGAAAGAGTTCATCTAGTGTCCCATTGCTCCGCTCCAGCACCACTCTCGGTAAATGTGGACCTTCTCTGGCTATGGGGACTGCATGAGGCTGCAGGCTCCGGCTCTTCCTCTTGAGGCACGGCGCACGGTGCTCGAGCTCCTGACGGGCGACCCGATGCCAGCCAACCTGCCGGAGGAGGGCTGTCTTCTGTACTGCTGCTCAAACAAGGTAGAGTTCGTGAAGTAGATGCCCCTCTTCGATGAATGGGGACCATGCCTGGTTGGCCTTGAAGGGCCTCACGAGAGCCCTATCTTCATGGCCCCCCTTCCTGCGGCGAGCGCGACGCCCGCCCCGGGAGCGGATGCATGGGGGCGGTTGCTATCAGGCGATGGTGACGCTACTGTTGAGGAATCGGCGCCACTCGTGGCTCCTGAGGTGCCGTCCCCCGGGGCCCTGGAGAGCCGTCCTGAGGAGGCGGCCTAGGGGACGATGCAGTCCGATGCTCTTGAGGCCGGAGCCCCCGAGGCCTCGGTGAACGTCCACGAGGCGAGCACTGAAGTCTCAGCGCGGTCTAGTACCCCTGAGGTCGCCTCCTCAGGGGTCGCACCATCCGTGTCTCGCCTTGGTGACCGCGCCCTGGGCTTCGGCCGGCTCTGACCGAACTTCGTGGCGCTCCGCAAGAGGAGGGGGTCTCCAAGCTGCAGCGGTGACACCTTCCGACCATTGAAGCAGAGGAAATATATTGCTATTGACGAGTGAGTACCTTGTCTTTGTAATTTCTAGAGTGCCGCTTCTCCTACTAATCACGGTTCCTCAGGGCCTCTTCTGCTAAGGCGATGAAGCCTCCCGAGAAGCGACCTCCTCTTGCCTCGAGTCCTCTGCTGACCTTGAGCGCCCCAAGCCAGCCTGTGGCACTTAATGCGAGGTTGGCCGGAGAGGCAAGCACACCGGCTTGGTGTCTCGACCCCGAGTTCCCGCTGTCGGCTCTTCGTGGGCTTGCTTGTGGTGCGAAATGTGTGCTGAGGGCTCCTCCTCTGGTTGTTGATCGCAGTTGGGTGGCCTCGGCTCTGGCCTCCCCTTCGGATAACGAGCCTCCGCCCCTCCGGGCTCCCGTCGGGGCCCGAAGGGCGACTGGAAAGGCGCTAGCCTCCAGCCCCCTACTGGGAGGAGGCGAGCCGCCTCGAACCCCTTCAACAACTCCTAGCGTGGAGGATGGACCCGGTTGTGCATTCGAGCTTGCACGCAGGCGGGGTGCCGTCCGTCACGAGCTCTTCTAGGAAGCTATGAGTGCATTGAGCCGGCTTGGGAAGGAGCTTGTGGATGTGGACGCTCACCTCGAAACTGAGGGTCTTCGACTGGTGGATGAATGGCGTCAATTGAAGGTGGCCATCAACCTCGGGCGCCTCCAGTGTGAGCGTGCCAACGCAGATGCCGAGGCATCCCTTGCAACCTCGCGTGAGGCCAGCGCCCGAGCCTTGGAGGACGCTAGGGAGGCAGACCACCGCCGCGAGGTTGCCGAGAAGTGCAGACAGGAGCTTCAGGCCGTGAATGCCCTCCTGGAGCAGCAGGAGGAGGCGCGTAGTGCTGCCTTGGCGTCGATGAAGGGGGCGCCGTCTGACAAGGAGGAGGTCTTGAAGCGCGAGGAAGCGCTAACGCTGGAGTCCATAGAGCGCATCCTCGAGCATGAGCGGTTGGAGACGAGGAAGCGTCAGGATGCTCAGGCAGAAGATGCCGTCAGCGCGCGCGAGGCCAGGATCCAAGAGGTACGACCTGAAGCTGAAGCTCGTGGAAGCGGAAGCTGAGGGCAGGACCACCGCCCTCACGTCGAGGTTGACTGAGGTGGAGCAGCGCGAGAAGGCCGCTGCATCTGCTTTGATCTCCGTGTAGGTTGAGTTAGCCTCCGCCCGTGCTGAACTGCTTCCACTTCAGCAGCGAGTTACCGCCGCCGAGTCCCTCGCACAGCAGAGTAGGGAGGAGGCGATCCGCCGACAGACGCTGCAGCGTGAACATGCCCCCATGCTCCATGACCTTAGGGTGAGGGCCAACAGGGCCATGGGCATCATCTGCAATGAATACGCCCCTCATCCTCATGCAGAAGACTATGCTGGCCACCTTCGCTTCTTCACCGATGTCGTGACGCGCCTAGAGGACACGACTGAGAGGGCTCGTGAGCTCGTTGATGAAAAGAGCCGCGGCCTCCTCGGGCACGCGTTTTCCCGCGTCTTCAGCCATCTTCAGAACGCCGACCCCAACTTCGACTTCGACGCCGCCATCGCCCCGGTGCCAGGGGCTATTCGAGGTGACCTGGCGCGCTGGTGAATGATAACGTGGATGCTCTGGTCAGAGCTTTCGCTTCTGATGATGATGTTGTGTTGGTCACGGTGGATGAAGGCGACGTGGTCGATGATGGTGAAGATGACGCTGGCGACGACGCCGGTAGCATGTCTGGGAGCGATTCGGAAGATGTTGCGAGCGACATGTCCGGTTGAGCCCACGCTCCTTGTTCTGAACCTGCGCACAAAAAGCTTGGGCATGGCCCTCGACGATGTGAGTGCATTTGGGGGAGGGGGAGCCCCTCATGTAATCAGACTATTGTTTTATTCCTTGAGCCAGACTTAAGGCGTGCTTTAGCGAGTTCTCAAGTTCCTTCGCGAGCTCGCCACAGTAACTTACCTCGGTCTGGGCGGGCCCCAGACTGGCCTTGTAGTTGTCGATGTGTAGTCCTCCTGAGGGGAGTCCTCCGCGGACGTGCGAGGTTTCGGGCTTCTGCGGAGCCCGCTGGTCCGCTTGAGAGGGCCTTGCGAGAGACGAGCGTTAGACCATGGTGAAATGCGTGTGCATACCACGCCCAGCCCCCGCTCGTGAGGCGCTCGTGAGGAAGGGGCAGCATGCGCTGGTCTCGAAACAAGGCACGGAGCCGGAAAACTCAAGAAATCAACACGAATGAGAAAAGATGCCCCCATGCTTGCCAATGAAAATACGACTGCAAGTTCAAATCCAAAAGGCGGCAAACCGAGCTACAGAGAAAGGGTTGAAAGCAAAAGGCCGCGTCCGGCACCTAGCTAGTCTTCTTGTCTTCTCACCAGCGCGGAGCCTAGTGCCTTTGCTGGCCGTGAGCTTAGTCATTGAGTGACAGTGTCGACAGCCACCACTGAGCATGGTGCTTCCACTAGGACGTGGGCGGGAGCCCCCGAGGCCCGAGGGCGGCTCTCCGGAGACTCCGAGGCGTGTATAGCCCCACTCATTATTACGTGAGAGTGTCACGGGTGGAGACGTTCACAGGCGCGAACCTTGCTTCATATCGTCAGACGAGGGCCCCGCCTTGCGCCACCCTCGACCACGATTGGGGCGTCCGGAAACCAGGACGACGCCAAGAGGCAGAGGGGACGCTAGTGGCGCCTTCGGCGACCACGGGCCCTCTACCGAGGGGAGGGCTCGCCGGTGCCTCCCCGGCAGAGGACCTACCTCCGGGTGACGCCCTGCCCCGCGCGACATGGGGGAGGGCCTTGCTCCGGGCCCCTTCCGCGTAACCCCTAGTGCGCCGCCCCTGGCTGGAGTGGGGCTATAACGCTGGGAAAGCCGTCCGCCAATGCGGCCTGGTCCACCTGCGGCCCATGATTAGCGTAAGCCTGCTCCTGAGATATCAGTGGTACCCTGCGGTGGTTGCCGTCGGCGGGGTCGACGAGGCTCCTTGGTGTTGGGGAACGTAGTAATTTCAAAAAAATTCCTATGCACACGCAAGATCATGGTGATGCATAGCAACGAGAGGGGAGAGTGTAGTCTACATACCCTCGTAGATCGACAGCGGAAGTGTTAGCACAACGCAGTTGATGTAGTCGTACGTCTTCACGGCCCGACCGATCAAGCACCGAAACTACGGCACCTTCGAGTTTTAGCACACGTTCAGCTTGATGACGATCCCCGGACTCCGATCCAGCAAAGTGTTGGGGAAGAGTTCCGTCAGCACGACGGCGTGGTGACGATCTTGATGTTCTACCATCGCAGGGCTTCGCCTAAGCACCGCTACAACATTATCAAGGATTATGGTGAAAGGGGGCACCGCACACGGCTAAGAAAACGATCACGTGGATCAACTTGTGTGTTTATGGGGTGCCCCCTGCCCCCGTATATAAAGGAGTGGAGGAGGGGAGGGCCGGCCCTCGAGTCCTACTCCCATCGGGAGTAGGATTCCCCCTTTCCTAGTCCAACTAGGAGTCCTTCCATGTAGTAGGAGTAGGAGACAAGGAAGGGGAAGAGTGAAGAGAAGGAAGGAGGGGCGCAGCCCCTCCCCCTAGTCCAATTCGGACTAGGCCTTGGGGGGGGCGCGCGGCCTGCCTCTCCCTCTCCCCTAAAGCCCAATAAGGCCCATATACTTCTTCTCCCGTATTCTCGTAACTCCCCGGTACTCCGAAAAATACCCGAACCAATCGGAACCTTTCCGATGTCCGAATATAGTCGTCCAATATATCGATCTTTACGTCTCGACCATTTCGAGACTCCTCGTTATGTCCCCGATCTCATCCGGGACTCCGAACTCCTTCGGTACATCAAAACTCATAAACTCATAATATAACTGTCATCGAAACCTTAAGCGTGCGGACCCTACGGGTTCGAGAACAATGTAGACATGACCGAGACACGTCTCCGGTCAATAACCAATAGCGGGACCTGGATGCTCATATTGGCTCCCACATATTCTACGAAGATCTTTATCGGTCAGACCGCATAACAACATACGTTGTTCCCTTTGTCATCGGTATGTTACTTGCCCGAGATTCGATCGTCGGTATCTCAATACCTAGTTCAATCTCGTTACCGGCAAGTCTCTTTACTCGTTCCGTAATACATCATCTCGCAACTAACTCATTAGTTTCAATGCTTGCAAGGCTTATGTGATGTGCATTACCGAGAGGGCCCAGAGATACCTCTCCGACAATCGGAGTGACAAATCCTAATCTCGAAATACGCCAACCCAACATGTACCTTTGGAGACACCTGTAGAGCTCCTTTATAATCACCCAGTTACGTTGTGACGTTTGGTAGCACACAAAGTGTTCCTCCGGCAAACGGGAGTTGCATAATCTCATAGTCATAGGAACATGTATAAGTCATGAAGAAAGCAATAGCAACATACTAAACGATCAGGTGCTAAGCTAATGGAATGGGTCATGTCAATCACATCATTCTTCTAATGATGTGACCCCGTTAATCAAATAACAACTCTTTTGTTCATGGTTAGGAAACATAACCATCTTCGATTAACGAGCTAGTCAAGTAGAGGCATACTAGTGACACTCTGTTTGTCTATGTATTCACACATGTATGATGTTTCCGGTTAATACAATTCTAGCATGAATAATAAACATTTATCATGATATAAGGAAATAAATAATAACTTTATTATTGCCTCTAGGGCATATTTCCTTCAGTCTCCCACTTGCACTAGAGTCAATAATCTAGTTCACATTGCCATGTGATTCAACACTAATAGTTCACATCACCATGTGATTAACACCCATAGTTCACATCGTCATGTGACCTACACCCAAAGGGTTTACTAGAGTCAGTAATCTAGTTCACATCGCTTATGTGATTAACACCCAATGAGTACTAAGGTGTGATCATGTTTTGCTTGTGAGATAATTTTAGTCAACGGGTCTGTCACATACAGATCTGTAAGTATTTTGCGAATTTCTATGTCTACAATGCTCTGCACGGAGCTACTCTAGCTAATTGCTCCCACTTTCAATATGTATCTAGATCGAGACTTAGAGTCATCCAGATCTGTGTCAAAACTTGCATCGACGTAACTTTTTACGACGTACCTTTTTTCACCTCCATAATCGAGAAATATTTCCTTATTCCACTAAGGATAATTTTGACTGCTGTCCAGTGATCTACTCTTAGATCACTATTGTACTCCCTTGCTTAACACAATGTAGGGTATACAATAGATCTGGTACACAGTATGACATACTTTATAGAACCTATGGCTGAGGCATAGGGAATGACTTTCATTCTCTTTCTATCTTCTGCCGTGGTCGGGCTTTGAGTCTTACTCAATTTCACACCTTGTAACACAGCCAAGAACTTCTTTCTTTGACTGTTCCATTTTGAACTACTTCAAAATCTTGTCAAGGTATGTACTCATTGAAAAAAAAACTTATCACGTCTTGATCTATCTCTATAGATCTTGATGCTTAATATGTAAGCAGCTTCACCATGGTCTTTCTTTAAAAAAAACTCCTTTCAAACCTCCTTTATGCTTTGAAGAATAATTCTACATTATTCCCGATCAACAATATGTCATTCACATATATTTATCAGAAATGTTGTAGTGCTCCCACTCACTTTCTTGTAAATACAGGCTTCACCGCAAGTCAGTATAAAACTATATGCTTTGATCAACTCATCAAAGCGTATATTCCAACTCTGAGATGCTTGCACCAGTCCATAGATGGATCGCTGGAGCTTGCACATTTTGTTAACACCTTTAGGATTGACAAAACCTTCTGGTTGCATCATATACAATAAATCCATTAAGGAATACAACTTTGTTTATCCATTTGACAGATTTCATAAAAATGCGGCAATTGCTAACATGATTCGGACAAACTTAAGCATAGATACGAGTGAGAAACTCTCATCGTAGTCAACACCTTGAACTTGTTGAAAACCTTTTGCGACAATTCTAGCTTTGTAGATAGTAACACTACTATCAGCGTCCGTCTACCTCTTGAAGATCCATTTAATCTCAATGGCTTGCCGAACATCGGGCAAGTCAACCAAAGTCCATACTTTGTTCCTATACATGGATCCTATCTCAGATTTCATGGCCTCAAGCCATTTTGCGGAATCTGGGCTCATCATCGCTTCCTCATAGTTCGTAGGTTCGTCATGGTCAAGTAGAATGACCTCCAGAACAAGATTACCGTACCACTCTGGTGCGGATCTCACTCTGGTTAACCTACGAGATTCGGTAGTAACTTGATCTGAAGTTACATGATCATCATCATTAGCTTCCTCACTAATTGGTGTAGTAGTCACAGGAACAGATTTCTGTGATGAATTACTTTCCAATAAGGGAGAAGGTACAATTACCTTATCAAGTTCTACTTTCCTCCCACTCACTTCTTTCAAGAGAAACTCCTTCTCTAGAAAGGATCCATTCTTAGCAACGAATGTCTTGCCTTCGGATCTGTGATAGAAGGTGTACCCAACAGTCTCCTTGGGGTATCCTATGAAGACATATTTCTCCGATTTGGGTTTGAGCTTATCAGGATGAAACTTTTTCATATAAGCATCACAATCCCAAACTTTAAGAAACGACAACTTCAGTTTCTTGCCAAACCATAGTTCAGATTGTGTCATCTCAACGGACTTAGATGGTGCCCCTTTTTAACGTGAATGCAGCTGTCTAATGCATGATCCCAAAACGATATTGGTAAATCAGTAAGAAACATCATAGATTGTACTATATCCAATAAAGTACGGTTATGACGTTCGGACACACCATTATGTTGTGGTGTTCCAAGTGGCATGAGTTTGTGAAACTATTCCACATTGTTTTAATTGAAGACCAAACTCGTAACTCAAATATTCGTCTTTGCGATCAGATCGTAAAAACTTTATTTTCTTGTCATGATGATTTTCCACTTCACTCTGAAATACTTTGAACTTTTCAGACTTATGTTTCATCAAGTAGATATACTCATATCTGCTTAAATCATCTGTGAAGGTCAAAAAATAATGATACTTGTCGCGAGCTTTAATATTCATCGGACCACATACATCAGTATGTATGATTTCCAACAAATCTGTTGCTCGCTCCATTGTTCCGGAGAATGGAGTCTTAGTCATCTTGCCCATGAGGCATGGTTCGCAAGCATCAACTGATTCATAATCAAGTGATTCCAAAATCCCATCATCATGGAGTTTCTTCATGCGCTTTACACCAATACGACCTAAACGGCAGTGCCACAAATAAGTTGCACTATCATTATTAACTTTGCATCTTTTGGTTTCAATATTATGAATATGTGTGTCACTACGATCGAGATCCAACAAACCATTTTCATTGGGTGTATGACCATAGAAGGTTTTATTCATGTAAACAGAACAACAATTTATTCTCTTACTTAAATGAATAACCGTATTGCAATAAACATGATCAAATCATATTCATGCTCAACGCAAACACCAAATAACACTTATTTAGGTTCAACACTAATCCCGAAAGTATAGGAGTGTGCGATGATGATCATATCAATCTTGGAACCACTTCCAACACACATCGTCACTTCACCCTTAACTAGTCTCTGTTCATTCTGCAACTCCCGTTTCGAGTTACTACTCTTAGCAACTGAACTAGTATCAAATACCGAGGGGTTGCTACGAACACTAGTAAAGTACACATCAGTAATCTGTATATCAAATATACCTTTGTTTATTTTGCCATCCTTCTTATCCGCCAAATACTTGGGGCAGTTCTGCTTCCAGTGACCAGTCCCTTTGCAGTAGAAGCACTTAGTCTCAGGCTTAGGACCAGACTTGGGCTTCTTCACTTGAGCAGCAACTTGCTTGCTGTTCTTCTTGAAGTTCCCCTTTTTTCCTTTGCCCTTTTCTTGAAACTAGTGATCTTGTCAACCATCAACACTTGATGCTCTTTCTTGATTTCTACCTTCATCGATTTCATCATGAAGAGCTTGGGAATCGTTTTCGTCATCCCTTGCATACTATAGTTCATCACGAAGTTCTACTAACTTGGTGATGGTGACTAGAGAATTCTGTCAATCACTATCTTATCTGGAAGATTAACTCCCACTTGATTCAAGCGATTGTAGTACCCAGACAATCTGAGCACATGCTCACTAGTTGAGCGATTCTCCTCCATCTTTTAGCTATAGAACTTGTTGGAGACTTCATATCTCTCAACTCGGGTATTTGCTTGAAATATTAACTTCAACTCCTGGAACATCTCATATGGTCCATGACATTCAAAACGTCTTTGAAGTCCCGATTCTAAGCCATTAAGAATGGTGCACTAAACTATCAAGTAGTCATCATATTGAGCTAGCCAAACGTCCATAACGTCTGCATCTGCTCCTGCAATAGGTCTGTCACCTAGCGGTGCATCAAGGACATAATTCTTCTGTGTAGCAATGAGGATAAACCTCAGATCACGGATCCAATCCGCATCATTGCTACTAACATCTTTCAACACAATTTTCTCTAGGAACATATCAAAATAAACACAGGGAAGCAACAACGCGAGCTATTGATCTACAACATAATTTGCAAAATACTACCAGGACTAAGTTCATGATAAATTTAAGTTCAATTAATCATATTACTTCAAAACTCCCACTTAGATAGACATCCCTCTAATCCTCTAAGTGATTACGTGATCCAAATCAACTAAACCATGTCCGATCATCACGTGAGATGGAGTAGTTTCATTGGTGAACATCACTATGTTGATCATATCTACTATATGATTCACGCTCGACCTTTCGGTCTCCGTGTTCCGAGGCCATATCTGTATATGCTTGGCTCGTCAAGTATAACCTGAGTATTCCGCGTGTGCAACTGTTTTGCACCCGTTGTATTTGAACGTAGAGCCTATCACACCCGATCATCACGTGGTGTCTTAGCACGAAGAACTTTCGCAATGGTGCATACTCAGGGAGAACACTTCTTGATAATTATTGAGAGATCATCTTAAAATGCTACCGTCAATCAAAGCAAGATAAGATGCATAAAAGATAAACATCACATGCAATCAATTTAAGTGATATGATATGGCCATCATCATCTTGTGCTTATGATCTCCATCTTCGAAGCACCGTCGTGATCACCATCATCACCGGCGCGACACCTTGATCACCATCGTAGCATCGTTGTCGTCTCGCCAATCTTATGCTTCCACGACTATCGCTGCCGCTTAGTGATAAAGTAAAGCATTACAGTGCAATTGCATTGCATACAATAAAGCGACAACCATATGGCTCCTGCCAGTTGCCGATAACTTGGTTACAAAACATGATCATCTCATACAATAAAATTTAGCATCATGTCTTGACCATATCACATCACAACATGCCCTGCAAAAACAAATTAGACGTCCTCTACTTTGTTGTTGCAAGTTTTACGTGGCTACTACGGGCTTAAGCAAGAACCAATCTTACCTACGCATCAAAACCACACCGATAGTTTGTCAAGTTGGTGCTATTTTAACCTTCGCAAGGACCGGAAGTAGCCACACTCGGTTCAACTAAAGTTGGAGAAACTGTCACCCGCTAGCCACCTTTGTGCAAAGCACGTCGGGAGAACCGGTCTCGCGTAAGCGTACGCGTAATGTCGGTCCGGGCCGCTTCATCCAACAATAACGCCGAACCAAAGTATGACATGCTGGTAAGCAGTATGACTTATATCTCCCACACCTCGCTTGTGTTCTACTCGTGCATATAACATCAACCCATAAAACCTAGGCTCTGATACCACTGTTGGGGAACGTAGTAATTTCAAAAAATTCCTACGCACACGCAAGATCATGGTGATGCATAGCAACAAGAGGGGAGAGTGTAGTCTATGTACCCTCGTAGACCGACAGCAGAAGCGTTAGCACAACACGGTTGATGTAGACGTGCGTCTTCACGGTCCGACCGATCAAGCACCGAAACTACGACACCTCCGAGTTTTAGCACACGTTCAGCTTGATGACGATCCCCGGACTCCGATCCAGCAAAGTGTCGGGGAAGAGTTCCGTCAGCACGATGGCGTGGTGTCGATCTTGATGTTCTAGCGTCGCAGGGCTTCGCCTAAGCACCGCTACAATATTATCAAGGATTATGGTGGAAGGGGGCACCGCACACGGCTAAGAAAATGATCACGTGGATCAACTTGTGTGTCTATGGGGTGCCCCCTGCCCCCGTATATAAAGGAGTGGAGGAGGGGAGGGCCGACCCTCTCTATGGCGCACCCTAGGGGAGTCCTACTCCCACCGGGAGTAGGATTCCCCCTTTCCTAGTCCAACTAGGAGTCCTTCCATGTAGTAGGAGTAGGAGACAAGGAAGGGGAAGAGGGAAGAGAAGGAAGGAGGGGGCGCAGCCCCTCCCCCTAGTACAATTCGGACTAGGCCTTGGGGGGGCGCGGCCTGCCTCTCCCTCTCCCCTAAAGCCCAATAAGGCCCATATACTTCTTCTCCCATATTCTCGTAACTCCCCGGTACTTCGAAAAATACCTGAACCACTCGGAACCTTTCCGATGTCCGAATATAGTCGCCCAATATATCGATCTTTACGTCTCGACCATTTCGAGACTCCTCATCATGTCCCCGATCTCATCCGGGACTCCGAACTCCTTCGGTACATCAAAACTCATAAACTCATAATATAACTGTCATCGAAACCTTAAGCGTGCGGACCCTACGGGTTCGAGAACAATGTAGACATGACCGAGACACGTCTCCGGTCAATAACCAATAGCGGAACCTGGATGCTCATATTGGCTCCCACATATTCTACGAAGATCTTTATCGGTCAGATCGCATAACAACATACGTTGTTCCCTTTGTCATCGGTATGTTACTTGCCCGAGATTCGATCGTCGGTATCTCAATACCTAGTTCAATCTCGTTACCGGCAAGTCTCTTTACTCGTTCCGTAATATATCATCTCGCAACTAACTCATTAGTTGCAATGCTTGGAAGGCTTATGTGATGTGCATTACCGAGAGGGCCCAGAGATACCTCTCCGACAATCGGAGTGACAAATCCTAATCTCGAAATACGCCAACCCAACATGTACCTTTGGAGACACCTGTAGAGCTCCTTTATAATCACCCAGTTATGTTGTGACGTTTGGTAGCACACAAAGTGTTCCTCCGGCAAACGGGAGTTGCATAATCTCATAGTCATAGGAACATGTATAAGTCATGAAGAAAGCAATAGCAACATACTAAACGATCGGGTGCTAAGCTAATGGAATGGGTCATGTCAATCACATCATTCTTCTAATGATGTGACCCCGTTAATCAAATAACAACTCTTTTGTTCATGGTTAGGAAACATAACCATCTTCGATTAACGAGCTAGTCAAGTCGAGGCATACTAGTGACACTCTGTTTGTCTATGTATTCACACATGTATGATGTTTCCGGTTAATACAATTCTAGCATGAATAATAAACATTTATCATGATATAAGGAAATAAATAATAACTTTATTATTGCCTCTAGGGCATATTTCCTTCACTGGGTGGCTTGTAGAAGGCCTCGGCTTCCAGCCTCTCTTCTTCCCAGTCCGACTCGTGAAACGCGCAGGGGTCATCTTCTAGCGTGTACTCCGGATTCACCATGCGGGGCACATAGGCTTCCTAAGCTGCCTCGCCGGAACCTCTGCCAATCCTAGTGGCTGTGGGGTGGCGCTCGATTGGGACCGTGAGGAGCAACGCCCGCGCCTACGCCACCTAGGGGAGGCGAAGGCGCGGTCGGGTGTCCGACACCGCCGGTCATGCTAACGCTGTGTAATGCCCTCGATGCGGCTATATCTCCCACGTGTCGAAGCACGACTTAGAGGCATAACCGCATTGAAAGCAATGTCGCAAGTGAGGTAACCTTCACAACAACCCATGTAAATAAATAAAGGGGAAAGGTACATAGTTGGCTTACACTCGCCACGTCACACAAATACATAAATAAGTCATTACATTCATCCAATACACTCAGGGTCCGACTACGGAACCAAAATAAAGATCAACCCCCAAATGCGACAAAGTCCCCGATCGCCCCAACTGGGCACCACTACTGATCATCTAGGAAAGACACGTAGTATCGTCCTGATTCCTCATCGAACAACCACTTGAGCTCAGTTGAATCACCTGGAGCGGTATCATCGATCCCTGCATCTAGTTTTGGAAGTAATCTATGAGTCATGGGGACTCAACAATCTCACACCCTCGCGATCAAGACTATTTAAGCTTATAGGTAAGGCAAAGGTATGAGGTGGAGCTGCAGCAAGCGACTAGCATATATGGTGGCTAACATATTCGCAAAAGAGAGCGAGAAGAGAAGGCAAAAGCACGGTCGAACAACTATGATCAAGAAGTGATCCTAGAACAACCTACGTCAAGCATTACTCCAACACCGTGTTCACTTCCCGGACTCCGCCGAGAAGAGACCATCACGGTTACACACGCGGTTGGTGCATTTTAATTAAGTTAAGTTTCAGGTTATCTACAACCGGACATTAACAAATTCCCATCTGCCCATAACCGCGGGCACGGCTTTCGAAAGTTCAAATCCCTGCAGGGGAGTCCCAACTTAGCCCATCACAAGCTCTCACGGTCAACGAAGGATATTCCTTCTCCCAAGACAATCCGATCAGACTCAGCATCCTGGTTACAAGACATCTCGACAATGGTAAAACAAGTCCATCAACACCACCCAGATGTGCCGACAAATCCCGATAGGAGCTGCACATATCTCGTTCTCAGGGCACACCGGATGAGCAAGACGTCGGGTAGGCCAGCCCAGAGTTGCCCTGGTAGCCCTGGACATCGCTCAGTTGGACCAACACTTAGAGAAACACTGGCCCGGGGGGGTTAAAATAAAGATGACCCTTGAGTCCGCGAAACCCAAGGGAAAAGGCTAGGTGGCGAATGGTAAAACCAATGTTGGGCATTGCTGGAAGAGTTTTATTCAAGGCGAACTGTCAAGGGGTTCCCATTATAACCCAACCGTGTAAGGAACGCAAAATCCGGGAACATAACACCGATATGACGGAAACTAGGACGGCGAGAGTGTAACAAAACACCAGGCATAAGGCCGAGCCTTCCACCCTTTACCAAGTATATAGGTGCATTAAGATAAACAAGATAATATTATGATATCCGAACAATAAACATGTTCCAACAAGGAACGATCTCCAATCTTCACCTGCAACTAGCAACGCTATAAGAGGGGATGAGCAAAGCGATAACATAGCCAAACAATGGTTTAGTAGGACAAGGTGGGTTAGAGGTTTGACATGGCAATGTGGGAGGCATGATAAACAGGTGGTAGGTATCGTAGCATGGCATAGCAAAAGAGCGAACATCTAGCAAACAAAGATAAAAGTGATTTCGAGGGTATGGTCATCTTGCCTGCAAAGTTCTTAGAGTCGACTTGATCCTCGTAAGCATACTCAACGGGCTCCTCGTTCACGTACTCGTCTCCCGGCTCTACCCAAGCAAGAACAACAAGCAAAAAGGAACATAATCAACCACGTGCAATGCACAAACAACATGATGCAAACATGGTATGATATGCGGGATGCGATATGTGATGCATATGCATGATTTTCAAAGGAATGATTGAACCTGGCCTCAACTTGGAAAAACAAGAGTGCCACTGGAAAGGTGAGTTGATTTCGGTCGAAATCGATATAAAGATCACCTGAATCGGATGCACGGTTTGGAAATGGCAAGCAAAACAAATATGGCACCGGTCTGCGATAATCAGCACGAGACCATCTAAATGCATCAAGAACACCATGCTGCTGCACCCAAACATAGCAACAAAATACATGGCAGGGATCCACTCATGATGCTTGACAAAAGATGAACACTGAGCTACGGCTAATTCACTCAGTAACAGGTTCAAACAAGCATGGCAAAAGAGCAAAAGATTACTGGTTACAGACTTAGTGAAATTAACAGCATGTCAGGAATTTATCATCAAGAAGCAATGTTTAGAGCACGAAAACTACAAGCTACAGGAACATATCATGGCAAAGCAAGGCATGGCATGAAGATACTCAAAGCATATATCAAAAGTCCCTTAGTGACCATGAGCCAAAAGGGATCAGAAAATACAATTGCAAGCATGTGAACATAGCAAAAACATAAACAGATTCAGACTTGGTGAAAAACTGGAGCATGCAAAACAGTCAACGAGTAGGCATGTTTACGAGCTCCATGCACACACTACGAGGCATTGCATGACAAAATAAGTATACACCCAGCAAATAGACATGGCATAGAAGCTAGACATGGCAAGAACAACAACATAGCATGCACGGATCAACAACAACAAGCTCGGTAAAATCGCTAAACATGTTAACAATCTGCTAGGAACATTTTATAGTAAAAGTAGAGCTCGATTGACTCAAGCTAGGGTGCTCCATAATTGCAAACAAAGACATTGATGGAAAGAGCACAACATTATCTACAAAACATCCTTACTGATCATGCTCAAAAGAGGCACGGATCACTAGGAAACAACATGAACATATGGCATAAAAATAATGACAGGGCAAGGACTTAGTGAAATTCGAAGTCCCTGAAATCAACATCATTGAGTAAGCTACTTTGCATGCTTGTGCTAGTCACCATGAAGATCACAAAAATACATGGCATACACCCCTCTAAAGATGGCATGACATTCTTCAAAACACATGTAGAGCTCAGGATCATAGCATGCACACATTAATCATGGCAAAAATGACAAGTGCATTTGCTGAAACAGATCTGAAACTTTCATCACATAGCCCTCTTCCGACAGCATTTTGGGCGTCAAGATGAGCTCAAATGAAAATGATGCAATGAGATGAAATGATGTACTCGTCGAGATGAATATTTTGATATGCTACACGCACGAATCGGAGCTACGATGAGGAAGTTATGGCATGTCAAAGTATGCAAAAATATTAGGGTTAGGGATGAAAAAGTCAACCCCGAGATTCTCAGATCTGGATCCGGCACGGGTTACGAGGTTCGTCGGCGCCGGAGTTGGACTTGGAGCCGCCGGAGAGGATGAGGGCGCCGAGGAGGAGGTAGCCAGGGCCGGATCCGGCGAGAGGAGGACGGTGCGGCGACGGCGGTGGTCGGGCGCGGCACCGGCGTGGACTGGCGGCGTGGTGGTGAAGTCCAGCGCGGTGGCAGAGCTCGTCGGTGTCGGGAACCGCGGCGGCTGGAGCGGGCGGCTCGGGCGACGCGCGGGAGGAGGAGGACGGCGTGGGCGATGCGATCCAGATGGGCCTCGGGGGCCGGATGCGGGCTCTCCGGGCCGGCGGCGGCGGCGGGTCTGCGGCACCACGTGGCGCGAGCTGACTGGTGGGGCGGTGTGTCCGGCGTGCTCGGACACGTCTGGCGCGCTGAGGGACGAATGAACTAGGGTTTGGAAGGGGAAGATCGGGGATTTAGAATGGGGTGTCTTTATATAGAGGTAGAGGGAGCTAGGAGGCCCCAAATGAGGTGCAGTTTTCGGCCACGTGATCATGATCGAACGATCTAGATGATGGAACAGGTTTAGGTGGGTTTTGGGCCACTTTGGAAGGGTGTTGGGCTGCAACACACACGAGGCCTTTTCGGTCCCTCGGTTAACCGTTGGAGTGTCAAACGAAGTCCAGATGGTACGAAACTTGACAGGCGGTCTACTGGTAGTAAACCAAGGCCGCTTGGCAAGTATCGGTCCAATCCGAAAACGTTTAACACCCACACACGAAAAGAGGTAGAAAGGGACACCGGAGGACATAGGAGCGCCGGAATGCAAAACGGACAACGGGGAAAATGCTCGGATGCATGAGACGAACACGTATGCAAATGCAATGCACATGATGACATGATATGAGATGCATGACAAAGACAAAAGCACACGAAGGCAAAAAGCCAACAACGAGGAACATAGAATAACTTAGTGCCGGAAAAGGCAAGAGTTGGAATACAAATAAGGTAAATTACATGTGGGTGTTACAACACTCCACCACTACGAAAGGATCTCGTCCCGAGATCTAGGACTGGAAAAACTCCGGGTACTCAGAACGGAGGTGGTCCTCGCGTTCCCAGATGGCTTCACGGTCGGAATGATGTCACCACTTGACTTTCAGGAATTTGATAGACTTGTTGCGAGTCTTGCGCTCGGTTTCTTCAAGAATAGCAACGGGGTGCTCACGATAAGAAAAGTCTTCTTGGAGATCAATGTCTTCGAAGTTGACGGTGCGGTCAGGGGTCTTGAAGCACTTGCGGAGTTGAGAGACATGAAACACGTCGTGCACATTTGCAAAATTGGAGGGAAGCTCAAGTTGATAGGCGAGATCGCCTCTTTTGCTGACGATCTTGAAAGGACCCACATATCTAGGGGCAAGCTTCCCTTTGATACCGAAGCGACGAGTACCTTTCATTGGAGAGACGCGGAGGTAGACATGGTCTCCGATCTCGAAAGCCAAGTCACGATGCTTGCTATCATAGTAACTCTTCTGGCGCGATTGCGCGGCTTTGAGATTATCACGAATGACTTTGCACATCTCTTCTGCCTCTGTGATCAAGTCATTGCCAAGAAGTTGACGTTCACCAGTCTTTGACCAGTTAAGAGGAGTACGACACTTCCTGCCATAGAGAATTTAGAATGGGGCCTTACCCGAACTCGCTTGGAAGCTGTTGTTGTAGAAGAACTCGGCATATGGAAGACAATCTTCCCACTTCATACCGAAAGAGATGACGCAAGACCTGAGCATATCTTCAAGAATTTGATTGACTCGCTCGACTTGGCCACTAGTTTGAGGATGAAAAGTTGTGCTGAAACGGATGTTGGTGCCCATGGCCTTCTGAAAGGAATCCCAGAACTTGGAGGTAAAGATGCTACCACGATCTGAAGAAATCAACCGCAGAATGACGTACAGAGAGACAATCCGGGAGGTATATAGCTCTGCCAATTGAGCTGCTGTGATAGATTCTTTGATAGGAAGGAAATGAGCCACTTTAGTGAGTTTGTCGATGACAACGAAGATAGCATCATTGCCACGCTTGGACTTTGGAAATCCAGTCACGAAGTCCATCTCAATATGGTCAAACTTCCATTCTGGAATGGCAAGAGGTTGGAGGAGACCAGCTGGTCGTTGGTGTTCTGCCTTCACTCTTCTGCAGACATCACATTCATTCACAAACTGAGGAATGCCACAATTCATTCAAGTCCACCAATACGACTGCTTGAGGTCCTGGTACATCTTTGTACTGCCAGTGTGGATAGAGAGGAGTGAATTGTGAGCCTCGTTCATAATGACTTTACGAAGGTCACCTTTAGGCACAACAATGCGATCCTCGAAGAATAGAGTATCCTTGTCATCAAGGCGATAACACTTGTACTTGGGTTGACTCTTGGCAATCCCAATCTTCACCTTCTTCACCATAGCATCAAGAAGTTGAGCCTCGCGAATCTGATCTTCCAAAGTAGGAGAGACTTGGAGGTTGGCCAGAAATCCTTGAGGAACAACTTGCAGATTGAGTTTGCGGAAAGCTTCACAAAGCTCGGGTTGGTAAGGCTTGAGAATCAAACTGTTGCAGTCAGCCTTCCTGCTCAATGTGTCAGCAATTACATTGGCCTTGCCTGGAGTATATTCGATACTCGGATTATATTCTTGAATCATTTCGACCCAACGAGACTGCCCGAGGTTGAGATTTGGCTGAGTGAAGATGTACTTGAGACTCTTATGATCAGTGAAGATGTCCACTTTTCGTCCCAATAAGAGATGTCTCCAAGTTAAAAGAGCATGCACAACTGCCGCCAACTCGAGGTCGTGAGTGGGGTAGTTCTTTTCATTGGGCTTCAACTGGAGAGAGGTATAGGCCACAACTTTCTTCTCTTGCATCAACACTGCACCAAGACCTTGAAGGAAAGCATCACAGAAGACCTCAAACAGTTTGGATTCATCAGGAGGAGTCAGAACTGGAGCAGTGACTAACTTCTCTTTCAGGGTGTTGAAAGCGATGTCACATTCAGGAGACCAGACATACTTCACATGCTTCTGGAGAAGGTTGGAAAGAGGCTTCGCGATCTTTGAGAAGTTCTCAACGAACCTTCGACAGTAGCTTGCGAGCCCAAGGAAGCTGCGGAGTTGCTTCACGTTCTGAGGTGGTTCTCAATTCACAATTGCAGACACCTTCTCAGGATTAACTGCTATGCCCTTGGCAGAAATGATATGCCCAAGGTAGAGAACCTCATCGAGCCAAAACTCGCACTTTGAAAACTTGGCATAGAACTGATGTTCTCTGAGTTTATCCAGCACTAAACGCAAGTGCTTGGCATGATCTTCCTTGTTCTTGGAAAAGACCAAAATGTCATCGAGGTAGACCAAGACGAAGTCATTTGTGTAGGCGTTGAAGATGAAATTCATCATGCAAGAGAAATTTGGCGGAGCGTTGATGAGGCCGAAAGAGATGACAGTGTATACATATGAACCATAGCTTGTTCTGAATGCTGTCTTGGGGATATCTTCTTCACGAATGCGAATTTGATGATAACCCATACGAAGATCAAGCTTGGAGAATACTTGAGCACCTTTGAGTTGTTCAAAAAGCTCATTGATGTTGGGAAGTGGGTACTTGTTCTTTATAGTCTTCTTGTTCAATGGACGGTAGTCGACAGAGAATCGGTCTGTTCCATCCTTCTTCTTCACAAAAAAAACTCCACAACCCCACGGAGAAGAACTTGGTCGGATGAGACCCATTCGCTCTTGAATATCGAGTTGCTTTTTCAGCTCCTTCAACTCTTCGGGTCCAAGCTTGTAAGGATGTTTGCAAACAGGTTCCGTGCCAGGCTCAAGATTGATGACGAATTCAACTGGCCGGTGCGGAGGCATTCCTGGAAGCTCTTCTGGAAAGATGTCTTGATATTCGCAAACGACTGGAATTTGAGAGATGGCATCCAGCTCGCCCTTCTCATTGAGAGAAAACAGTCGAATGGCATCATCCCGAGCGGCAAAGACAATAACATCCTCAAACGAATGAGTCAATTGAATCTGCCTGGCAGCACAATCAAGTTGTGCCTTGTGCTTAGAAAGCCAATCCATTCCAAGAATAAGATCGATATCCGAGTTACCAAGGACCATTGGAGAAGACAGAAACTTATAGTCGCCCAACGTGATAGTAACATCTGGAGCCATCATTTTGGTGTTCATGAACAAACCCGGAGAAGAAACCGCTATCGGCTTAGGCAAATCAATAGTATGCACATCATGCATGGATGCAAAAGGCTTCGATAAAAATGACCAAGGATGCACCAGTATAAAAAAGAACTCCTGCAGGAATATCATTAACAGGAAGGTTACCCATGATGACATCTGACGAGTCCTCTGCCTGAGCTGCGTTCATCATGTTGATCTTAGCAGACTTGGGGTTATGCTTGACCACTGCGGTGCTAGCAGATCTCACAGGAGGAGGAGGAGGGAGACGCCTCTGATTGAAGAATTTTTTGGCATAATGACCCTTCTGTTGGCACTTGTTGCACGTGACCTCTGAAAGCGGACGGTGATATGAAGCACTTGATCTTGGAGCTTGAGACGAAGTCTTGTTCTGAAAACCAGGGTTGGGTGGGTGGGAAGATCCATTGCCACCTTTGCTCTTCTGCTGATAAGGCTGGCGGAACAGAGGAGGAGGCAGCCAATACTTTTGCTGCTTAGAAGCCACTTGAGTTGAGGAAGAAGGAGTCGCATCTCTGACTCGCTTCTTGGAAGCATCACACTTGAGTTGAGCAGTCTCTTGCTTCATTGCCATATTGTAGAACTCATCGTACTTCTTCGGCTCAAAAAGGACGAGAGCTAGTTGGAGATCTTCTCTGAGGCCACCCCTGAACTGATAAATCATGCTCTTCTCATCAGGGACGTCTTGCTTGGCGAAACGAGCGAGCCTCTGGAACATAATGTTATACTGGTAAACAGACAAGCTGCCTTGCTTCAAGTTGCGGAATTCCTCACGCTTGCTTTCAACAACACTCTGAGGAATGTGATGAGCTTTGAAGTCTTGATGGAATTCATCCCAGGTAATCACACGGCCTCCTCTGGAATCTTTGTACTGCTGAAACCATTCTGCAGCTTGGCCTTTGAGTTGGAAGGAGGCAAACTTGACAAAGTCCTCAGGCCTGACGTTGCTGCACTCGAAATGCTTGCAGATATCCACGAGCCAATCATCAGCGTCTGAGGCCTCGACACAGTTGCTGAAGGTCTTTGGCTGGTTAGCGAGGAACTGGTTGAGTGTAGCAAACTGATTCTGATTGTTGCCATGGCCATGATTCCCTTGGTTGCGCTCTTGCGGAATTTGCATGATCAGCTGCGTGTTTGCATTGATAGCGACCATCACAGCTTGCCATGCCTCCGGAGGTGGAGGTGGTGGTGGCGGATCCTGATTCTGATTCTGACCCTTAGCAGGAGCCATCCTGAAGAGGGTGACATCCGTTAGCATATTGACAGACAAATATTTAAGCTGAATCAAATGGATCTAAATTGCACATATAGTCTTCACATCCGAACAAAATGAACGAATGAATTCCAATTGAAATGGTCACATTTCCATAAATTGAGAAGCCACTTAGATAGAGGTAGAAGAATAAGACAACAAGGTACGGACAAGAACAAATACTTGATGAGGATTACCCAATCCCAAACCAAATATCCGCGGAAGAAGAACTAGAGCTACAAGAATTCCCACCTATGAAACTCCCGAACCTTTCTGGTTATGCAATCAGGTGTTGGGGATACAGGGGAAGCATAATATCTCACCCAAAGCTAGCAAATCCTACATCCAGCTGTATCCATCCTTCAACACATAACCAAGAAAACTTCGGAAATCATTTACCTCAACCTTCGAAAAGCATTCGTTATACGAGTTATGGCAATACTCTCGAACTCCCACCCCAGTACTGGGTGGCGTCGAGGTTATCTCACCAACAACTGCATAAAAGTGATTTTTGATGTCGGCGAAACTCAGGTATTCCAGAATCTCAACGATAAAATTGTGACGACAACACCTCGGAGCTCAACTCCCCGAGACACTGCCACAACCCCTAAATGTCAGGAGGCACCAAGAACAATGTTCTCGTCACAAAACCATCGGAACGATTCCAAGATACCCGCGTGATCCTAAATTTTTTAGTGAAATTTGAAAAGAGAAGAGTCAAAACTATACGCCAGGATGCCTCACCAGAGGGACGAAGGGACTGAGGAGTAAAAAGAATTCCTAACTCTCCGACATATATAATCCTAAATGACTCAAAACTTTTTTTCTAGACTCAACAACACCAATGATTCGATCAAGCAGGGGGGCCCTAAGGTCGGGGAAGGCTCTGATTACCAACTTGTAACACCCTCGATGCGGCTATATCTCCCACATGTCGAAGCACGACTTAGAGGCATAACCGCATTGAAAGCAATGTCGCAAGTGAGGTAATCTTCACAACAACCCATGTAAATAAATAAAGGGGAAAGGTACATAGTTGGCTTACACTCGCCATGTCACACAAATACATAAATAAGTCATTACATTCATCCAATATACTCAGGGTCCGACTACGGAACCAAAATAAAGATCAACCCCCAAATGCGACAAAGTCCCCGATCGCCTCAACTGGGCACCACTACTGATCATCTGGGAAAGACACATAGTATCGTCCTGAGTCCTCATCTAACAGCCACTTGAGCTCAGTTGAATCACCTGGAGCGGTATCATCGATCCCTGCATCTGGTTTTGGAAGTAATCTATGAGTCACGGGGACTCAGCAATCTCACACCCTCGCGATCAAGACTATTTAAGCTTATAGGTAAGGCAAAGGTATGAGGTGGAGCTGCAGCAAGCGACTAGCATATATGGTGGCTAACATATTCGCAAAAGAGAGCGAGAAGAGAAGGCAAAAGCACGATCGAACAACTACGATCAAGAAGTGATCCTAGAACAACCTACGTCAAGCATTACTCCAACACCGTGTTCACTTCCCGGACTCCGCCGGGAAGAGGCCATCACGGTTACACACGCGGTTGGTGCATTTTAATTAAGTTAAGTTTTAGGTTATCTACAACCGGACATTAACAAATTCCCATCTGCCCATAACCGCGGGCACGGCTTTCGAAAGTTCAAATCCCTGCAGGGGAGTCCCAACTTAGCTCATCACAAGCTCTCACGGTCAACGAATGATATTCCTTCTCCCAAGACAATCCGATTAGACTCGGCATCCTGGTTACAAGACATCTCGACAATGGTAAAACAAGTCCAGCAACACCACCCAGATGTGCCGACAAATCCCGATAGGAGCTGCACATATCTCGTTCTCAGGGCACACCGGATGAGCAAGACGTTGGGTAGGCCAGCCCAGAGTTGCCCCTGGTAGCCCCGGACATCGCTCAGTTGGACCAACACTTAGAGAAGCACTGGCCCGGGGTGGGGGGGAGGGTTAAAATAAAGATGACCCTTGAGTTCGCGAAACCCAAGGGAAAAGGCTAGGTGGCGAATGGTAAAACCAATGTTGGGCATTGCTGGAAGAGTTTTATTCAAGGCGAACTGTCAAGGGGTTCCCATTATAACCCAACCGTGTAAGGAACGCAAAATCCGGGAACATAACACCGATATGACGGAAACTAGGGCGGCAAGAGTGGAACAAAACACCAGGCATAAGGCCAAGCCTTCCACCCTTTACCAAGTATATAGGTGCATTAAGATAAACAAGATAATATTATGATATCCCAACAATAAACATGTTCCAACAAGGAACGATCTCCAATCTTCACCTGCAACTAGCAACGCTATAAGAGGGGCTGAGCAAAGCGGTAACATAGCCAAACAATGGTTTAGTAGGACAAGGTGGGTTAGAGGTTTGACATGGCAATGTGGGAGGCATGATAAACAGGTGGTAGGTATCGTAGCATGGCATAGCAAAAGAGCGAACATCTAGCAAACAAAGATAAAAGTGATTTCGAGGGTATGGTCATCTTGCCTGCAAAGTTCTTAGAGTCGACTTGATCCTCGTAAGCATACTCAACGGGCTCCTCGTTCACGTACTCGTCTCCCGGCTCTACCCAAGCAAGAACAACAAGCAAAAAGGAACACAATCAACCACGTGCAATGCACAAACAACATGATGCAAACATGGTATGATATGCAGGATGCGATATGTGATGCATATGCATGATTTTCAAAGGAATGATTGAACCTGGCCTCAACTTGGAAAACCAAGAGTGCCACTGGAAAGGTGAGTTGATTTCGGTCGAAATCGATATAAAGATCACCTGAATCGGATGCACGGTTTGGAAATGGCAAGCAAAACAAATATGGCACCGGTCTGCGATAATCAGCACGAGACCATCTAAATGCATCAAGAACACCATGCTGCTGCACCCAAACATAGCAACAAAATACATGGCAGGGATCCACTCATGATGCTTGACAAAAGATGAACACTGAGCTACGGCTAATTCACTCAGTAACAGGTTCAAACAAGCATGGCAAAAGAGCAAAAGATTACTGGTTACAGACTTAGTGAAATTAACAGCATGTCAGGAATTTATCATCAAGAAGCAATGTTTAGAGCACGAAAACTACAAGCTACAGGAACATATCATGGCAAAGCAAGGCATGGCATGAAGATACTCAAAGCATATATCAAAAGTCCCTTAGTGACCATGAGCCAAAAGGGATCAGAAAATACAATTGCAAGCATGTGAACATAGCAAAAACATAAACAGATTCAGACTTGGTGAAAAACTGGAGCATGCAAAACAGTCAACGAGTAGGCATGTTTACGAGCTCCATGCACTCACTACGAGGTATTGCTTGACAAACTAAGTATACACCCAGCAAATAGACATGGCATAGAAGCTAGACATGGCAAGAACAACAACATAGCATGCACGGATCAACAACAACAAGCTCGGTAAAATCGCTAAACATGTTAACAATCTGCGAGGAACATTTTATAGTAAAGTAGAGCTCGATTGACTCAAGCTAGGGTGCTCCATAATTGCAAACAAAGACATTGATGGAAAGAGCACAACATTATCTACAAAACATCCTTACTGATCATGCTCAAAAGAGGCATGGATCACTAGGAAACAACATGAACATATGGCATAAAAATAATGACAGGGCAAGGACTTAGTGAAATTCGAAGTCCCTGAAATCAGCATCATTGAGTAAGCTACTTTGCATGCTTGTGCTAGTCACCACGAAGATCACAAAAATACATGGCATACACCCCTGTAAAGATGGCATGGCATTCTTCAAAATACATGTAGAGCTCAGGATCATAGCATGGACACATTAATCATGGCAAAAATGACAAAAGTGCATTTGCTGAAACAGATCTGAAACTTTCATCACATAGCCCCTTCCAACAGCATTTCGGGCATCAAAATGAGCTCAAATGAAAATGATGCAATGAGATGAAATGATGTACTCGTCGAGACGAACATTTTGATATGCTACACGCACGAATCGGAGCTACGATGAGGAAGTTATGGCATGTCAAAGTATGCAAAAATATTAGGGTTAGGGACGAAAAAGTCAACCCTGAGATTCTCAGATCTGGATCCGGCGTGGGTTACGAGGTTCGTCGGCGCCGGAGTTGGACTTGGAGCCGCCGGAGAGGACGAGGGCGCCGAGGAGGAGGTAGCCGGGGCCGGATCCGGCGAGAGGAGGACGGTGCGGCGACGGCGGTGGTCGGGCGCGGCGCCGGCTTGGACTGGCGGCGTGGTGGTGAAGTCCGGCACGGTGGTGGAGCTCGCCGGCGTCGGGAACCACGGCAGCGCGGCGGAGAACGCGGCGGCTAGAGCGGGCGGCTCGGGCGACGCGCGGGAGGAGGAGGACGGCGCGGGCGGCGCGATCCAGATGGGCCTCGGGGGCCGGACGCGGGCTCCCCGGGCTGGCAGCAGCGGGGGTCTGCGGCACCACGTGGCGCGAGCTGAGTGGCGCGGCGGTGTGCCCGGCGTGCCCGGACTCATCCGACGCGCTGAGGGACGAACGAACTAGGGTTTGGAAGGGGAAGATCCGGGATTTAGAATGGGGTGTCTTTATATAGAGGTAGAGGGAGCTAGGAGGCCCCAAATGAGGTGCGGTTTTCGGCCACGCGATCGTGATCGAATGATCTAGATGATGGAATAGGTTTAGGTGGGTTTTGGGCCACTTTGGAAGGGTGTTGGGCTTAAACACACACGAGGCCTTTTCGGTCCCTTGGTTAACCGTTGGAGTATCAAACGAAGTCCAAATGGTACGAAACTTGACAGGCGGTCTACCGTTAGTAAACCAAGGCCACTTGGCAAGTATAGGTCCAATCCGAAAACGTTTAACACCCACACATGAAAAGAGGTAGAAAGGGACACCGGAGGACAAAGGAGCGCCGGAATGCAAAATGGACAACGGGGAAAATGCTCGGATGCATGAGACGAACACGTATGCAAATGCAATGCACATGATGACATGATATGAGATGCATGACAAAGACAAAAGCACACGGAGGCAAAAACCCGACAACGAGGAAAATAGAATAACTTAGTGCCGGAAACGGCAAGAGTTGGAATACAAATAAGGTAAATTACATCCAGGGTGTTACACGCTGGCGAGCCCTCCTGGTGCACCTAGGAGAACGCGAGTGCAACGAGGCCCGTCGTGTGACCTGGCCACAACTTGAGATGTAAGTAGGGAGCAGAAAGGCGGTGTACCCCTGGCTGCAGCATCCAACAGCTCGGCGACGCGTTCCAGCAACGTCTCGTGGCCGCTTTCCATCAGCCGGCACCGCAGCAGCTCCCGCGCCACTACGAGCGCGGCTCACATGTTCGCTTGTTCCCATCGGGTGTGTGGCACCATCGCTGCCGCGTAGCTTGCGGATCTTGCGGCGGCCCGCCGATGTCGCGGCATGAGGGCGGTGGACGTTGATCTGCGCTGCCGGTGCCCATGGGCGTTGGGCGGCGCGCGGGCCGCCTAGAGCGTGGAGTTGAGGTCTTCTGGAGTGGATGGAGGTGCTCGAGCTGGCCGGGCCGCCCAGCGGTTGGCCTGGGTCCTCGGATCATCAGACATCGAAGCCACAGGGCGACAGCAGGTCGGTTGATGGGGAAGAAAACCTCAACGCACCCCTACCTGGCACGCTAAATGTCGGATTATGGGTTCCGGCAAACCCTTGAGGTTCGAACACTGGGGTGCGCACGAAGATCTCTCTCCCCCTAGTTCACGCCCTCGCAACGATCACAAAGCTTAGCTCGCCGAACCCAAGGAACAAAGGACATCGACACTCGGGCATGACATTTTATTCAACAAGATTATCCACAAAGATATCCATCACATCAAATTCTTGAGCAACTGAGGTAGGAATGATCACTATTGCAGGCTCAACTTGTTGCTCAGTTTCTTCCTCAAGATGAGGGGATGGTGGTATCTCCTGCAGAGGAGCACTTGAATCTACGGGAACATTAGTTGCTACAGGTTGAATGCGGCGATCTGAGCTTGGCTTTGGCTTGTGAGCTCTGGCCTTAGCCTTCTGATGCTTCTCTTTTTTTCTCTTCGTCGAGCAAGATTTGCTTGACGTTTAAGCTCATCATTTTTTCGATCACAAAGTTGAGAAACATCCATCTCCGGCTTATAATGCCACTCAATCTTGTTATTCCTCATAACCGTGAGGGCTTTGGTAATATCAAGAATCCCCTTGTTCACGTCTTTTCTTTCAGGCTCAATTTTGGCATCCCTCCTCATTTGCTCGAGGAGTTTCTTATCCTCGACAACCCCGTTTAATTCCTTGGTGATGTCTCTCCGCTCAGAGAAGTGCTTTGCTACCATCTTGGTAACATCACTCAAACTGCTCAACTCAGATGGATTTGCATCATAGGAAGCTTCTTCAATGATATCAAATATGAAATCAAAATCATACTTCAGTTCCTCTGTGGAAGCAGGAACAATTGTCTTGGCCTTCTTGGAAGCGGCATCAACTTTCTCATTGGGAAGCAACTTTCTCTTCACTGCAGGGGCAGCAGAACCTGAAGGTTTATCTGATGCCACAGTAGCAAGCCTGGGTGATGCTCTCAAAGGAGGCGAGACTGTTGCTGGAAAGGGTGTATGATACGGTTTGTCAAGCAAGGCTCGTTGATCATACATGGGAATTTCTTCGCCAACATTATCATCAGAGGAATCATCAGATGAGGCAGAAGCTGCATTCCTTGACTTTCTGGCAACAGATTTCTTCTTCGAGGCTCGAGGGGAAATAGAATTCCTCTTCTTCTTTTCCTTTCGGGCAGACGCCCTTTCCTTCTTCTCTTGCACATCTTGTTGTGTTAAGTCAACATTTCGTTGTTCCACTTGATTCTTCTCCGCGGCTCTGGCCTCATGCTTGGCCTTGGCCTTTTCCCTCTTTGCATGAGCATTGGGAGGAGGAGCTGGCCTTACTTTTTCATCATCCTGACCAACGAAACCCTCTGCAATGCAGTCATTCCATGGAGGAGTGAATGCAAATAGAATCTAATATTTCTTTTGGACGTTCTCATATTTGAACCACTTCTTTGCCCTATGACAGTGAATCTTCTACACTCTATTGTTTCTTTCTTGGGTTGTTTCTACTCTAGGTGGAGTTCTGTACGTTTCGGGGTCAGGCATCTTAGCCGCGGTGTTCCTTTCTCTACCGCAACCTCCCTTCTTGGGATTTCCATCGAAAAACAAGGTCTTGGAATCGGTGACTTGCTCATCCTCTGGCTGACTATGAGCGAAGGGAATATCATCTTCTTCTTTAGCCGATTCTGACTCAAATTTCTTCTTTGGCGCTTTCAGCGGCTTAGCTGCTTTTCTTTCAGCCACATGCGGCAGTTGTGGAATTTATTCCTTGGACCCAGAATGCTCTTCTGAACTGTTTGCCATGACCACTCCTGAGAGAGAAAAATTAGCAAATCGAAGAAAAACAGGAAAGGGTCACAAACATGCACAGAAGCATTTTTGACTCAAAACATATATTTTTTCGGAAATAGCAAAGGAATACAGGGTATGCATATTCAAAAGATATCATCAACAAAATTGCATAGCACCAAAGGCAAATAAGCATCTCATCTAATCTTTCAGCGAAAATCACATGAACCCTAGATCCAAACTGACTGGTACGAGGAGCAGCTATAAACCGTACCAGTTACCACTTAGTGAAGCCTAAAGATCTACCGCAAAAAAATAATGCAAAAGAAATGGCGTCGGGATGAAACAACCCTAGAATAGAAGAGGGACAGGGCTAGAACCAGATATGTACACCCTAACTTGGCGATACAGATCAACTACGGCAGCGCGGGAGAGAAGAAGTACCGCACTCGCGTGACCAACAGTGACGGGGCTTCGCCGGAGTTGCACGACAAGGCTCATCGTCGATGCTGCTCCGAGCTCGAGCTCGGATGGAGAGCGAGAGGAGAGGTTTGAGGCCAAACAGTGAGAGAACATAGGAGGAAGAAGCCTGGACGGGGGTTTATATAGCCAAAGGGCGAAACCGCACCCTCTGAAATCCACGGCCGAAAAGTATGGGATGTTCCACATTCAACGAACGAGATCACAACCAGGAGATCGTGGGCACGTGTCAGCCGTTTCCTACGAAAATCTTGCTAACTGAACAGAATTCTGAAAGGTTTGATGAAGCGCAAGCGCCAAAATAGTTAAAGTTTTGAAGCTTATTTCATTCGCGACCAAGGGCGTCGGATTGAAATCTTCTTCAGATCAAGATGCATGTTTATGACGAGGGAAGACACAGTTCAAAACAAAACACAACCAAACAAAGGAAAAACACAAAGCACAAACACATCGAACAAAAGTTCAATAGAACATAGAAAGAGCCAGCACCAACAATAGATCTGAGGGTAAGAGATGAACAAAGTAGATCACTAGAATATCTCCTGTAAGACAGAGTTAGTTCTTCTTCGCAACCCACACCTATGTGGGAAACGGGGACCTCATTTTCTTCGTCTGAGCAGGAGCGTTCTTTCGGTGGTACCTGTAATACACATATGCACTTTGAGAGTAATCATATGAATATGCATTGAAGTTATTTCCAGAGACATGTGTGTAATGATTCGAGGAGGTACGCATGTACTCCTTCTGTCAAAGCTTTGATCGATGCTCATTTTGTGGATGATAACCATTGTCTCAAAGAGAATTACTCTGCATGTTCAAGTTTGCAGTGACAGATAGATTTTATATAATGCATTTCTTCACCCATATTTGTTTCTTGGGTGAGCCGGACCTGCAGTTAGTCCCAATATATTGAGCGAATATCTTACCATTCTGTTGTTTGAACAATTTATAATTAGAGTCATCAGACTCATCAGAAATGGTGGGAGTGGGAGAATCATATCCTGATAGAGTTGCAGGTTCTGTTGGTGAACACAATATTTCAAAAAAAATCCTACGATCATGCAAGATCTATCTAGGAGATACATAGCAACGAGAGGGAAGAGCGTGTCTACATACCCTCGTAGACCGAAAGCGGAAGCGTTGAGTAACGCGGTTGATGTAGTCGAATGTCTTCGCGATCCAACCGATCATGTACCGAACGCACGACACCTCCGCGGTCTGCACACATTCAGCTGGGTGACGTCCCTCGAACTCTAGATCCAGCTGAGGCCGAGGGAGAGTTTCGTCGGCACGATGGCGTGTTGACGATGATGATGAAGTTAGCGACGCAGGGCTTCGCCTAAGCAATACGACAATATGACCGAGGTGGAAATATGTGGAGGGGGGCACCGCACATGGCTAAGAAATCAACTTGTGTGTCTATGGGGTGCCCCCTCCCCCGTATATAAAGGAGTGGAGGAGGGGGCCGGCCGGCCTCATGGAGTGCACCCCAAGGGGGGAATCCTACTCCTACTAGGAGTAGGTTCCCCCCTTTCCTAGTCCAACTAGGAGGGGAAGGAAAGGGAAGAGGGAGAGAAGGAAAGGGGGGCCGACCCCCTTCCCAATTCGGATTGGGATTGGGGGGCGCGCCCCTCCACTTGGCCGCCTCCTCCCCTCTTCCACTAAAGCCCATGAAGGCCCATTAACCCCCCAGGGGGTTCCGGTACTCCGGAAAATGCCCGAACCTATCTAAAACAATTTCGGTGTCCAAACATAACCTTCTAATATATCAGTATTTATGTCTCGACCATTTCGAGACTCCTCTTCATGTCCGTGATCACTTCCGGGACTCCGAACTACCTTCGGTTCATCAAAACACATAAACTCATATTACCGATCGTCACCGAACGTTAAGCGTGCGGACCCTACGGGTTCGAGAACTATGTAGACATGACCGAGACACGTCTCCACTCAATAACCAATAGCGGAACCTGGATGCTCATATTGGTTCCTACATATTCTACGAAGATCTTTATCGGTCAAACCGCATAACAACATACGTTGTTCCCTTTGTCATCGGTATGTTACTTTGCCCGAGATTCGATCGTCGGTATCTCAATACCTAGTTCAATCTCGTTACCGGCAAGTCTCTTTACTCATTCCTTAATACATCATCCCGCAACTAACTCATTAATTACATTGCTTGCAAGGCTTATAGTGATGTGCATTACCGAGAGGGCCCAGAGATACCTCTCCGACAATCGGAGTGACAAATCCTAATCTCGATCTATGCCAACTCAACAAGTACCATCGGAAACACCTGTAGAGCACCTTTATAATCACCTAGTTACATTGTGACATTTGGTAGTGTTGGGGAACGTAGTAATTTCAAAAAATTCCTACGCACAAACAGGATCATGGTGATGCATAGCAACGAGAGGGGAGAGTGTTGTCTACGTACCCTTGTAGACCGAAAGCGGAAGCGTTAGCACAACGCGGTTGTGTAGTCGTACATCTTCACGATTTGACCAATCCAAGTACCAAACGTAAGGCACCTGTGAGTTCAGCACACGTTCGGCTCGATGATGTCCCGCGGACTCTGATCCAGCAGAGCTTCACGGGAGAGTTCCGTCAGCACGATGGTGTGGTGACGGTAATGATGTTGCTCCCGACGCAGGGCTTCGCCTAAGCACCGCTATGATATAATCGAGGTGGAATATGGTGGAGGGGGGCACCGCACACGGCTAAGAGATCAAGAGATCAATTGTTGTGTCTAGAGGTGCCCCCTGCCCCCGTACATAAAGGACCAGGGGGGAGGAGGCGGCCGGCCAGGGGACAGCATGCCAAGGAGGAGTCCTACTCCCACCGGAAGTAGGACTCCCTCTTTTCCTAGTTTGAGTAGGAAGGGGAAAGGAAGGGAAGGAGAGAGAGGAAGGAAAGGGGGGCGCCGCCCCCCTTCCTTGTCCAATTCGGACTAGAAGGGGAGGGGGCGCGCGGCCTGCCCTAGCCGCCCCTCCTCTTCTCCACTAAAGCCCATCTTGGCCCATTAAACTCCCCGGGGGGTTCCGGTAGCCCCCCGGTACTCCGGTATATGTCTAAAACTCCCCGAAACCATTCAGGTGTCCGAACATAGTCGTCCAATATATCGATCTTTATGTCTTGACCATTTCGAGACTCCTCGTCATGTCCATGATCACATTCGGGACTCTGAACTACCTTCGGTACATCAAAACACAAAAACTCATAATACAATCATCACCGAAACTTTAACGTGCGGACCCTACGGGTTCGAGAACTATGTAGACATGACAGAGACATGTCTCCGGTCAATAACCAATAGCGGAACCTGGATGCTCATATTGGCTCCTACTATTCTACGAAGATCTTTATCGGTCAAACCGCATAACAACGTACATTGTTCTCTTTGTCATCGGTATGTTACTTGCCTGTTGGGGATATAGCTACCAGGTATGACCCACCCAGGAGGGGCCGGATCAACCCCAATGGCGGGTTATAAAAAGAAGCCCAGTAAACATGCAAGGCGATGATTTTTTTATAGGGCTTGTAGTAGGCCCAAGCTCAAAGGCGGCTTAAGGCCCAATATTGTAAACCGCCATATGCAACGAAAGACTTGTAAAGAAAGGCATGTAAAAGAAGTCACCGAGCCGGACACGTTTTATGAGCCGGCCGGGACTCTGTAGGCCACCAGGCATCAACCCGTGTATATAAGGGGACGACCCGGCGGCGGCTTAGGGCAGGAAACAACAGATCGATAGCCAAGTTAGCAGATTCGCTCCTTGGTCATAGAAACCTAGCAATGCAACATCAACTGGACTAGGCCTTACCTTCACCGTAAGGGGCTGAACTAGTATAAACCTCTCCCTTTAAGCTTCCTAGTTGCGATGGCCCTACGACTAAGTCCTTTCACTAGGACATCTGCCGTGACAATTCCACGACAGTTGGCGCCCACCGCGGGGCTTGCGCATGGTGGATTTGAGTTCTTGAAGGGCAACTTCAAAGGGCTCAAGGGATACGCTGTGGGCCGGATGACCAAGAGTCGTCGCGGCAAGCTCTACATCAACGACGAAGGCTGGGGCCCCGATGCCGACTCGATTGAGTACGGGTACCGGGTCCCCTTCGGCGGAATCCATGTCTTCATCGGCCGGATCAGTGAGTCGGGCCCTGAGCCGGACGTCTGCACCAACCTCATCGAGACGGCTTAGCGCACGACACCCGCCTGGGCTCAAACCGCCGTGCGGGCCTTCGTGGGTTGCATCCATGGAGGGGAATTTTCTGAAGGATCGATAGACGATGGTGAGATGGCCGTCTGCTCTGATGATACGTCGTCCAGTGGCGAGACAAATTCTTTGTATCAGCTACAAGATGGCGTGCTTGGGGGCCGTTCTAATGGCAGCAGTATTCCAGACCCCTCTGAGCCGCCGAATCAAGCCGAAGTCTTCATGACTGGCACTCAACCCGGACAGAATTCTACGGCTGCGGCAGCAATAACCATCGGGTTGGCAGCAGCCAGGTCAGGAGACCCCGCCCCCCGGCTTAGGTATTAATGGACCTCATGGATAAGATGACGACTCTGTTGATTGTTGTGGTTGAGCCGATAGATAAGGCTCAGCACGACGTGGAGGTGGCACGACTACATGAAGAGGTAGCACAGGCCAAGGAAAATTTAGCAGCGGAAGATGTCAGGATGGCCGCAGAACGGGGGGGGGGCTCTGGATGCACATGCTCAGCAGCTTCAAGCGGAGACTTTCCGGCTCTCGGTGGATCTGAATGCGTCAAACGAGGCAAGAGAAGACACCAGAAAACTCAATCACGTCTGCCTCTGACTTACGATCCTAGGAACCTTTTCCACACACCCTGGGCCAGTCCCAGCAACCCGCTGGAGGCAGACTGGATCACAACACCCGGGACGGGGGCGCCGGTTCAGCCGAGGGCCATGGAACCACCTCGTGTGAATATTGCTCTGCCTCATTACACGCCAGTACCACCGGGTCACTTCTCTAACCCTTTTGAGAATTTAATTGTTGCGTCGGCTCGTCTGGCGGCTCTCCCAATGGAAGGCGACTCTCCAACAGTGATCGAAACACGAAGGGTCAGAGAACTTCTTCAGATAGCCCTGACACAGCAGGATGCGTACTCTTATAGTCGAGACAGAATCCATTCAACCCCTCACCCAAGCCGGAGCCCGAGCTATAGCAGGCATATGGACTCAGTGGCTATGTCAAGCAATGCCCAACACCGTAACCAACCGTGCAGGCATGACCCGGCGCAGGATGGAGCCTTTAACTTGGTGGATCAGGAGAGGATCCGTCAGGAGGCTGAGCGGGCGGTTCAACTGGCAGCTGAGCAGGCAGCTCATCAGGCTTTTCCGGTTTATCCAGCAACTTCTGTTGAGGCAAGAGCGGCCACAAGGACAGGAGGTGTCCCTTGCCTGGTACCGGCTCTACGTAATGAGTGCTTGCCAAAATATTTTAAGGGGCCTCGTAAGGTGTCTAATTACATGGCCGACTTGCAGCCTGGGGCATGGATTGAAAGTTATGAGATGGCGATGGAGCTATTGGAGGTCAGCGATGCAACAATGGCTAAATATTTCACTATGATGTTGGATGGAACAGCTCACACTTGGTTGAAAGGGTTGCCAGCCAACTCCATCGGCTCATGGGCAGAGTTAAAAGCCCGGTTCATTAAGAATTTCAAGGACACATGTAGGCATCTTATGTCAATCGTGGACTTGACTAACTGTAAGCAAGAGGAAGGTGAGTCCACGACCCATTGGGTGCGCCGGGTCAAGGAGATAATACATTCATCTGATAAGATGGATGCCAACTCTGCGGTCTTAATGTTGGAGAAAAATTGCCATTTGAACCCCTGAAGCAAAAGCTGGGACGGCTCAAGCGTGATTGTCATGACATGGGCCAGTTGATGGCGGCTCTGGTCAAATACGCTGATTCAGATAGTACCAAGGATCCCGCGTCTGATGAAGAGAAGGCAGGGAAGGGGAAAAAGAACGGTAATGGCAAGGGTCACCAGCATAACCCGGTGAATCAAGGAGGTAATAAACGTAAGGCTGACGAGTTTGTGGCTAATGCCAGTACACTGGGCAACAACCAACGACGCAAGGGGAGGCCACCTCCTCGGTCAGGCGGTTCAGGTCCCACCCTTGAGCAACTACTGAGTGAACCCTGTCCGAGACACGGCACCCGGGAGAAGCCAGCTACCCATCTATGGAAGGACTGTACGATCATGAAGGCGTTTTAAAATTCCAACATGTTTGATGGTAACCACGGATCTGGCGGCGGTTCAGGCGGTGGTAGCTTTCATGGCCTGGGCGCCAGCTTAGGCGGAGGCGGTTTTCACGGCCAGGGACATCTGGGTAACCAGGGTGGTTATAATCAGCAATCCGGCCAAAGTAATCAGCAACAACAGCAGCAGCAGTCCGGGTATCAGAGTAACCCAAAACAGTTGAACAGTGGGCAGTACCACGTATTTACCACTAGTTTGTGCAAGAGGGGCCAGAAACTTCACAAGAGGGTTGTAAACGTTGTTGAGCCGGCGGTTCCACGTTATTTGAGATGGTCAGAATAGCCTATTGTGTGGAGTAGGGAGGATCACCCTCCCCGGGTTGATAATCCGGGTCACTTGGCTTTGGTAGTGGCGCCTCAGGTTGGTGGATATAAGTTTACTAAGGTGCTCATGGACGGAGGCAGTAGCATCAACATCCTCTATTATGAGACGTTTTGTCGCATGGGGTTGACTGACAAGAGTCTCAAACAATCCAACACTGTTTTTCATGGTGTGGTACCTGGTAAGTCGGCATACCCAGTTGGTAAGATTGAGCTGGAAGTAGCCTTTGGGGATGAATACGATTCTAGGGCTGAGAAGTTAACTTTTGAAGTGGTTAAAATCAAAATCCCATATCATGCTCTGTTTGGACGGCTGGCTTATGCCAAGTTTATGGCTCGGCCGTGTTATGTATATCTGCAGCTCAAGATGTCGGGTTATAAAGGCACCATCACAGTACATGGAAGCCGGAAAATAGCCCTGGAGTGTGAAGAAGGTGACGCTGCTTATGCTGAGTCTGTTTGTGCAATAGAGGAATTAAAGTTTTATAAAAATAATGTTGACCCGGCAGACATGACGTCTTTGAAGAAGCCAACTATGGAGCATGAATCGGTGTTGAAATTCAAATCAGCTGATGACACCAAGATGGTTGATTTTGTGCTTGGCGACTCATCCAAACAGTTCATTATCAGTGCTAACTTGGATCCAAAATAGGAAAGCACGCTCATCGAGTTCATCCGTGAGAATCGGGACATCTTTGCATGGAAGCCTTCTGACATGCCAGGAGTCCCGAGAGAACTCGCTGAGCACACTCTCAATATTGATCCGAAATTTAAGCCGGTTAGGCAGTTTCTTCGACGGTTTGACGAGGAAAGGCGCAACGCTATTGGAGAAGAGGTGGCCGGATTCATCGTTGAAGTTTTTCACCCGGAATAGTTGGCTAACCCGGTGCTTGTACTAAAAAAGAACGGCACCTGGCGTATGTGTGTGGATAACACCGATTTAAACAAGCCTTGTCCGGCTGACCCTTTTGATCTCCCTCGTATTGATCAGATCATTGATGCTACGGTGGGTTGCGAGCGTTTGAGTTTTTTGGATGCCTATTCGGGTTATCATCAGATCAAGATGGCAGTTAAGGACCGGGAGAATACGGCTTTCATCACTCCATTTGGAGCCTTCTGCTATGTGTCTATGTGTAACACCCCAAGACCGGAGCTTCAGATGCTTTCCTTGGTTTCCGAGATTTCATGGTGTGATTTGTTTTTGCTTGCTGCATTTCATCATGGCATCATTTGCATTGCATCATGTCATCATGAACCCCTTTTTAAAACTCAACTAAATAAATTGCATGGATCTTCGGTCCATTTAAATTGAGGGAGATGCACATGGTGATTTCTCTTTACAACATATAAAAGTCTCCCAATATTATTAGGGAGCTATGCTAAAATATTCCATTAGTTTGGAATTAACCACAACCGACTTGCAATTTAATTCTCATGCCTTTTTGCTTCAAGTTTGTTCTCCAAACTTTCTCCACAATTCTTTCTCCATTTATCGAGGCTCCTCCTAAATTCTCAACATTTTTGGCCACTCCTAAATCTTGTCCTAGTTCAAACCATTTGAATTAAATTCAAATGAGTTCGAATTTAAATATTGCATTCGTGCTAACTTCTATTTTCTTGGATTAAGCTCATTTTTCTGAGTCTGAGAAAATTAACCCCATGCTCCAATTCTTTCCCTAACCCTCTCTTCTTCTTTTTCTCTCTAATGATTTCTGCTAAAGAATAAGAGGGAGAGAGGAGCAAGCCCAGCTGCAGCCTCAGGCCGGCCGGCCCAAGATCCAGCCAAGGCCCAACCCTAGCGCCTATCTTAACTAGGGAGCCCAAACCCCTCTTTCTCTCGATCCACTCCCCATCTCCCTCCCCTCGCCCCGCCACACGCTCTCACATCGCTCAGGAGAGGAGCGCACGCCCCATGCTCGATTCCCTCCTCCCTCGATGCGCCGCTAGAGAGGGATAGAGAGCAGTGTCGCACCTCCCTCTTCTTCCCCTGCTCTGGTCAACGCCGAACCGCCGTCCTTGGCTACCCCGTTCCCACGCTCGTCGTGGCGCCCACCAGCTGCGTCGCGCCCTCGTCCACCGCCGCTCCGGACGTCTTCGCTGGAGTACCACCAGGAAGCCGGGCCCCTGTTCGCCATGGCCTTCCTCCAACTCCGAGTTGCTGCTCCTCTGCTCCACGCGCATGTCTTGGAGTTTGCCGCCGTCAAGCATAACCCCCGCGCCTCCTCCTCGCCTCCCTGCCTGTGCCCTCCTTTTCCTCCGCATCCGCCTTTGCCGCAGCTGCTCTACCGCTCTACGCACGCCTCTGCTCGCAGGTGCCGTTGCCAGTGCCATGGCGCTCCGCCGCACCTAGTCTCGTCCGCTGCCGCCTCCCACAACAGCGTTGCCCCTTGCCCGCATTGCTGACCCTCACGCCGTCGTGCCCCTATCCAATCATGTTCTAGCCCGAGGAGATGGCTGCGTCAACCTTTTGTTTGCCTCCGGCCGTCGTCGCCACCATGGCTTCCTGACCTCTTCACAGCACACATGCCGCATCTGCCTAGTGCCGTTGACGTCAAGACCGTGGACACAACAACCATGGGTGCCAAGTTCCTCTTCCGGAGTCGTCAAGTGCACGAGGACCCCGATCCCGAGAACGACTACTACACCGGAACGCCAAGTACATGGATACGCGAAGTTCTTCTCCGATACGTGTATGACAAGACGCGGGAGATCGACTTCATGGACCGACAAGTCCCACAATGACCGTTGTTCGCCAAGTGCCCCTTCGGAGCGTCAAGTTTGACTATCGTGGTCGTGAACCGCTTCTACAATATATACCACTACCATTGTCGAAGACCCGTGTAACGCAAGCGTCAAGTTCCTCCACCGATGACTCGAACGGCTACAACCGTGTACCCCTACCGTCGACCCGCGAAGACCCCGTGGATGTCAAGTTCCGTGTCGTGAGCCCGAACATCTACGGACATGAACGACTACTTCCTCTTCGACTCTTGAACCACTACTTCCACTACGAACGTCCCGAGAACGTCTACTTCCCCTACACCGCATCGAACTCGAACCCCTCTGATAACACATGCTTCGAAGGTATAACCCCAAGTCGACCGCCCATGAATGAATGCATGCATGTGTGATGTATGAGATGCGCGTGCTTGCTCCGTGCTTGAAATGTCGGTGCACGTTGCCCCTCTTTTGCCTTGTCACCATCGTCGACTCATGGGACACCCGGTATCCGGGAGTGCCCCACCATCTTTTGCACACATCCGCACACTTCTCCTTTGCATCAGTATCTCAATCGAGTTACCGGAAACGAAACGTTGTTGTGGCACCGTTTTTGTTATCGTTGATGTGGCACCCCTTTTCTTTCCACCATGGTGACAAATGCTTCATAATGCTCTTGTCAACTTTTAATAAAAATTGCCTAAACTTGCACATGTCATCCGCATCATGATAACAACATTTAAAATGTTAAAATTGATGTTTGCTTCAATTGCTAAATGCATATGGGGATTTACTGGATTTGTTGTTTGTTATATCCGGCCCCATTTAAATTGTTTAGATAGTATAGTTTTGTTATGCTTCACCTCTTGCCATGTTAACCAACATTTAATATTGTTGAGTACCTAATCAGGAGTGAACTAAATAATTGATGTGGTGTTCCATCAATATGCAACTCGTTGCATATTGGGCTCCACTTAACTTGTAGTTTTGTTTGTGCACTTTGCCATGCCTTGCCTCATTAAACCAGACATGCATCATACTTGGTTGTGCATAATTACATGCTTATGTGGTGGTTGTTTACCATGTTGTTGTTTCTTTCCTTGTAGCTTCTTCGGGTTAGTTCCAATAACGTCGAGTTTGTGAGGATTCGTTCGACTTCGTCAGTTTGCCTTCTTCATGGACTCGTTCTTCTTCCTTGCGGGATCTTAGGCAAGATGACCATACCCTCGAAATCACTTCTATCTTTGCTTGCTAGTTGCTCGCTCTTTTGCTATGCTGCGATACTTACCACTTGCTATATCATGTCTCCCATATTGCCATGTCAAGCCTCTAACCCACTTTTCCTAGCAAACGTTGTTTGGCTATGTTACCGCTTTGCTCAGCCCCTCTTATAGCGTTGATAGTTGCAGGTGAAGATGAAGTTTGTTCCATGTTGGAACATGAATATTGTTGGGATATAACAATATATCTTATTTAATTAATGCATCTATATACTTGGTAAAGGGTGGAAGGCTCGGCCTTATGCCTGGTGTTTTGTTCCACTCTTGCCGCCCTAGTTTCCGTCATACTGGTGTTATGTTCCTTGATTTTGCATTCCTTACGCGGTTGGGTTATAATGGGAACCCCTTGACAGTTCGCCTTGAATAAAACTCCTCCAGCAAGGCCCAACCTTGGTTTTACCATTTGCCACCTAAGCCTTTTTCCCTTGGGTTCTGCAGACTCAAGGGTCATCTTTATTTTAACCCCTGGGCCAGTGCTCCTTTGAGTGTTGGTCCAACCTGTCAGCCGCCAGTGGCCACCAGGGGCAACTCTGGGTTAGCCTACCGGAAGTTTGGACAATCCGGTGCGCCCTGAGAATGAGATATGTGCAACTCCTATCGGGATTTGTCGGCTCATCCGGGTGGCTTTGCTGGTCTTGTTTTACCATTGTCAAAATGTCTTGTAACCGGGATTCCGAGTCTGATCGGGTCTTCCTGGGAGAAGGAATATCCTTCGTTGACCGTGAGAGCTTGTGATGGGCTAAGTTGGGACACCCCTGCAGGGTTTTGAACTTTCAAAAGTCATGCCCACGGTTATGGGCAGATGGGAATTTGTTAATATCCGGTTGTAGAGAACTTGACAGTTAACTTAATTAAAATTTATCAACCGCGTGTGTAGACGTGATGGTCTCTTCTCGGTGGAGTCCGGGAAGTGAACACGGTTCTTGTGTTATGTTTGAATGTAGGTAGTTTTCAGGGTCATTTCTTGATCTTTATAGCTTCTCGACCGTGCTTGCTTCTCTTCTCGCTCTCATTTACGTAAGTTAGCCACCATATGTGCTAGTGCTTGCTGCAGCTCCACCTCACTACCCCTTTTCCTACCCATAAGCTTAAATAGTCTTGATCGTGAGGGTGTGAGATTGCTGAGTCCCCGTGACTCATAGATTACTTCAAACAGTTGCAGGTATCGATGATAACCGTGCAGGTGACGCAACCGAGCTCAAGGAGAAGCTCGATGAAGATCGTGTTCGTTGTGTTGTTTCGTTTCCAGTTGATCAGTAGTGGAGCTCAGTCGGGGCGATCGGGGATCTAGCATTAGGGGTTGTCTTTCTTTATTTGGTTCCGCAGTCGGTCCTTGATTGTATTCTGGATGATGTAATGCTATATTCATGTATTGTGTGAAGTGGCAATTGTAAGCCAACTCTTTATCCCATTCTTATTCAGTACATGGGATGTGTAAAGATTACCCCTCTTGCGACATGCCTACTATGTGGTTATGCCTCTAAGTCGTGCTCCGACACGTGGGAGATATAGCCGCATCGTGGGTGTTACAAGTTGGTAATCAGAGCCTTCCCCGACTTAGGAGCCCCCTGCTTGATCGAATCGCTGGCGTTGTTAAGTCTATAAAAATGTTTTGAGTCTTATAGGATTATATATATCGGAGAGTAGGATTCTTTTTACTCCTCAGTCCCTTCGTCGCTCTGGTGAGGCCTCTTCACGTAGAATTTTGACTCTTCTCTCCTCAAATTTCACAAAAAAAAATTAGTATCACACGGGTATCTTGGAATCGTTCCAATGGTTTTGTGACGAGAACATTGTTCTTGGTGCCTCCTGACATTTAGGGGTTGTGGCAGTGTCCCGGGGAGTTCAGCTCCGAGGTTTTGTCGTCACAATTTTATCGTTGCAGTTCTGGAATACCTGAGTTCGCCGACATCGAAAATCTCCTTTATGCAGTTGTTGGTGAGATAACCTCGACGCCACCCAGTACTAGGGCGGGAGTTCGGGAGTATTGTCATAACTCGTATAACGGATGCTTTTCGAAGGTTGAGGTAAATGATTTCCGAAGGTTTCTTGGTTATGTGTTAAAGGATGGATACAGCTGGATGTAGGATTTGCTAGTTTTGGGTGAGATATTATGCTTCCCCTGTATCCCCAACACCTGATTGCATAACTGGAAAGTTTTGGGAGTTCACGTAGGATATCTTTCCAACAGACACATGATACGATATGGGATCTATCATATGTTTGTTTCTGGCTTATTTTGCAAGCCAATCCTTGTTTTGTTTTTGTTGTGGTATTCGAGTTGCTTCAATGTCAAGTGTTGATTCCATGCCTTGCCTAAGCGGTGTTCTCATATTTCTATGTGAATACTAATCCTTCTTGATCATCAAGGTTGTCATGTCAATCGTTTTCAACCGACGCGTTCTCTCTTCAAGTGGATCCGATCATTTCTACATTCGCGAGATCAATTCTCAGTTCTTTGCAACGGTGTTTGTTTCATCCGTCCCAAGTTGCCTTTGTTTTCCCGCCCTCCCACCCTTTTCTTCAAGGACTCATATTTCTTAATCAAGTATCCATCTTATGGATGCAAAGTCTCTCCATTCTTTTTCCGTCAATGTTCTTATCCGGTGATTCTCAGGAAGACACTAACGGAGCTTCAAGTCATCATTCTTCGTTCTATTTCTTCTCCGGTGGTTTCAATCCAAGCTTTTGGTGTTGATCATTCCTTTCCTTGTTTCAAATGTTTTTCCATGCCGGTGCACCTCTTTATCATTCACTCCTCGCAATTCATTTGTTCCGGAGTGCTGAAGATATCTCAGAAGGCTCGCCTTGTCATTCAAGATCCGTTCAACCTATTTCGAGGTTATTATCTCATTCAAGCCATTTAATTCAACCGGCGCAATCTCTCTTTTAAATTGTTCAACGGTGTATCTTTTGAGTGGGCCCTAACCCACAGGTCTTTTCCCAGGATCTTACCTGACTCTTCTAATCTTCCCGGAGTTACTCTCAAATTCTTTTCCAAGTTTGACGTAAGAATGAATTATCATCAGTCAAATGCCTTTCTCCAAAATCTTTCTAATTCTTTTCGTTGTTGGCCCAACCTTTCTATTCGTCATCCCGGAGTATCTCAACAATTCATGGTGGTGTTTCTCGTCGTCATTCTCAACATTTAAAGACCGAAGAAGAGTTTTCCTCCATATATTGCTCCATTCTCTTCAAGATTCATGGTGCTAGCCATATGCCATCCTCTCATAATTGTTTTTGATTGTGAGAATATATATTTTCACCCATTCGGAGCAATTCAGAAGTCTTTTCAGTTTGAATCTCCGGAGGCTATCATTTCAGAAGATTTATTCATTCCAGTTTTCAGCTCTCATTCTCGAAATCATACCGGTGCATCATTCAAGTTTTCTCTAATCAGCTCGTGATCTATTCGTTCTCATGTATCTAAATTCCTTCAAGTAACTTCATTCGTTTTCCAATTCTTCCCGGTGAATTTGTGCTTTTGCTATTTTCATGTTCAATTCTTACGGTGGTCCATTCAAGATTAGTCTTCTCTGGGTTTATTATCAATTCATTCGTTCTTTCCAATCCCGGTCGGTGATTCGTTGAAGACCTTATCAAGTTTATGTTATATTTCTCTTAATCCTTTTCAACGAGAATAAGTAGTATGCCAAATCTGTTGCTTGTCATCAATCTATATTGGTGAAGGATACACATAACATAATTCTTATTCTTGTTCATCCAAGTGATTAATTCCATATTCCGGAGGTTCATCAAAATTCTTGAGTTCATTTGTTCATTTTTTCTTACCGGAGTTCTTCATGGAGGTTCTACATGGTGGTTCATCAAGGATTTAATTCCTTCTCGAAGTGTTCATCGAGATTCTTTTCAAAGGAGCTCAAGTTTTTCTCCATCTTGCATTCCGAAGTGCAATTCTTTCTATTTTATCTTGGGTTTATATTTCACCTAAAGCTTTCCCTAAGGATTGTTGCTAATTATGGTGCTCATAAATGACCCAAGTTCTTCACTTATCCTCCCGGTGAAATAAGTTTCTTGTCTCCTTGTTCATATCAATCCAATCTATTGTTTCCATTAGTGGCAGAATTTCACCTCTTGATTTCGAGATGTTTTCCATAAGCCCACAACAAGCTTACTCTTTTCATTGTTGGTTTTCCAACAACCCCGTTCGACCCTTCTCCTAAAGATGCTTTTCTAGCTCATTTGTGGCAGAAGTTGTCATTTTCTTCTCAATTCTTTCGATCCCAATGATATATCTTCTATTCTTCCTTCCGGAGGCATTGTGATATTGCTCTCTTCACCCATCATCCCATTTTTGTCAAAGATCATGTTCTTTCCTTTTGCTTATCCATTCAACCAGAGTGTCGGGTCCTTCACTCAACTACTTCCCATTCTGTCAAGTTTTACCTCCCTTCTCAACCGGAGTGCTGTCTGGAATCGTTCTTACCCCTTGTGCCATTCTTTCAATAGTTCCGGAGGCAGTGTGTTGTTGATTCCATCAAGTATCCTCTCATATAGTCAAGTCCATGTTCAATTCCTTCTATTTACAGTCGGAGTGATGTCCAAATTATATCATTCTTACTCCTTCTCTATCTTGTTTTAACCGAAGTGGTTTCAGTATCTATCTTCTCACTTAACCTCTTGGTTCTTGTTGTATTTCATGTTCGTGTTGTCTAACAGAGTGTTTTCAACTTTTTTCATCTTCATTGTATTATTCTTTCAATTTGTTCAACCTCGCAAGGTGCTTTGGTTTCACTCATTTGTCAAAGAAGCAACTTAGTTTTACCTCTTCTTTTCCTCTTCCGTTTCCCTCCGGTGCCATCCTAGATCTCGGGACGAGATCCTCTTGTAGTGGTGGGGTGTTGTAACGCCCCGAGACCGGAGCTTCAGATGCCTTCCTTGGTTTTCGAGATTTCGTGCTGTGATTTGGTTTTGCTTGCTGCGTTTCATCATGGCATCATTTGCATTCCATCATGTCATCATGAACCCCTTTTTAAAACTCAACTAAATAAATTGCATGGATCTTCGGTCCATTTAAATCGAGGGAGATGCACATGGTGATTTCTCTTTACAACATATAAAAGTTCCCAATATTATTAGGGAGCTATGCTAAAATATTCCATTAGTTTGGAATTAACCCTAACCCACTTGCAATTTAATTCTCATGCCTTTTTGCTTCAAGTTTGTTCTCCAAACTTTCTCCACAATTCTTTCTCCATTTATCGAGGCTCCTCCTAAATTCTCAACATTTTTGGCCACTACTAAACCTTGTCCTAGTTCAAACCATTTGAATTAAATTCAAATGAGTTTGAATTTAAATCTTGTATTCGTGCTAACTTCTATCTTGGATTAAGCTCATTTTTCTGAGTGTGAGAAAATTAACCCCATGCTCCAAGTCTTTCCCTAACCCTCTCTTCTTTTTTTCTCACTAATGATTTCTGCTAAAGAATAAGAGGGAGAGAGGAGCAAGCCCAGCTGCAGCCTCAGGCCGGCCGACCCAAGATCCAGCCAAGGCCCAACCCTAGCGCCTATCTTAACCAGGGAGCCCAAACCCCTCTTTCTCTCGATCCACTCCCCATCTCCCTCCCCTCGCGCCGCCACACGCTCTCACATCGCTCAGGAGAGGAGCGCACGCTCTGTGCTCGATTCCCTCCTCCCTCGATGTGCCGCTAGAGAGGGAGAGAGAGCAGCGCCACACCTCCCTCTTCTTCCCCTGCTCTGGTCAACGCCGAACCACCGTCCTCGGCTACCCCGTTCCCGTGCGCGCCGTGGCGCCCTCTAGCTGCGTCGCGCCCGTCGTCCACCGCCGCTCCGGCCGTCTTCGCCGAAGTACCACCAGGAAGCCGGGCCCCTGTGCGCCATGGCCTTCCTTCAGCTCCGAGTTGCTGCTGCTCTGCTCCACGTGCATGTCCTGGAGTTCGCCACCGTCAAGCATCACCCCCGCGCCTCCTCCTCGCCTCCCTGCCCGTGCCCTCCTCTTCCTCCGCGTCCGCCTTTGCCGCTGCTGCTCTACCGCTCTACGCACGCCTCTAATCGCAGGTGCCGTTGCCGGTGCCATGGCGCTCCACCGCACCTTGTCTTGTCCGCTGCTGCCTCCCACAATAGCGCTGCCCTTTGCCCGCATCGCTGACCCGCACGCCGTCGTGCCCTTGTCCAATCATGTTCTAGCCCGAGGAGATGGCTGCGTCAACCTCTTGTTTGCCTCCGGCCGTCGTCGCCACCATGGCTTCCTGACCTCTTCACAGCACGCATGCCGCATCTGCATAGCGCCGTTGACGTCAAGACTGTGGACACAACAACCATGGGGGCCAAGTTCCTCTTCCGGAGTCGTCAAGTGCACGAGGACCCCAATCCCGAAAACGACTACTACACCGGAACGCCAAGTACATGGATACGCCAAGTTCTTCTCCGATACGTGTATGACAAGACGCGGGAGATTGACTTCATGGACCGACAAGTCCCACGACGACCGTTGTTCGCCAAGTGCCCCTTCGGAGCGTCAAGTTTGACCACCGTCGTCGTGAACCGCTTCTAGAATATATACCACTACCATTCTCGAAGACCCGTGTAATGCAAGCTTCAAGTTCCTCTACCGATGACTCGAACGGCTACAACCGTGTACCCCTACCGTCGACCCGCGAAGACCCCGTGGATGTCAAGTTCCGTGTCGTGAGCCCGAACATCTACGGACATGAACCACTACTTCCTCTTTGACTCTTGAACCACTACTTCCACTACGAACATCTCGAGAATGTCTACTTCCCCTATGCTGCATCGAACTCGAACCCCTCCGATAACGCACGCTTCGAAGGTATAACCCCGAGTTAACCGCCCGTGAACGAATGCATGTGTGATGTATGAGATGCTCGTGCTTGCTCCGTGCTCGAATTGTCGGTGCATGTTGCCCCTCTTTTGCCTTGTCACCATCATCGACTCATGGGACACCCGGTATCCGGGAGTGCCCCACCATCTTTTGCACGCATCCGCACACTTCTCCTTTGCATCGGTATCTCAATCGAGTTACCAGAACCGAAACATTGCCCTGGCACCGTTTTCATTATCGTTGCCGTGGCACCCCTTTTCTTTCCACCACGGTGACAAATGCTTCATAATGCTCTTGTCAACTTTTAATAAAAATTGCCTAAACTTGCACATGTCATCCGCATCATGATAAAAACATTTAAAATGTTAAAATTGTTGTTTGCTTCAATTGCTAAATGCATATGGGGATTTACCGGATTTGTTGTTTGTTATATCCGGCCCCATTTAAATTGTTTAGATAGTATAGTTTTGTTATGTTCACCTCTTGCCATGTTAACCAACATTTAATATTGTTGAGTACCTAATCGGGAGTGAACTAAATAATTGATGTGGTGTTCCGTCAATATGCAACTCGTTGCACATTGAGCTCCACTTAACTTGTAGTTTTGTTTGTGCACTTTGCCATGCGTTGCCTCATTAAACCGGACATGCATCATACTTGGTTGTGCATCATGCCATGTTTATGTGGTGGTTGTTTACCATGTTGTTTGCTTCTTTCCGGTGTTGCTTCTTCGGGTTAGTTCCGATAACGTCGCGTTTGCGAGGATTCGTTCGTCTTCGTCAGTTTGCCTCCTTCATGGACTCGTTCTTCTTCCTTGCGGGATCTTAGGCAAGATGACCATACCCTCAAAATCACTTCTATCTTTGCTTGCTAGTTGCTCGCTCTTTTGCTAAGCCGCGATACCTACCATTTGCTATATCATGCCTCCCATATTGCCATGTCAAGCCTGTAACCCACTTTTCCTAGCAAACCGTTGTTCGGCTATGTTACCGCTTTGCTCAGCCCCTCTTATAGGTTGATAGTTGCAGGTGAAGATGAAGTTTGTTCCATGTTGGAACATGATTATTGTTGGGATATAACAATATATATTATTTAATTAATGCATCTATATACTTGGTAAAGGGTGGAAGGCTCGGCCTTATGCCTGGTGTTTTGTTCCACTCTTGCCGCCCTAGTTTCCGTCATACCGGTGTTATGTTCCTTGATTTTGCGTTCCTTACGCGGTTGGGTTATAATGGGAACCCCTTGACAGTTCGCCTTGAATAAAACTCCTCCAGCAAGGCCCAACCTTGGTTTTACCATTTGCCACCTAATCCTTTTTCCCTTGGGTTCTGCAGACTCAAGGGTCATCTTTATTTTAACCCCCGGGCCAGTGCTCCTTTGAGTGTTGGTCCAACCTGTCAGCCGTCGGCCTACCGGAAGTTTGGACAATCCGGTGTGCCCTGAGAACGAGATATGTGCAGATCCTATCAGGATTTGTTGGCACAGCCGGGTGGCTTTGCTGGTCTTGTTTTACCATTGTCAAAATGTCTTGTAACCGGCATTCCGAGTCTGATCGGGTCTTCCTGGGAGAAGGAATATCCTTCGTGGACCGTGAGAGCTTGTGATGGGCTAAGTTGGGACACCCCTGCAGGGTTTTGAACTTTCGAAAGCCATGCCCGCGGTTATGGGTAGATGGGAATTTGTTAATATCCGGTTGTAGAGAACTTGACAGTTAACTTAATTAAAATGCATCAACCGCGTGTGTAGTCGTGATGGTCTCTTCTCGGCGAAGTCCGGGAAGTGAACACGGTTCTTGTGTTATGTTTGAACGTAGGTAGTTTTCAGGATCACTTATTGATCTTTATAGCTTCTCGACCGTGCTTGCTTCTCTTCTCGCTCTCATTTACGTAAGTTAGCCACCATATATGCTAGTGCTTGCTGCAGCTCCACCTCACTACCCCTTTTCCTACCCATATGCTTAAATAGTCTTGATCGCTAGGGTGTGAGATTGCTGAGTCCCCGTGAGTCACAGATTACTTCAAACAGTTGCAGGTGCCGATGATAACCGTGCAGGTGACGCAACCGAGCTCAAGGAGAAGCTCGATGAAGATCGTGCTCGTTGTGTTGTTTCGTTTCCAGTTGATCAGTAGTGGAGACCAGTCGGGGCGATCGGGGATCTAGCATTAGGGGTTGGCTTTCTTTATTTGGTTCCGTAGTCGGACCTTGATTATATTCTGGATGATGTAATGCTATATTCATGTATTGTGTGAAGTGGCGATTGTAAGCCAACTCTTTATCCCATTCTTATTCAGTACATGGGATGTGTAAAGATTATCCCTCTTGCGACATGCCTACTATGCGGTTATGCCTCTAAGTCGTGCTCCGACACGTGGGAGATATAGCCGCATTGTGGGTGTTACACTATGCCTTTTGGGCTTAAGAGTGCCCAGGCGACTTATCAACGATGTGTGCAGAATTGCCTTCACAATCAGATTGGGCGTGATGCTCATGCTTTTGTGGATGATATAGTGGTGAAATCCAGAGAGTAGGAAACCTTGGTAACTGATCTAAAGGAGACCTTTGATAACCTCCGGGTCTACAAGATGATTCTTAACCCGGCCAAATGTGTTTTTGGAGTCCCAGCTGGCAAACTCTTGGGTTTTTTGGTGTCTAACAGAGGTATTGAGGCTAACCCAGAGAAAATTAAAGCAATTACATCTCTGGCTAAACCGGCGTGCATCAATGACGTTCAGCGGTTGGCGGGTCGCGTCGCAGCCTTAAGCCGGTTCATAAGCCAGTTAGGGGAGAAGGCGATGCCTTTGTATCAAATGTTGAAGAAGGCAGATGACTTTGTCTGGAGTGATGCTGCTAACTCTTCTTTTGAGGATCTAAAGAAACAGCTCGCTGAGGCGCCGATTCTTGCTGCTCCGGTTGAGAAAGAGCCCTTGTTGTTGTATGTGGCTGCTAACTCACGTGTTGTCAGTGTGGCCATTATTGTGGAGCGCAAGGAGGCTGGCAAGGAACATCCGGTCCAACAGCCGGTTTACTACGTCAGTGAGGTGCTCATTGAATCTAAACAAAGATATCCACATTGGCAGAAGCTTGTTTATGGGGTGTTCATGGCAAGCCGAAAGCTCAAGCATTACTTTCAGGGTCACCCAATCACTGTGGTTAGCTCTGCTCCTCTAGGAGACATTATTCAAAATAGAGAAGCCACAGGACGAGTCGCCAAGTGGGCTATTGAACTTGGGTCTCATGGTTTGAAGTATGTGCCACGTACTGCGATCAAATCTCAAGTGCTAGTTGACTTCATTAATGACTGGACAGAGTTGTAGATGCCAGAGGAGAAACCAGACAACACATACTGGACGATTTGCTTTGATGGGTCCATACAATTGGAAGGCTCGGGGGCTAGAGTTGTTCTAACTTCTCCTCGAGGTGACAAATTTCGTTATGTGTTACGATTGATGTTTCCTTGTACTAACTACGCAGCTGAGTATGAGGCCTTGCTTCATGGTCTTCGAATGGCTAAGGAAATGAGTTTAAGCCGGGTACGGTGCCTAGGAGATTCAGATCTGGTGGCTCAACAAGTGTCAGGAAAGTGGGATTCTAAGGATCCTCTCATGGAGGCTTATCGCCGCGAGGTCGATGCTATTGTGGTGCATTTTAAGGGTTATCAAGTGGAACACATTGACCGCAGAAAGAATGAAATGGCCGATGCCTTAAGCCGGTTGGGATCTCAGCGTAAGCCGGTGCCACCTAACACCTTTTTAGATGTTTTACATAACCCGTCCGTTAAGTTGCCTACAGAGGAAAATTTGGACATTCCTGACCCGGAGGCACAGTTGGTGGCGGCTCTTCATGTCATTCCAGATTGGACAATATCGTTCTTGGCTTACATGACCCGGGGCGAGTTACCAGAGGACGAGACCCTGGCCCGACAGATAACCCGATGGTCCAAGTCAATGACAATTTCGGACGATGAGTTGTATCATCGCAGTGGCACTGGAGCGTTTCAACGTTGTGTTTCTCCTCAAGAAGGTCAAGAAATTCTTCGTGAGATCCATGAAGGGGATTGTGGTCATCACGCCGGGTCAAACTCTCTTGTCGCCAAAGCTTTTCATCATGGTTTTTATTGGGTAACGGCTCACGCTGATGCAGAGGAGCTGGTCAGTAGGTGTGATGGATGTCAAAAATTTGGACAACGAGCGCACGTGCCGGCTAAAAGTTACTGATGATTCCAATCACTTGGCCGTTTGCAGTCTGGGGGCTTGACATGGTTGGACCTTTCAAAAGGTCCAAAGATAAAAAGACACATCTTTTGGTGGTAGTTGACAAATTCACAAAATGGGTTGAGGCAAAGCCAGTGAGCAAGTGTGATGCAGCCACGACAGTTCAGTTCATGAAAAAGGTGATTTTTCGCTTTGGTTTTTCACACAGCATTATAACTGACAATGGCACTAATTTGTCCCAAGGTGCTATGGAGGAGTTTTTTCAACGTGAGCATATCCGGCTTGACGTTTCTTCAGTAGCTCACCCCCAATCTAATGGTCAAGCTGAGTGAGCAAATCAAGAAATCTTAAAAGGTCTCAAGCCCCGGCTCATGGTTCCCTTACAACGGACGCCGGGTTGTTGGGTAGAGGAATTACCCTCGGTGATGTGGAGTATCAATGCCACTCCTAACAGGTCTACAGGTTATACACCTTTCTTCATGGTTTATGGAGCAGAAGCAGTGGTGCCTAGTGACATTCGTCATGATTCGCCTCGCGTGGCGGCTTATGTTGAAGCCGATAGTGAACAAGCCCGACAGGATGCACTTGACTTGTTAGATGAGGAGAGAGATTTGGCGGCGGCTCGATCAACAATTTATCAACAGGACCTGCATCGTTATCATAGCCGCCGGGTTAAGTCCAGGACCTTTCAAGAAGGTGACCTGGTGCTCCGGCTCATCCAGGATCTGTCTGATGCACACAAACTATCCCCGCCTTGGGAAGGACCCTTTGTTGTCAGCAAGAACTTAAACAATGGGTCATATTACCTCATTGACGTTCGAGAGCACAAAGACTCACGTAAGTCGGAGGAGGAGACCCACTGGCCGTGGAACATTGCTCAGCTTCGGCCATACTATACTTTAGCCACCGGCTCTCGTCATGTACATACTTTGACGTTGTATATATTATGATAAGTAATAAAGCAGGACCTGTGTCCTTTTCCTTTTCAATGATCATATATCTTTATTATTTTCATTATTTAAAAACGACCAAAAGGGGGCTGATCGTATCTGAATCTAGCTTAACCCTTTTGGTCCGGCTCATGATCGTATTCGAATCTAGCTGTAAACCTCATGGTCACTTGGGGGCTTTCTGTTCAAACATAGGTCGTATTCGAACCAAAGAGAACATAGTTGTCGTAACCCTCTTGATCAGCTCAAAGCCAAACTCATTAGGGGGCTTCTTGATCGTATCTGAATCATAGCTTAACCCCTTTTGGGTCCGACTTGGATCGTATTCGAATCAGGGTCGTTAAAAACCTCTTGAGGTCATTTGGGGGCTTCCTGTTCAAACATAGGCCATATTTGAACCAAAGAGAACATAGCTGTTGGTACCCTCTTGATCGGCGCAACGCCAAAGCCACTGGGGGCTATATGATCATATTCAAATCTTATCTTAACCCCTTTGGTTTGGTTTACTGATTGTATTCGAATCAGAAGCATCCAGTTTTTATTTAAATATTTTGATTTACATTGTCTGAAGCCTAGTGTTTTGTCTTACTGTTTTTTATCATCTCAAATGTAACTGTCAGTATGGTTTCAAATTAAACCGGCTCGGTTATTTGACAATGAGTTGCCAAGGCATAACAGTCATCAGACATATGGAAGTATTGACTTCTACAAAAGATTGGGTTATCAGCCTCATCATCCGGGTCATGTAAACCGACAGTCCAGGTTCAAAGAACATAGGTATGACAGTGTCATTCATGAACAAGTTTCTCTGTGTTTTTCGTTAATCAAAGGTTTTTTTAGCCTTGTTTATCTTACATCTGGTTCTGTTTTTTCCACTATGATAATTTCATAAGTCATATATCGGGTGTTTTTGACCCGTCCGATGCTAAACCGCTAGGACAGTTTTTTCGCCTTTTACAGGAATAGAGTTAAAACATTACAGATGTAACCACGGATATAACGCATATTGACATCATGGGTAAAGAGTCATATGCAACATCTTATGCACGATGGCATAGGCAAAATATGCAGTTTTCAAACTAACCTATTACAAGGCATTGAGAGCCCCAAAGGTTAGATTGTTTTTTCCCTCCTAAGCAGATCTGAAGCTAAAAGCTGGATTGTTCAGATGGTTATGACTCCCCCTTGGCCGGCTCACCTCCCTCCACTGGTTGGAAGCTGGAATTGGACCAGTCAAAGCCGTTCAGAGCAATGAACTCAGCCTCATCGTCAATTAGGCTGGTCGGGTCAATTTTCGGGGCAAAAGTGTGTTGACGAACCGGCGGGATAAGATCCGTCACTTTATAAGAGGGAGTCGCCATCTTCTTATTCTCCATATCAAAACCCGGCTGATATTTGTCGATGTTGGTCTCCTCTCCAAGAATGGTATCTTGAGGACGAACTCCCCTCACGCAGGCAATAAAGTCATCTTGCTCAAATGGAGTCCCGTCTTCCTTCACGGTAGGGTACCCCTTAGCCACGTCCACCGGGTCTAGATCCGGCACCCAGGCTTTGGAGTGGCTTAGGGCAGTCAGGGCTCCGGCTCTGGCACAGGATCGTATGACCTCTTGAAACATGGCGGGTAAGATCGATAACTTCTTCAAAACATCACTTAGGCGGTTGGGTCCTTGGTTGGCAGGAGAGATAGCAGCAAGCGCCCGTTGAGCCCCCGTATAAAGTTGTTCCACCAAGGTATAAACCGGCTTCAGCTTTGTCACACTGTCCTGGCTCAGGTTGTTACTCCACGGACCTGTAAGTATTTTAACAAAAGTTAAGCAGGCAGTTTACATTCTTGGTACAAATAGAGTATAAGGGACTTATGCAAATAACTCACAGAAGATGGCGGAGACCATTTGAGACACCTGGTTTTTTAAACCGGTGAGCTCTGTAGTAGCCTCCACAAGAGCCGTCTCAGCTGTCTCAGCGCGTTGTATCAGCAGCGTCTTTTCTTTGACCCAGGATTTCTTTTTTGCAGCTAAGCTAGTCTTCAATTTCTTAGATTCAGAGAGGCTCAATTGGAGTTTAGAGTCGGCGGTCTTTATCTCTGCCTCCTGCTCCGCTAGCCCGGTCTCGGCATCCGTCAATTAAGAGCCCAACTCAGATAAGGCGTTCTACAAAACATTCACATATGTGTCAAGACTTAAACTAAAAGTTATAAGGGTTCAAGTCTCAAGTACTTTGCACTTCAATACCACTTGACACTTGGGGGCTAATGTCTTCCAAAGCAATTTTTATGACTTTTATATGTTTCAAGTCCCAAGGGTTTTACAAAGTAACAACACTTGGCACTTGGGGGCTAATGCATGATATTCAGCAAGTTTTTCAAGATTGAGCCGGATCACAATACTTATTGGGACTAGTAAAATACAGTTATTCAATTAAGTACCGGTTCATTTATGATAAATTGAGCCGGCCCTTGGGGACTACATGTGAAGTTTACGCTACTCTATTGGACTTTCGAAAAACATAGAGACAAAGTATCAACTTATATCATAAAGTCTACAGATCATTCAAGTTCATCATCTGAAGACTTGGGGGCTGGCAGAGTATAAGTAAACCAGAGAACATACCTCATATTTTAGCTGCAATTGTTTAACCATATCGATTTTCGAGTCACGGCTGGAGTGCACATGACTGAGATAGTCGGACAGTACATCATTGACATTGAGGTGAGCGTAATGGGAGATATTGATGACCCACAAGTATAGGGGATCTATCGTAGTCCTTTCGATAAGTAAGAGTGTCGAACCCAACGAGGAGCAAAAGGAAATGATAGGCAGTTTCCAGCAAGGTATTCTCTGCAAGTACTGAAATAAGTGGTAATAGATAGTTTTGTGATAGGATAATTTGTAACGAGCAACAAGTAACAAAAGTAAATAAAGTGCAGCAAGGTGGCCCAATCCTTTTTGTAGAAAAGGACAAGCCTGGACAAATTCTTATATAGAGAAAAGCGCTCCCGAGGACACGTGGGAATATCGTCAAGCTAGTTTTCATCATGTTCATATGATTCGTGTTTGGTACTTTGATAATTTGGTATGTGGGTGGACCGGTGCTTGGGTGTTGTCCTTACTTGGACAAGCATCCCACTTATGATTAACCTCTATTGCAAGCATCCGGAACTACAACAAAAGTATTAAGGTAAACCTAACAATAGCATGAAACATATGGATCCAAATCAGCCCCTTACGAAGCAACGCATAAACTAGGGTTTAAGCTTCTGTCACTCTAGCAACCCATCATCTACTTATTACTTCCCAATGCCTTCCTCTAGGCCCAAATAATGGTGAAGTGTTATGTAGTCGACGTTCACATAACAGCACTAGAGGAAAGACAACATACATCTCATCAAAATATCGAACGAATACCAAATTCACATGACTACTAATAGCAAGACTTCTCTCATGTCCTCAGGAACAAACGTAACTACTCACAAAGCATATTCATGTTCATAATCAGAGGGGTATTAATATGCATATAGGATCTGAACATATGATCTTCCACCAAATAAACCAACTAGCATCAACTACAAGGAGTAATTAACACAACTAGCAACCCACAGGTACCAATCTGAGGTTTGGATACAAAGATTGGATACATGAGATGAACTAGGGTTTTGTTAGGGGATGGTGCTAGTGAAGATGTTGATGGAGATTGCCCTCTCCCGATGAGAGGAGCGTTGGTGATGATGATGGCGATGATTTCCCCCTCCCGAAGGGAAGTTTCCCCGGCAGAACAGCTCCGCCAGAGCCCTAGATTGGTTCTACCAAGGTTCCGCCTCGTGGCGGTGGAGTTTCATCCGAGGAGATGGCTTATGATTTTTCCTCATCGAAAGACTCCATATAGCAGAAGATGGCAATCGGAGGGCCACCAGGGGGCCACGAGGTAGGGGGGCGCGCCCATGGGGTAGGGCGCGCCCCCACCCAGTGGGCAGGGTGTGGCCCCCTGGTGAACTTCTTGCACTCAGTATTTTTTATATATTCTGAAAACGTCTTCCGTGAAGTTTCAGGACTTTTGGAGCTGTGCAGAATAGGTCTCCAATATTTGCTCCTTTTCCAGCCCAGAATCCCAACTGCCGGCATTCTCCCTCTTTATGTAAACCTTGTAAAATAAGAGAGAATAGGCATAAGTATTGTGACATAATGTGTAATAACAGCCCATAATGCAATAAATATCGATATAAAAGCATGATGCAAAATGGACTTATCAACTCCCCCAAGCTTAGACCTCGCTTGTCCTCAAGCGAAAGCCGAAATCGAAAAATATGTCTGCATGTTTAGAGATAGAGGTGTCGATAAAAATAAAATACGGACATGAGGGCATCATGATCATTCTTAGAACAGCAACTTATATAATTCTTGTCATATAATTTCTTATGCTAGAGTAATAATTCAATCACAATTTCAAGTATGAATCATAAACTTCATTGACAACTAACAAACTATAATCTCAGTCATTGGAGCAATTGCAATTTATCATAACATAGGAAAGAGTCAACATAAGAGCTTTTCAGCAAGTCCACATACTCAACTATCATATAGTCTTTCACAATTGCTGACACTCACGCAATACTTATGGGTATGGAGTTTTAATCGGACACAGAGAAAGATAGGGTCTTATAGTTTTGCCTCCCAATGTTTTACCTCAAGGGTAATGTCAACAATAATAGTTTATGAAAACTCACATCCAATTAGCCATATATACCAGGATCTTTCCAACATACTGTGCTTGCCAAAGGATAAAATGTAAAAAGGAAGGGTGAAGATCACCATGACTCTTATGCAAGGTAGGAGTTAAAAGTAAAAGATAGGCCCTTCGCAGAGGGAAGCAGAGGTTGTCATGCGCTTTTATGGTTGGATGCACAAAATTTCAATGCGAAAGAACGTCACTTTATATTGCCACTTGTGATATGGACCTTTATTATGCAGTCTGTCGCTTTTATTTCTTCCATATCACACAATCGTATAAAGCTGATTTTCTCCCACGCTAATAAGTCATACATATTTAGAGAGCAATTTTTATTGCTTGCACCGATGAAAACTTACTTGAAGGATCTTATTCAATCCATAGGTAGGTATGGTGGACTCTCATGGCAAAACTGGTTTAAGGGTATTTGGAAGCACAAGTAGTATCTCTACTTCGTGCGATGAATTTGGCTAGCATGAGGGGGAAAGGCAAGCTCAATCATGTTGGATGATCCATGACAATATAATTTATCTCAGATGTAAGAAAACATAACCCATTACGTTGTCTTCCTTGTCCAACGTCAACTCTTTAGCATGTCATATTTTAATGAGTTCTCACAATCATAAAAGATGTCCAAGATAGTATATTTATATGTGAAGACCTCTCTTTCTTTATTACTTCCTATTAATTGCAACGATGACCAAAACTATGTTTGTCAACTCTCAACAACTTTTATTCATCATACTTTTTCTATGTGAGCTCATTACTCTCCATAAGATCCATATGATCTCTTTGTTTCCTTTTTATTTATTTCTCTTTTCTTTTATTCACTTAGGATCATGGAAAAATAATCAAGCCCTTGACTCAACACTAATCTTTATTATATATAGCTCACGGACTCGATTACATAGAGGGATCATAAAGCAAAACTCAAAACTAGATCATGCCATAAACTTTATTCTACTAGATCAAGATATTACCAAAAGGATCGAACTAAGAAAATGTAAAGATAAAAGTGATGGTGATACGATACCGGGGCACTCCCCCAAGCTTGGCATTTGCCAAGGGGAGTGCCCATACCAGATACTCAATTCTTCTTTGTTGGTGGAGAAGGTGATGGTTTTGTTGATGGCGTAGGCTTGTCGTCCTTCTTCCAAGGCATAGGCTCACCATCATAGAAGGATGATCGGGTCTCCTGAAACCTCAAATCTGCAGCCAAACTCATCCTCTTGAATCTATATCCATACTCACAGTTTTGATTTTACAGGTCATAGATCTGGGCTTGGAGGTGCTCGTTTTTCTCATGAAGCTTGAAGATGGCCTCCCCAATGTCCTTGACGTCCAGCTTGTGGTTGTTGATGAACTCCGTCATCATAATGTGATTGGAATCGAGTCCACGCTCCACCATCTCCTGACACTTGAAAACTTCTTGCTCCAATGCCTCGAGCCTTGCCTCCGTGCTTTCGGTCTTCCTTGGTCCCTCAACATCACGGATGTGCAACAACCCCTCACGCATCTCAATGGTTTGAGGGTGTTGCAGCACCTCCGCGAGGTAGGGGTTGATGACCTTCTCGAAGAACTAGTCCTTGGGGGCACTTGAAGATGACATGATGACCTGGATTTGTCAGAAAAACAGCTCGAAACAAAGACAGGAGATTTTTGCGTGATACGGGAGTCAAAACCTCCGGGAGGTTATATAATGAATTTTTACCGACCAAAATACGTGTCGTGTAAGAAAACTTAGTCCGGAGAGCACACGAGGTGCCCACGAGGTAGGGGGCGCGCCCTCCACCCTCGTGGAGACCTCGTGTACTTCCCGGACTGCTACTTATTTTTCTATTTTTCTAAATATTCCAAAACGGAGAAATATTGCCTTAAAACTGTTTGGAGTCGGTTTACTTACCGTACCACATGCCTATTCCTTTTTGGAGTCTGAAACGTTCCGGAAAGTGTCCCTTATGTATTCCTCCGGGGTTACGGTTTCAATAACATTGGTTTCAACATTTATGGGATTACCTGAGATATAATGTTTGCTTCTTTGACCGTTCACCACCTTAGGATTTGTGCCTTCGAAGTTGTTGATTTTTATGGCACCGGAACGATAGACCTCCTCGATAACGTAAGGACCTTCCCATTTAGAGAGAAGTTTTCCTGTAAAAAATCTTAAACAAGAGTTGTATAGCAATACATAATCACCCTCGTGGGCAGGGTGTGGCCCCCCTGGTGAACTTCTTGCGCTCAGTATTTTTTATATATTCTGAAAACGTCTTCCGTGAAGTTTCAGGACTTTTGGAGCTGTGCGGAATAGGTCTCTAATATTTACTCCTTTTCCAGCCCAGAATCCCAGCTGCCGACATTCTCCCTCCTTATGTAAACCTTGTAAAATAAGAGAGAATAGGCATAAGTATTGTGACATAATGTGTAATAACAGCCCATAATGCAATAAATATCGATATAAAAGCATGATGCAAAATGGATGTATCAAATATCAAACTGCACTTTCTGCTTTTCTAAAGCCTCTTGCTTAGCAGTATGCCGGGCTAATACAGTGGGGGTCCCCGGTTCAAGAAACCGGCTACCGGTAATCAAAACGTCAGTATCAGAAGTTGTTGGCGGGTTAGCTGAGCTAGATGGTTCAGTAATGATCGGATTAAGGGTGGCCTCATTGGCTGACAACTCAGGAGGGTCCAATTGAGTATGAACAGCCGGGTCTTCTGGTGCATCAGTTTGAGAGGGAGTTGGCATGGCCGGTTCAGGTGCAGGAACTTTCGGGTCTTCTGATGGCTTTATCACCTTGGCCTTCTTAGATTTGGCTTGACCACTAAGAAAGATTTTATGAGACAATTAGTATAATGATGCAGTTTTTAGAAAGATGCAGAAGAAAGATGATTGTCTGTACCTAGGGGCAGTCTTGAAAGCCGGAAATTGAGTTTGCGACGAGTCGCCAGAAGAGCGAGAAACTTCCTGCAAAGGTAAAATAAAGTTAGTGATGCAAGGGAATAGATCCATTAATGGAAGCAAAAGACAAAGATGAAAGAAACCTCATTCTGGATTTTTCGAGGAGTTTGCTGTAAATCGGAAGGCGGCTCATCGTCATCATTAGTCTAGGCCTGACGGCGGCTCTCATGTTGCTGCTTTTTTCAAAAGAAAATGAGGGTCCAAATAAGCCAAAGGGTGCGAAAACCTTACTTTCCGGGTTACCAGTCGAAGTTTCTGTCTTGGCAAAGGGGCTGAGTCGGAGGAAATAGTTAACTCTTCTTCCACGGCCTGGTTGGCCCCCATGTCGTCCTGGCAATAGTCAGTGTCAATAAGGTAGTTAAAAAACTGGCCAAGGGAGTCAAGGGCTACCTCCGACTCAGAAGCATCATCCAGGTGGAATAAGTCAGATGTCGTCTTCTTCTTCTTGGGTTTCCGGGTCATTTTCCTAGCGGCTATAGCAGCGGCTCTAGCCTTCTTGGCAGCTTCATGATCATACTTGGCTTTCTAGAAGTCAGATTTGGCCTGTAAACAAATAAGCAGGTTAAAAGGTCATGCAAGTATTTAAACTATTGAGGAAAACACAAAAGGAGAAAGAGGTCAGGGGTTTTCACCTCTAGCGCCGGGTTAAGTTTGAAGAAGGGGTTTAACCCAACCTTACTGCAGTCCTCGTATTTGCCGTTCACAAGGATGGTTGACATTGCAACAATGTCTTCTTCAGTCCATTGAACAGAGCTATAATGCAGAGAGTCATTTGGGCCTCCGCCATACGCATACATTAACTTGGATCGGCGGCTTAGAGGGATGACCCGCCATGCGACCCAGCAATGGGTCAGGTCAACTCCAGTTAAGTCGTTCCCCAATAAAGCTTGAATCCATTTAATAGATGGAATAAGCTTCTTGCGTTCAGCAGCGGTAAGCTTATCAGGGAGCACAAACTTGGAATCCAGACGCTCCGCGCAATAACCCGGCAGTGGTTTCTCATTGGCTACTGACGTATCTTGGCAGTAGAACCAGGTCTGATTCCAATCTTTGGGATGGCTCAGTAAGACTATTAAGGGAAAGACAACCCCTGTCGACGCTGAATTGAGATTCCGCCAAGCTCCAAACTAAGGTCGTTGGTGCATTCGTTCTGGCAGTTCATATAAAAGTATTCTCTGAAAAGTTCCACGGTCGGTTCTTCTTAAAGATATACCTCACAAAGAACTTAAAAATTGCAGATATTGGAGATAGAGTTGGGTCCAATGTCTTGTGGGCGAAGCTTGAAAAAATGCAGAATGTCTCAGAAGAACTTTGAGTCGGGTGGTGAGAAACACCGGTTCATGTGATCAGTGAAAATAATAGCTTCACCGTCTTTGGGCTGAGGTCGTTCTTCGTCCGGGTCAGGTGCATGATAATACATAACATTTTTCTCTGGCAAAAATCCTATGGTGACAAATTCCTTCAAGGTATCCTCAGTAACTATGGAAGGGACCCAGTTGCAGACAGTTGGTGCTTTTGACGGCATGATGAGCAAAGGACAAATTGAAAAGAAAGTAATGTGCCGGTTCAATTCAATGGTGAAATTAAAAGTTAAATGATGATGGTACGAATGAGTAATGGCGGCTTAAGTAAAGGCTAATGACATATAGAGGAAAAGTGAGCCGATGTGATAAGCCGCCATGACTAAAGATATTCAAAGGAAGCCAGAGACAGAATTGGCTAAGTGTTGAGACAAACAAGTTTCCCAAGCTATTGCTATTATTCTGGATCAAAATAGATCAGAAAAGAAAAATAAATTTAGACCTAAAAAACAAGCGCGGAGGAGTTCATCAGCTCTAAGAAGGTATCTGTACAAAGGAAAGGGATCTACTAGCATCTAAAATGGGTGTAAAACCACTACCACATAAGTTCTACATTTCTTCTAGATCAAAAGAGGGTACGGAGAAGAAACTACAAGAAGGTCTGTGATGAACGGCGAAGAACACCGATGAACTCGCAACCCTAATATAGATCTAAGGGCACGGAAAGGTAGGAACTTACGAATGCAGATCTACTGTGAAGGGTCGCCGCAGTTCTCTGGACGAGCTCGGGGTGATGCAGCGGCCGACGTTGAGGGCGACGGTGAGCGCTATGGCAACGGCGAAGCTCGAGAGGCAGAGAGGTGGCGAGAAGATGGAAGGAAGAAGAATAAAGAGGAAGGACCGGCCGAGCCTATTTATAAGGGGTTAAGTGAACAGGCAAGCGCAAAAATTGAGGAAGACCAAAATAATGATTATCCAGCTAAATGGACGCCTCGATTCTCAGAAGACATTAAAAGATAAAGATCCGTTGAAGATGACATCATAGCAGGCTTTCATGTTTTCGGAAGATGACATCATGGCGGCTTACAGAGTTTTTACAAACAGAGGAAGATAGATTTCGTCTAAGTGTTGAAGATTGACAAAGAACAAAGTTCAAGTCAACCTGGGGCCTAATGTTGGGGATATAGCTACCAGGTATGACCCGCTCAGGAGGGGCCGGGTCAACCCCAATGGTGGGTTATAAAAAGAAGCCCAGTAAACATGCAAGGTGATGGTTTGTTATAGGGCTTGTAGTAGGCCCAAGCCCAGAGGCGGCTTAAGGCCCAATATTGTAAACCGCCATATGTAACGAAAGGCATGTAAAGAAAGGCATGTAAAAGAAGTCACCGAGCCGGACACGTTTTATGAGCCGGCCGGGACTCTGTAGGCCGCCAGGCATCAACCCGTGTATATAAGGGGACGACCCGGCGGCGGCTTAGGGCAAGAAACAACCGATCGATAGCCAAGTTAGCAGATTCGCTCCTTGGTCATCGAAACCTAGCAATACAACATCAACTGGACTAGGCCTTACCTTCACCGTTAGGGGCCAAACTAGTATAAACCTCTCATGTCCTTTGTCCCGATTAACCTCTTTAAGCTTCCTAGTTATGATGGCCCTACGACTAAGTCCTTTCGCTAGGACATCTGCCGTGACAATTCCACGACATTGCCCGAGATTCGATCGTCGGTATCTCAATACCTAGATCAATCTCGTTACCGGTAAGTCTCTTTACTCGTTCCGTAATACATCATACCGCATCTAACTTATTAGTTACAATGCTTGCAAGGCTTATAGTGATGTGCATTACCGAGTGGGCCCAGAGACACCTCTCCGACAATCGGAGTGACAAATCATAATCTCGAAATACGCCAACTCAACAAGTACCTTTGGAGACACCTGTAGAGCACCTTCATAATCACCCAGTTACGTCATGATGTTTGGTAGCACACAAAGTGTTCCTCCGGTAAACGGGAGTTCCATAATCTCATAGTCATAGGAACATGTATAAGTCATGAAGAAAGCAATAGCAACATACTAAACGATCAAGTGCTAAGCTAACAGAATGGGTCAAGTCAATCACATCATTCTCCTAATGATGTGATCTCGTTAATCAAATGACAACTCATGTCTATGGTTAGGAAACTTAACCATCTTTGATTAACGAGCTAGTCAAGTAGAGGCATACTAGTGACACTATGTTTGTCTATGTATTCACACATGTATTATGTTCCGGTTAATACAATTCTAGCATGAATAATAAACATTTATCATGAAATAAGGAAATAAATAATAACTTTATTATTGCCTCTAGGGCATATTTCCTTCAGTCTCCCACTTGCACTAGAGTCAATAATCTAGTTCACATCGCCATGTGATTTAACACCAATAGTTCACATCACCATGTTATTAACACCCATATTTCACATCGTCATGTGACCAACACCCAAAGGGTTTACTAGAGTCAATAATCTAGTTCACATTGCTATGTGATTAACACCCAAAGAGTACTAAGGTGTGATCATGTTTTGCTTGTGAGAGAAGTTTAGTCTACGGGTCTGCCACATTCAGATCCGTATGTATTTTGCAAATTTCTATGTCAACAATGCTCTGCACGGAGCTACTCTAGCTACTTGCTCCCACTTTCAAAATGTATCAAGATTGAGACTTAGAGTCATCTGGATTAGTGTCAAAATTTGCATCGACGTAACCCTTTACGACGAACCTTTTGTCACCTCCATAATCGAGAAACATATACTTATTCCACTAAGGATAATTTTGACCGTTGTCTAGTGATCTACTTCTAGATCACTATTGTACTCCCTTGCTAAACTCAGTGTAGGGTATATAATAGATCTGGTACACAACATGGCATACTTTATAGAAACTATGGTTGAGGCATAGGGAATGACTTTCATTCTCTTTCTATCTTCTACCGTGGTCGAGCTTTGAGTCTTACTCAATTTCACACCTTGTAACATAGGTAAGAACTCTTTCTTTGACTGTTCCATTTTGAACTACTTCAAAATCTTGTCAAGGTATGTACTCATTGAAAAAACTTATCAAGCGTCTTGATCTATCTCTATAGATCTTGGTGCTCAATAAGTAAGTAGCTTTACCGAGGTCTTTATTTGAAAAACTCCTTTCAAAAACTCCTTTATGATTTCCAGAAAATTCTACATTATTTCCGATCAACAATATGCCATTCACATCTATTTATTAGAAATGTTGTAGTGCTCCCACTCATTTTCTTGTAAATACAGGCTTCACCACAAGCCTGTATAAAACTATATGCTTTGATCAACTCATCAAAGCATATATTCCAACTTTGAGATGCTTGCACCAGTCCATAGATGGATCACTGGAGCTTGCACATTTTGTTAGCACCTTTAGGATCGACAAAACCTTCTGGTTGCATCATATACAACTCTTCTTCAAGAAATCCATTAAGGAATGTAGTTTTGACATCCATTTGCCAGATTTCATAAAATGTGGCAATTTGCTAACATGATTCGGACAGACTTAAGCATCACTACGAGTGAGAAAATCTCATCGTAGTCAACACCTTGAACTTTGTCAAAACCTTTTTCGACAAGTCTATCTTTGTAAATAGTAACACTACTATCAGCGTCTGTCTTCCTCTTCAAGATCCATTTATTTTCTATGGCTTGCCTATCATCGGGCAAGTCAACCAGAGTCCACACTTTGTTCTCATACATGGATCTCATCTCAAATTTCATGGCCTCAAGCCATTTCGTGGAATCTGGGCTCATCATTGCTTCCTCATAGTTCGTAGCTTCATCATGCTCAATTAACATGACCTCCAGAACAGGATTACCGTACCACTCTGGTGCAGATCTCACTCTGGTTGACCTACGAGGTTTGGTAGTAACTTGATCTAAAGTTACATGATCATCATCATTAGATTCCTCACTAATTGGTGTAGGAGTCACAGAAACAGATTTCTGTGATGAACTACTTTCCAATAAGGGAGCAGGTACAGTTACCTCATCAAGTTCTGCTTTCCTCCCACTCACTTCTTTTGAGAGAAACTCCTTCTCTAGAAAGGATCCATTCTCAACAACAAATATCTTGCCTTTGGTTCTGTGATAGAAGGTGTACCTAGTAGTTACTTTTGGGTATCCTATGAAGACGCACTTCTCCGACTTGGGTTCGAGCTTATAAGGTTGAAGCTTTTTCACATAAGCATCGCAAACCCAAACTTTAAGAAATGACAGCTTAGGTTTCTTGCTAAACCAGAGTTCATACGGTGTCGTCTCAACGGATTTAGATGGTGCCCTTTTTAATGTGAATGCAGCTGGCTCTAATGCATAACCCCAAAACGATAGTGGTAAATCGGTAAGAGACATCATATATTGCACTATATCAAATAAAGTACGGTTATGACGTTCGGACACACCATTATGCTGTGGTGTTCCAGGTGGCATGAGTTTGTGAAACTATTCCACATTGTTTTAATTGAAGACCAAACTCGTAACTCAAATATTCGCCTCCGCGATCAGATCATAGAAACTTTATTTTCTTGTTACGATGATTTTCCACTTCACTCTGAAATTCTTTAAACTTTTCAAATGTTTCAGACTTATGTTTCTTCAAGTAGATATACCCATATATGCTCAAATTATCTGTGAAGGTCAGAAAATAATGATACCCGCCGTGAGCCTCAACACTCATCGGACCTCATACATCAGTATGTATTATATCCAATAAGTCAGTTTCTCGCTCCATTGTTCTCGAGAACGGAGTCTTAGTCATCTTTGCCCATGAGGCATGGTTCGCAAGCATCAACTGATTCATAATAAAGTGATTCAAAAAGCCCATCAGCATGGATTTTCTTCATGTGCTTTACACCAATATGACCTAAACGGCAGTGCCACAAATAAGTTGCACAATCATTATTAACTTTGTATCTTTTGGCTTCAATATTATGAATATGTGTATCACTACGATCGAGATTCAACAAACCATTTTCATTGGGTGTATAACCATAGAAGGTTTTATTCATGTAAACAGAATAACAATTATTCTCTAACTTAAATGAATGACCGTATTGCAATAAACATGATCAAATCATATTCATGCTCAACTCCGACACCAAATAACACTTATTTAGGTTCAACACTAATCCCGGAAGTATAGGGAGTGTGCGATGATGATCATATCATTCTTGGAACTACTTCCAACAAACATCGTTACTTCACCCTTAACTAGTCTCTGTTCATTCTGCATCTCCCGTTTCAAGTTACTACTATTAGCAACTGAACTAGTATCAAATACCGAGGGGTTTCTATAAACACTAGTAAAGTACACATCAATAACATGTATATTCAATATACCTTTGTTCACTTTTCCATCCTTCTTATCCACCAAATACTTGGGGCGGTTCCGCTTCCAGTGACTAGTCCCTTTGCAGTAAAAGCACTTAGTCTCAGGCTTAGATCCAGACTTGGGCTTCTTCACTTGAGAAGCAACTTGCTTGCCATTCTTCTTGAAGTTCCCCTTCTTCCCTTTGCCCTTTTCTTGAAACTAGTGGTCTTGTTAACCATCAACACTTGATTCTTTTCTTGATTTCTACCTTCGTTGATTTCAGTATCACGAAGAGCTTGGGAATTGTTTCCGTTATCCCTTGCATATTATAGTTCATCACGAAGTTCTAGCAACTTGGTGATAGTGACTAGAGAACTCTGTCAATCACTATCTTATCTGGAGGATTAACTCCCACTTGATTCAAGTGATTGTAGTACTCAGACAATCTGAGCACATGCTTACTGGTTGAGCTATTCTCCTCCATCTTGTAGGCAAAGTAATGTTAGAGGTCTCGACACGGGCATGAGTATGAAATACCAATTTCAACTCTTGGAACATCTTATATGCTCCGTGGCGTTCAAAACATTTTTGAAGTCCCGGTTATAAGCCGTAAAGCATGGTGCACTAAACTATCAAGTAGTTATCATACCGAGCTTTTGTCAAAATGTTCGAAACGTCTACATCTGCTCCTGCAATAGTTTTGTCACCTAGCGGTGCATCAAGGACATAATACTTCTGTGCAGCAATGAGGATAATCCTCAGATCACTGAGCTAGTCCGCATCTTTGCTACTAACATCTTTTAACTTATTTTTCTCTAGGAACATATCAAAAATAAAACAGGGGAGCTAAACGCGAGCTATTGATCTACAACATAGATATGCTAATACTACCAGGACTAAGTTCATGATAAATTTAAGTTCAATTAATCATATTACTTAAGAACTCCCACTTAGAAAGACATCCCTCTAATCTTCTAAGTGATCACGTGATCCAAATCAACTAAACCATAACCGATCATCATGTGAAATGGAGTAGTTTTCAATGGTGAACGTCACTATGTTGATCATATCTACTATATGATTCACACTCGACCTTTCAGTCTCAGTGTTCTGAGGCCATATCTGCATATGCTAGGCTCGTCAAGTTTAACCTGAGTATTCTGCGTGTGCAAAAACTGGCTTGCACCCGTTGTAGATGGACGTAGAGCTTATCTCACCCGATCATCACGTGGTGTCTGGGTACGACGAACTTTGGCAAAGGTGCATACTCAGGGAGAACACTTTTATCTTGAAATTTAGTGAGAGATCATCTTATAATGCTACCATCAATCAAAGCAAGATAAGATGCATAAAAGATAAACATCACATGCAATCAATATAAGTGATATGATATGGCCATCATCATCTTGTGCTTGTGATCTCCATCTCTGAAGCACCGTCATGATCACCATCGTCACCGGCGCGACACCTTGATCTCCATCGTACCATCATTGTCGTGAACGTAGTAATTTCAAAATTTTCCTACGCACACGCAAGATCAATGGTGATGCATAGCAACGAGAGGGGAGAGTGTTGTCCACGTACCCTCGTAGACCGAAAGCGGAAGCGTTATGACAACGCGGTTGATGTAGTCGTACGTCTTCACAGCCCGACCGTCAAGCACCAAAACTACGGCACCTCCGAGTTCTAGCACACGTTCACCTCGATGACAATCCCCGGACTCCGATCCAGCAAAGTGTCGGGGAAGAGTTCCGTCAGCACGACGGCGTGGTGACGATCTTGATGTTCTACCGTTGCAGGGCTTCGCCTAAGCACCGCTACAATATTATCGAGGATTATGGTGGAGGTGGGCACCACACACGGTTAAGAGAACGATCATGAAGATCAACTTGTGTGTGTAGAGGTGCCCCCCTGCCCCCGTATATAAAGGAGCAAGGGGGAGGCCGGCCGGCCCTTGGGGCGCGCCAAGGAGGGGGGAGTCCTCCTCCTAGTGGGAGTAGGACTCCCCTTTCCTAGTCCAACTATGAACCGAGAAGGGGGAAGGAAAGAGAGGGAGAGGGAGAGGGAAAGAGGAGCCGCGCCCCCCTCCCCTAGTCGAATTAGGACTCCTCATGGGATGGGGCGCGCCACCTCCTGGGCTGCTGCCCTCTCTCTCCCCTCAGGCCCACTAAGGCCCAATACTTCCCCGGGGGGTTCCGGTAACCCTTCCGGCACTCCGGTTTTCTCCGAAATCACCCAAAACACTTCCGGTGTCCGAATATAGTCGTCCAATATATCGATCTTTATGTCTCAACCATTTCGAGACTCCTCGTCATGTCCGTGATCACATCCGGGACTCCGAACAACTTTCGGTACATCAAAATATATAAACTTATAATGAAACTATCATCGTAACGTTAAGCGTGCGGACCCTACGGGTTCGAGAACAATGTAGACATGACCGAGACACGTCTCCGGTCAATAACCAATAGCGGAACCTAGATGCTCATATTGGCTCCTACATATTCTACGAAGATCTTTATCGGTCAGACCGCATAACAACATACGTTGTTCCCTTTGTCATCGGTATGTTACTTGCCCGAGATTCGATCGTCGGTATCTCAATACCTAGTTCAATCTAGTTACCGGCAAGTCTCTTTACTCGTCCCGTAATACATCATCTCGCAACTAACTCATTAGTTGCATTGCTTGCAAGGCTTAAGTGATGTGCATTACCGAGAGGGCCCAGAGATACCTCTCCAACAATCGGAGTGACAAATCCTAATCTCGAAATATGCCAACCCAACATGTACCTTTTGGAGACACCTGTAAAGCACCTTTATAATCACCTAGTTACGTTGTGACGTTTGGTAGCACACAAAGTGTTCCTCCGACAAACGGGAGTTGCATAATCTCATAGTCATAGGAACATGTATAAGTCATGAAGAAAGCAATAGCAACATACTAAAAGATCGGGTGCTAAGCTAATGGAATGGGTCATGTCAATCACATCATTCTCCTAATGATGTGATCCCGTTAATCAAATGACAACACATGTCTATGGTTAGGAAACATAACCATCTTCGATTAACGAGCTAGTCAAGTAGAGGCATACTAGTGACATTTAGTTTGTCTATGTATTCACACAAGTATTATGTTTCCGGTTAATACAATTCTAGCATAAATAATAAACATTTATCATGATATAAGGAAATAAATAATAACTTTATTATTGCCTCTAGGGCATATTTCCTTCACGTACACGTAATGTCGGTCCCGGCCGCTTCATCCAACAATACCGCTGAACCAAAGTATGACATGCTGGTAAGCGGTATGACTTGTATCGCCCACAACTCACTTCTGTTCTACTCGTGCATATAACATATACGCATAAAACTAGGCTCGGATGCCACTATTGGGGACCGTAGTAATTTCAAAAAAAATCCTATGCACAAACAGGATCATGGTGATGCATAGCAGCGAGAGGGGAGAGTGTTGTCTACGTACCCTTGTAGACCGAAAGCGGAAGCGTTAGCACAACGCGGTTGATGTAGTTGTACGTCTTCACGATCCGACCGATCCAAGTACCGAACATACGGCACCTCCGAGTTCAGCACACTTTCAGCTCGATGACGTCCCGCGAACTCCGATCTAGCAGAGCTTCACGGGAGAGTTCCGTCAGCACGACGGTGTGGTGACGGTGATGATGTTGCTACCGACGCAGGGCTTCGCCTAAGCACCGCTACGATATGATGGAGGTGGAATATGGTGGAGGGGGCACCGCACACGGCTAAGAGATCAAGAGATCAATTGTTGTGTATAGAGGTGCCCACCTGCCCCCATATATAAAGGACCAGGGGGAGGAGGCAGCCAGCCAGGGGAGGGCACGCCAAGGAGGAGTCCTACTCCCACCGGGAGTAGGACTCCCTCTTTTCCTAGTTGGAGTAGGAGGGGGGAAGGAATGGAAGGAGAGAGAGGAAGGAAAGGGGGCCGCCGCCCCCCTTCCTTGTCCAATTCGGACTAGAGGGGAGGGGCACGCGGCCTGCCCTAGCCGCCCCTCCTCTTCTCCACTAAATCCCATCTTGGACCATTAAACTCCCCGGGGGGTTCCAGTAACCCCCCGGTGCTCTGGTATTTGTTCGAAACTCCCTGAAACCATTCCGGTGTCCGAACATAGTCGTCCAATATATCGATCTTTATGTCTCGACCATTTAGATACTCCTCGTCATGTCCATGATCACATCTGGGACTCCGAACTACCTTCGGTACATCAAAACACAAAAACTCATAATACAATCGTCACCGAAACTTTAAGCGTGCGGACCCTATGAGTTTGAGAACTATGTAGACATGACCGAGACATGTCTCCGGTCAATAACCAATAGCGGAATCTGAATGCTCATATTGGCTCCTACATATTCTACGAAGATCTTTATCGCTCAAACCGCATAACAACATACGTTGTTCCCTTTGTCATCGGTATGTTACTTGCCTGAGATTCGATAATCGGTATCTCAATATCTAGTTCAATCTCGTTACCGGAAACTCTCTTTACTCATTTCGTAATACATCATACCGCAACTAACTTATTAGTTACAATGCTTGCAAGGCTTATAGCGATGTGCATTACCGAGTGGGCCCAGAGATACCTCTCCGACAATCAGAGTGACAAATCCTAATCTCGAAATACGCCAACTCAACAAGTACCTTAAGAGACACCTGTAGAGAACCTTTATAATCAACCAGTTATGTTGTGACGTTTGGTAGCACACAAAGTGTTCCTCTGGTAAACGGGATTTTCATAATCTCATAGTCATAGGAACATGTATAAGTCATGAAGAAAGCAATAGCAACATACTAAACGATCAAGTGCTAAGCTAACGGAATGGGTCAAGTCAACCACATCATTCTCCTAATGATGTGATCATGTTAATCAAATGACAACTCATGTCTATGGTTAGGAAACTTAACCATCTTTGATTAATGAGCTAGTCAAGTAGAGGCATACTGGTGACACTATGTTTGTCTATGTATTCACACATGTATTATGTTTTCGGTTAATACAATTCTAGCGTGAATAATAAACATTTATCATGAAATAAGGAAATAAATAATAACTTTATTATTGCTTCTAGGGCATATTTCCTTCAGGTAGCACACAAAGTGTTCCTCCGGTATTCGGGAGTTGCATAATCTCATAGTCATAGGAACATGTATAAGTCATGAAGAAAGAAATAGCAATATACTAAACGATCAAATGCTAAGCTAAGGGAATGTGTCAAGCCAATCACATCATTCTCTAATGATGTGATCCCATTAATCAAATGACAACTCATGTCTATGGCTAGGAAACTTAACCATCTTTGATTCAACGAGCTAGTCAAGTAGAGGCATACTAGGGACACTCTGTTTGTCTATGTATTCACACATGTACTAAGTTTCTGGTTAATACAATTCTAGCATGAATAATAAACATTTATCATGATATAAGGAAATATAAATAGCAACTTTATTATTGCCTCTAGGGCATATTTCCTTCAGTCTCCCACTTGCACTAGAGTCAATAATCTAGATTACACAGTAATGATTCAAACACCCATGGAGTCTTGGTGTTGATCATGTTTTACTCGTGAGAGAGGCGTAGTCAACGGGTTTGCAACATTCAGATCCATATGTATCTTACAAATCTCTATGTCTCCCTCCTTGACTTGATCGCGGATGGAATTGAAGCGTCTCTTGATGTGCTTGGTTCTCTTGTGAAATCTGGATTCCTTTGCCAAGGCAATTGCACCAGTATTGTCACAAAAGATTTTCATTGGACCCGATGCACTAGGTATTACACCTAGATCGGATATGAACTCCTTCATCCAGACTCCTTCATTTGCTGCTTCCGAAGCAGCTATGTACTCCGCTTCACACGTAGATCCCGCCACGACGCTTTGCTTAGAACTGCACCAACTGACAGCTCCACCGTTCAATATAAACACGTATCCGGTTTGTGACTTAGAGTCATCCAGATCAGTGTCAAAGCTTGCATCGACGTAACCGTTTACGATGAGATCTTTGTCACCTCCATAAACGAGAAACATATCCTTAGTCCTTTTCAGGTATTTCAGGATGTTCTTGACCGTTGTCCAGTGATCCACTCCTGGATTACTTTGTTACCTCCCTACTAAACTAATAGCAAGGCACACATCAGGTCTAGTACACACCGTTGTATACATGATAGAACCTATGGCCGAAGCATAGGGAATGACTTTCATTTTCTCTCTATCTTCTGTGGTGGTCGGGCATTGAGTCTGACTCAACTTCACACCTTGTAATACAGGCAAGAACCCTTTCTTTGCTTGATCCATTTTGAACTTCTTCAAAACTTTATCAAGGTATGTGCTTTGTGAAAGTCCAATTAAGCGTCTTAATCTATCTCTATAGATTTTGATGCGCAATATATAAGCAGCTTCACCGAGGTCTTTCATTGAAAAACTCTTATTCAAATATCCTTTTATGCTATCCCGAAAATCTATATCATTTCCAATCAACAATATGTCATCCACATATAATATTGGAATGCTACAGAGCTCCCACTCACTTTCTTGTAAATACAAGCTTCTCCAAAAGTCTGTATAAAACCATATGCTTTGATCACACTATCAAAGCGTATATTCCAACTACGAGATGCTTGCATCATATCCAACTCTTCTTTAAGATATGCATTAAGGAATGTAGTTTTGACATCCATTTGCCAAATTTCATAATCATAAAATGCAGCAATTGCTAACATGATTCGGACAGACTTAAGCATTGCTACGGGTGAGAAAGTCTCATCATAGTAAACTCCTTGAACTTGTTGAAAACCTTTCGCAACAAGTCAAGTTTTGTAGACAGTAACATTACCGTCAACGTCGGTCTTCTTCTAGAAGATCAATGTATTCTCGATGGCTTGCCGATTATCGGGCAAGTCAACCAAAGTCCACACTTTGTTCTCATACATGGATCCCATCTCAGATTTCATGGCCTCAAGCCATTTTGTGGAATCTGGGGTCATCATCGCTTCCTCATAGTTCGTAGGTTCGTCATGGTTAAGTAACATGACCTCCAGAACAGGATTACTGTACCACTCTGGTGCGGATCTTACTCTGGTTGACCTACGAGGTTCAGTAGTAACTTGATCTGAAGTTACATGATCATCATCATTAGCTTCGTCACTAATTGGTGTAGGAGTCACAGGAACAAATTTTTGTGATGAACTACTTTCCAATAAGGGAGCAGGTACAACTACCTCATCAAGTTCTACTTTCCTCCCACTCACTTCTTTCGAGAGAAACTCCTTCTCTAGAAAGGATCCATTCTTAGCAACGAATGTCTTGCCTTCGGATCTGTGATAGAAGGTGTAGCCAATAGTCTCCTTTAGGTATCCTATGAAGACACATTTCTCCGATTTAGGTTCGAGCTTATCAGGTTGAAGCTTTTTCACATAAGCATCACAGCCCCAAACTTTAAGAAATGACAACTTTGCCAAACCACAGTTCATAAGGTGTCATCTCAACGGATTTAGATGGTGCCCTATTTAACATGAATGCAGTCGTCTCTAAAGCATAACCCCAAAATGATAGCAGTAAATCAGTAAGAGACATCATAGATCGCACCATATCTAGTAAAGTACGATTATGATGTTCGGACACACCATTACGTTGTGGTGTTCCGGGTGGCGTGAGTTGCGAAACTATTCCGCATTGTTTCAAATGAAGACCAAACTCGTAACTCAAATATTCTCCTCCACGGTCAGATCACAGAAACTTTATTTTCTTATTACGATGATTTTCCACTTCACTCTGAAATTCTTTGAACTTTTCAAATGTTTTAGACTTATGTTTCATCAAGTAGATATACCCATATCTGCTCAAATCATTTGTGAAGGTGAGAAAATAACGATACCCGCCGCGAGCCTCAACATTCATCGGACCACATACATCAGTATGTATGATTTCCAACAAATCTGTTGCTCGCTCCATTGTTCTGGAGAACGGCATTTTAGTCATCTTGCCCATGAGGCATGGTTCGCAAGTACCAAGTGATTCATAATCAAGTGATTCCAAAAGTCCATCAGAATGGAGTTTCTTCATGCGCTTTACACCAATATGACCTAAACGGCAGTGCCACAAATAAGTTGCACTATCATTATCAACTCTGCATCTTTTGGCTTCAATACTATGAATATGTGTATCACTACTATCGAGATTTAATATAAATAGACCACTCTTCAAGGGTGCATGACCATAAAAGATATTATTCATATAAATAGAACAAGCATTATTCTCAGATTTAAATGAATAACCATCTCGCATCAAACAAGATCAAGATATAATGTTCATTATTAACGCTGGCACCAAATAACAATTATTCAGGTCTAGTACTAATCCTGAAGGTAGATGTAGAGGTAGCGTGCCGACCGCAATCACATCGACTTTGGAACCATTTCCCAGGCGCATCATCACCTCGTCCTTAGCCAATCTTCGCTTAATCTGTAGTCCCTGTTTCGAGTTGCAAATATTAGCAACAGAACCAGTATCAAATACCCAGTCACTACTGCGAGCATTAGTAAGGTACACATCAATAACATGTATATCACATATGTTGGGGAACGTAGTAATTTCAAAAAAAATCCTACGCACACGCAAGATCATAGTGATGCATAGCAACAAGAGGGGAGAGTATGTCTACGTACCATTGTAGACCGAAAGCGGAAGCGTTTATCAACGCGGTTGATGTAGTCGTACACCTTCACGATCCGTCCCGATCAAGTACCGAATGTATGGCACCTCCGCGTTCAGCACACGTTTAGCTCGATGACATCCTCGCCTTCTTGATCCAGCAAGAGGGGCGAAGTAGTAGATGAGTTCCGGCAGCACTACAGCGTGGTGACGGTGTTGGTGAAGAACAATCTCCGCAGGGCTTCGCCTAAGCACTACGAAAACTATTACGGAGGATAATCTAGAGGGGACGGGGTTGCCGGCACACGGCTTGGTGTTTCTTGATGTGTCTTGGGTGCTATCCCTACCCCTCTATTTATATGTTGAGCCTTGGGGTCGAAACTTGTAGTAAAAGCCTCCACAAAGTCGGTTTCACCCGAAAGGCAAGAGTCCTTCTCGGACTCCAGGGCCAGACGCCAGGGTTCCCGGCATCTGGACCCAGACGCCCGGGACCCTGGCGTCTGGCCCCTAGACTCTGCAAGACTTCCTTTTGCGCTTTCCAAAAACCTTGTGGGCTTTCCCCTTTGGCCTAAATAAAGTGTTCTCGTACCCAAACATTTCGGGAAACATCCAGAACCCCTTCTGGTGAATTCCGGAACTCTTCCGGAGACCAAACACTATTATACCATATATCAAACTTTATCTCCGAACCATTTCGGAGTTCCTCGTCATGTCCGTGATCTTATTCGGAACTCTGAACAACATTCGGTTACCAACATACATAACTCATAAATACTATATCATCAACGAACGTTAAGTGTGCGGACCCTACGGGTTCGAGAACTATGTAGACATGACCGAGACATGATACGTCTCCAACATATCTATAATTTTTGATTGCTCCATGCTATGTTATCTACTGTTTTGGGCAATATTGGGCTTTATTATCCACTTTTATATTATTTTTGGGACTAACCTATTAACCAGAGGCCCAGCCCAGAATTGCTGTTTTTTTTGCCTATTTCAGTGTTTTGAAGAAAAGGAATATCAAACGGAGTCGAAAAGGAACGAAATCAACTGGAGAAGTTATTTTTGGAAGGAAAGCTACCAGATGGACTTGGACCCCACGTCAGGAGCCAAGGGAGGTGCTCACGAGGGTGGGAGCGCCCTCCCCCTAGGGCGCGCCCCCTGCCTCGTGGGCCCCCCGAAGCCCACCGCCGTACTTCCTGCACCCATATATACTCACGTACCCTAAAACTTCCAGAAGAGACAATAGATCGGGAGTTCCGCCGCCAGAAGCCTCCATAGCCACCAAAAACCAATCTAGACCCGTTTCGGGACCCTGCCGGAGGGGGCAATCCTTCTCCGGTGGCCATCTTCATCATCCCGGCGCTCTCCATGACGAGGAGGGAGTAGTTCTCGCTCGGGGCTGACGGTATGTACCAGTAGCTATGCGTTTGATCTCTCTCTCTCTCTCTCTCTCTCGTGTTCTTGAGGTGATACGATCTTGATGTATCACGAGCTTTGCTATTATAGTTGGATCTTATGTTTCTCCTCCCCCTCTACTCTCTTGTAATGAATTGAGTTTCCCCTTTGAAGTAATCTTATCGGATTGAGTCTTTAAAGATTTGAGAACACTTGATGTATGTCTTGCCATGCGTATCTGTGGTGACAATGGGATACCACGTGATTCACTTGATGTATGTTTTGGTGATCAACTTGCGGGTTCCGCCCATGAACCTATGCATAGGGGTTGGCACACGTTTTCGTCGTGATTCTCCGGTAGAAACTTTGGGGCACTCTTTGAGGTTCTATGTGTTGGTTGAATAGATGAAATTGAGATTGTGTGATGCATATCGTATAATCATACTCGCGGATACTTGAGGTGACATTGGAGTATCTAGGTGACATTAGGGTTTTGGTTGATTTGTGTCTTAAGGTGTTATTCTAGTACGAACTCTAGGGCTGTTTGTGACACTTATAGGAATAGCCCAACGGATTGATTGTGAAGAATAACTTTGAGGTGGTTTCGTACCCTACCATAATCTCTTTGTTTGTTCTTCGCTATTAGTGACTTTGGAGTGACTCTTTGTTGCATGTTGAGCGATAGTTATGTGATCCAATTATGTTATTATTGTTGAGGGAACTTGCACTAGCGAAAGTATGAACCCTAGGCCTTGTTTCAACGCATTGCAATACCGTTTGTGCTCACTTTTATCATTAGTTACCTTGCTGTTTTTATATTTTCAGATTACAAAAACTATGATCTACTATCCATATTGCACTTGTATCACCATCTCTTCGCCGAACTAGTGCACCTATACAATTTACCATTGTATTGGGTGTGTTGGGGACACAAGAGACTCTTTGTTATTTGGTTGCAGGGTTGCTTGAGAGAGACCATCTTCATCCTATGCCTCCTATAGATTGATAAACCTTAGGTCATCCACTTGAGGGAAATTTGCTACTATCCTACAAACCTCTGCACTTGGAGGCCCAACAACATCTACAAGAAGAAGGTTGTGTAGTAGACATCAAGCTCTTTTCTGGCGCCGTTGCTGGGGAGGTTAGCGCTTGAAGGTATATCTTTAGATCTTGCAATTGAGTCTTTTTGTTTCTTGTTTTAGCACTAGTTTAGTTTATTAAATAAAACTATAAAAAATGGATTGAGTTTGTCCCATACGCTTCACCTTTTTAATATCTTTCATAAGTATGATGGAAAGGAAAATTGTGCTCAAATGCTAGAAGAAGAATTACATAGAATGCTTGGCATAAAATATGTGAATGATGAGCATGATTGCAATGTTCTTAGTACGAATTCTTTGAATATCCATGATACTAATGATGATTGCACTAGTTATGATGAAAATGTCTCCTATAAACATGTCAATTTTTGTGGAGTGCTTTGGGTTTGTAAGTACACACCAAATAGGGAAGATAGATATTGCAAGAGGCATAAGTACTTAGAAACTAAATTGTTGCAAGAAAGGCTAGATGAATGTGCTGAAAATTTAAATTATCTTGGCCATACTTGTGAGCTTTGCAATGAACATGATCATTTCAATACCCAATGCAAATTGTTTCATGATCATATCGTGTCCAAAAATTGTGATGACTTGATTTCCCTTGCACATCATAATGAACTTAGTTTGCTTATGGGTTACGAAGAAATGAAACGTATAACTAATTATCTTCCAGAATTTGCCCGTTATAAACTTCTTGGATTTGATCTAGAGGAAATTTATATGTATTGTGCGGTGAATTGTATTGAAAATCCTTATATTGCCAACTACATAAAGAAAAAAATAGAGGTTGAAGAGAATACTAATGAAAGGGAAGAGACTTCCCAATACCCTCCTATTATTTCTTATGATGAATCAGGTAACGAGGAGGAGCCTCCTATTCAACCAATCTCATTAATAAGGAGCTCCAAAAAGAGGATTGAACCCACACATGATGTGGTGAAGAAGAAGAAAAGAAAAAGGAAGAGAGGTAAAAAGGTATCCCTCCCAAATAATGGTGCTCCTATTACTATTGTGCCTCATGAAAATATAATTGTGGAAGATAATGATACTTCTTATGATCTTGAAAATCTTTTTGGCACTTACTTGGAAGAATATGATAATTGCTATACTATTGGTGCTATCCATACTATTAATGATGAGAGTGATTATGCTTATGATATGAAAAGGCCCAAGCTTGGGGAAGCTATATTTGATGAGGATGAAATATTTGAGAATATATTTGCTGCAATTAATGTTTGTCCCAAGCTTGGGGATGCTACGTTTAATGAAGATGATATTTTTAGTCTCCCAAGTTTTGATATGCTAATTTATAATGATGATAGCATGCCTCCTACTTATGATGGTTATTGTGATGATACTTATGCTATAAAAAGTAGTGATTATATTTATAAAACTTGCCATGATTATGGTTACCCCTTTTCTGAACATTACTCTTTTAATGTGGAAACAATTTATAGTATTCGAGTCTCTTATGATACTCCCACTATTCCGATTGAGAAGAATTTTGCTTATGTGGAGAGTAATAAAATTTCTATGCTTGTAGATCATGAAAATAATGCTTTAGGTGCTGGTTATATTGTTGAATTCATTCATGATGCTACTTAAAATTATTATGAGGGAGTAATATATGCTTGTAGGGATTGCAATAATATCAAGTTTCCTCTCTATGTGCTTAAAGTTTTGAAGTTATGCTTGTTTTACCTTCCTATGCAAGTTGATTCTTGTTCCCAAAAGTTGTTTGCTCACAAAATCCCTATTCATAGGAAGTGGGTTAGACTTAAATGTGCTAGTCATATTCTTCATGATGCTCTCTTTATGTTTCAATTCTTATCTTTTATGTGAGCATCATTGAAATCATCATGCCTAGCTAGGGGCGTTAAACGATAGCGCTTGTTGGGAGGCAACCCAATTTTATTTTTGTTCCTTGCTTTTTTTCCTGTTTAGTAATAAATAATTCATCTAGCCTCTGTTTAGATGTGGTTTTATGCTTTTAATTAGTGTTTGTTCCAAGTAGAACCTTTGGGAAGACTTGGGGAAAGTCTTGTTGATCATGCTGTAAAAACAGAAACTTTAGCGCTCACGAGAATTGCTGCCATGTTTATTTGGAGAGTACTATTTAGTTAATTATTTTTGAAGATGATTAATAGATAAATTCATCAGGTCCAAAAATTTATTTGAGAATTTTATGAGTTCCAGAAGTATACGTTTGATCCAGATTACTACAGACTGTTCTGTTTTTGACAGATTCTGTTTTTCATGTGTTGTTTACTTATTTTGATGAATCTATGGCTATTAAAAGAGTTTATAAACCATAGAGAAGTTGGAATACAGTAGGTTTAACACCAATATAAATAAATAATGAGTTCATTACAGTACCTTGAAGTAGTGTTTTGTTTTCTTTCGCTAACGGAGCTTACGAGTTTTCTGTTAAGTTTTGTGTTGTGAAGTTTTCAAGTTTTGGGTAAGGATTCGATGGACTATGGAATAAGGAGTGGCAAGAGCCTAAGATTGGGGATACCCAAGGCACCCCAAGGTAATATTCAAGGACAACCAATAGCCTAAGCATGGGGATGCCCCGGAAGGCATCCCCTGTTTCGTCTTCGTTCATCGATAACTTTACTTGGAGCTATATTTTTATTCACCACATGATATGTGTTTTGCTTGGAGCGTAAATTTATTTTGTTAGGATTTTCATGCTGTTATTTAGAACAATGTTTTGCATCTTTTATTTCAATAAAAGTGGCATTGATAGCCTTTACTATGCCTATGTTACAAGTATACATGTTGCTGTTTGAAAACAGAAAGTTTACCGCTGTTGCAATAATTCCCTAGAAAAGTCAGAATGTGATAAAATGTTGAAACCTTTTGCATATTAATATCTGATAAATTTTATACAGTGGTAATTTTCTTTCATAATTTTTGGATCTAGGGAAGTATGGATGTTGCAGCATTCTTTACAGACTATCCTTTTAGGCAGATTGCTGTTATGTTTGCATTGTTTGCATATGTTTGCTTCTTTAATGATTCTATTTGAGGATAGGACTATTAAATATGCAGAGGCATTTAGTATGAAATGTTGAATAATAATTTTAGTTATTTGCTACAGTAGAGTATGATAAGGTTTTTGCAATGGTTTATACTAACTTATCTCACGAGTCCTTGTTGAGTTTTGTGTGGATGAAGCTTTTGAGATTTAAGGAGACCGTGATATGAGAGGAATTAAGGAGACACAAAAGCTCAAGCTTGGGGATGCCCAAGGCATCCCAAGATAATATTTCGAGAAGTCTCAAGCATCTAAGCTTGGGGATGCCCCGGTTGGCATCCCACCTTTCTTCTTCAACAACTATCGGTTAGTTTCGGTTGATCCTAAGTTTTTGCTTCTTCACATGATGTTTGCTATTATTAGAATGTCATTTTATTTTGTTTCGATTGCTGCTTGAATAAAATACCAAGATATGAAATAATTAAATGTTAGAGAGTCTTCGCATGGTTGCATAATTATTCGACTACTCATTGATCTTCACTTATATCTTTCGGAGTAGTTTGTAATTTGCTCTAGTGCTTCACTTATATCTTTTTAGAGCACGGTGGTAGTTTTATTTTTAAGAAATAGATGAACTCTCATGCTTCACTTGTATTATTTTGAGAGTCTTAAATAGCATGGTAATTTTATTAAATAATCATAACATGCTAGGCATCCAAGAATAGTAAAAACTTTCATATAGATTATTGAATACTAAGAGAAGTTTGATGATTGATGATTGTTTTGAGATATGGAGGTAATAATATCAAAGTCATGCTAGTTGAGTAGTAGTGAATTTGAGGAATACTTGTGTTGAAGTTTGCAAGTCCCATAGCATGCACGTATGGTAAACGTTGTGTAACAAATTTGAAACATGAGGTGTTATTTGATTGTCTTCCTTATGAGTGGCGGTCGGGGACGAGCGGTGGTCTTTTCCTACCAATCTATCCCCTAGGAGCATGCGCGTAGTGCCGAGGTTTTTGATGACTTGTAGATTTTTGCAATAAGTATGTAAGTTCTTTATGACTAATGTTGAGTCCATGGTTTATACGCACTCTTACCCTTCCATCATTGATAGCCTCTTCGGTACCGTGCATTGCCCTTTCTCACATTGAGAGTTGGTGCAAACTTCGCCGGTGCATCCAAACCCCGTGATACGATACGCTCTGTCACACATAAACCTCCTTATATCTTCCTCAAAACAGCCACCATACCTACCTATTATGGCATTTCCATAGCCATTCCGAGATATTATTGCCATGCAACTTTCCACCGTTCCGCTTATCATGACACATTCATCATTGTCATATTGCTTAGCATGATCATGTAGTTGACATAGTATTTGTGGCAAAGCCACCGTTCATAATTCTTTCATACATGTCACTCTTGATTCATTGCATATCCCGGTACACCGCCGGAGGCATTCATATAGAGTCATACTTTGTTCTAGTATCGAGTTGTAATCATTGAGTTGTAAATAAATAGAAGTGTGATGATCATCATTTTTTAGAGCATTGTCCCAAGTGAGGAATAAAAAAAGAGAAAGGCCATAAAAAAAAAGAAGGCCCAAGAAAAGAGAAAGGCCATAAAAAAGGAGAAGGCCCAAAATATAATAAAAAATGAGAGAAAAATGAGAGAAAAAGAGAGAAGGGACAATGCTACTATCCTTTGTCACACTTGTGCTTCAAAGTAGCACCGTAATCTTCATGATAGAGAGTCTCTTGTTTTGTCACTTTCATATACTAGTGGGAATTTTTCATTATAGAACTTGGCTTGTATATTCCAACAATGGGCCTCCTCAAGTGCCCTAGGTCTTCGTGAGCAAGCAAGTTGGATGCACACCCACTTAGTTTCTTTTGCTAAGCTTTCATACATTTATAGCTCTAGTGCATCCGTTGCATGGCAATCCCTACTCCTTGCATTAACATCAATCGATGGGTATCTCCATAGCTCATTGATTAGCCTCGTTGATGTGAGACTTTCTCCTTTTTGTCTTATCCACATAACCTCCTCATCATTCTATTCCACCCATAGTGTTATATCCATGGCTCACGCTCATGTATTGCGTGAAAGTTTATAGGTTTGAGATTACTAAAGTATGAAACAATTGCTTGGCTTGTCATCGGGGTTGTGCATGATGAGAGCATTCTTGTGTGACGAAAATGAAACATGACTAAACTATATGATTTTGTGGGGATGAACTTTCTTTGGCCATGTTATTTTCAGAAGACATAATTGCTTAGTTAGTATGCTTGAAGTATCATCATTTTTATGTCAATATGAACTTTTGTCTTGAATCTTTTGGATCTGAATATTCATACCACAATTAAGAAGAATTACATTGAAATTATGCCAAGTAGAACTCCGCATCAAAAATTCTGTTTTTATCATTTACCTACTCGAGGATGTGCAGGAATTAAGCTTGGGGATGCTTGATACGTCTCTAATGTATCTATAATTTTTGATTGCTCTATGCTATGTTATCTACTATTTTGGGCAATATTGGGCTTTATTATCCACTTTTATATTATTTTTGGGACTAACCTATTAACCGGACGCCCAGCCCCGAATTGTTGTTTTTTGCCTATTTCAGTGTTTCGAAGAAAAGGAATATCAAACGGAGTCGAAACGGAACGAAATCAACTGGAGAAGTTATTTTTGGAAGGAAAGCTACCGAATGGACTTGGACCCCACGTTAGGCGCCAGGGAGGTGCTCACGAGGGTGAGGGGGCCCCCCTAGGGTGCGCCCCCTGCCTCATGGGGCCCCCGAAGCTCCACCAACGTACTTCCTGCACCCATATATACTCACGTACCCCAAAACTTCCGGAAGAGATAATAGATCGGGAGTTCCGCCGCCAGAAGCCTCCGTAGCCACCGAAAACCAATCTAGACCCATTTCAGCACCCTGCCGGAGGGGGCAATCCTTCTCCGGTGGCCATCTTCATCATCTTGGTGCTCTCCATGACGAGGAGGGAGTAGTTCTCGCTCGGGGCTGAGGGTATGTACCAGTAGCTATGTGTTTGATCTCTCTCTCTCTCTCGTGTTCTTGAGGTGATACGATCTTGATGTATCACGAGCTTTGCTATTATAGTTGGATCTTATGTTTCTCCTCCCCCTCTACTCTCTTGTAATGAATTGAGTTTCCCCTTTGAAGTAATCTTATCGGATTGAGTCTTTAAAGATTTGAGAACACTTGATGTATGTCTTGCCGTGCGTATCTGTGGTGACAATGGGATACCACGTGATTCACTTGATCTGTGTTTTGGTGATCAACTTGCGGGTTCCGCCCATGAACCTATGCATAGGGGTTGGCACACGTTTTCGTCGTGATTCTCCGGTAGAAACTTTGGGGCACTCTTTGAGGTTCTATGTGTTGGTTGAATAGATGAATCTGAGATTGTGTGATGCATATCGTATAATCATACCCGCGGATACTTGAGGTGACATTGGAGTATCTAGGTGACATTAGGGTTTTGGTTGATTTGTGTCTTAAGGTGTTATTCTAGTATGAACTCTGGGGCTGTTTGTGACACTTATAGGAATAGCCCAACAGATTGATTGGAAAGAATAACTTTGAGGTGGTTTCGTACCCTACCATAATCTCTTCGTTTGTTCTCCGCTATTAGTGACTTTGGAGTGACTCTTTGTTGCATGTTGAGGGACAGTTATGTGATCCAATTATGTCGTTATTGTTGAGGGAACTTGCACTAGCAAAAGTATGAACCCTAGGCCTTGTTTCAACGCATTGCAATACCGTTTGTGCTCACTTTTATCATTACTTACCTTGCTGTTTTTATATTTTTCAGATTACAAAAACTATTATCTACTATCCATATTGCACTTGTATCACCATCTCTTCGCCGAAATAGTGCACCTATACAATTTACCATTGTATTGGGTGTGTTGGGGACACAAGAGACTCTTTGTTATTTGGTTGCAAGGTTGCTTGAGAGAGACCATCTTCATCCTATGCCTCCTACGGATTGATAAACCTTAGGTCATCCACTTGAGGGAAATTTGCTACTGTCCTACAAACCTCTGCACTTGGAGGCCCAACAACGTCTACAAGAAGAAGGTTGTGTAGTAGACATCAAAACACTTCTCTGGTCAATAACCAATAGCGGAACCTGGATGCCCATATTGGCTCCTACATATTCTACGAAGATCCTTATCGGTCGAACTGCATAACAATATACGTTGTTCCCTTTGTCATCGGTATGTTACTTGCCCGTGATTCGATCGTCGGTATCTTAATACCTAGTTCAATCTCGTTACTGGCAAGTCTCTTTACTTGTTTTGTAATGCATCATCCCACAACTAACTCATTAGTTACATTGATTGCAAGGCTTATAGTGATGTGCATTACCGAGAGGCCCTAGAGATACCTCTCCAACAATCGGAGTGACAAATCCTAATCTCGTTCTATGCCAACTCAACAAGTACCATCGGAGACACCTGTAGATCACCTTTATAATCACCCAGTGACGTTGTGACGTTTGGTAGCACACAAAGTGTTCCTCCGGTATTCGGGAGTTGCATAATCTCATAGTCATAGGAACATGTATAAGTCATGAAGAAAGCAATATCAACAAAGTAAACGATCATCGTGCTAAGCTAACGGATGGGTCAAGTCAATCACATCATTCCCTAATGATGTGATCCTGTTAATCAAATGACAACTCATGTATATGTCTAGGAAACTTAACCATCTTTGATTCAATGAGCTAGTCAAGTAGAGGCATACTAGTGACACTTTGTTTGTCTACGTATTCATACATGTACTAAGTTTCCGGTTAATACAATTCTAGCATGAATAATAAACATTTATCATGATATAAGCAAATATAAATAACAACTTTATTATTGCCTCTAGGGCATATTTCCTTCAAGGTATACCTTTGTTCACCTTGCCATCCTTCTTATCCGCCAAATACTTGGGGCAGTTCCGCTTCCAGTGACCAGTCCCTTTGCAGTAGAAGCACTCAGTCTTAGGCTTATGTCCAGACTTGGGTTTCTTCACTTGAGCAGCAACTTGCTTGCCGTTCTTCTTGAAGTTCCCCTTCTTCCCTTTACCCTTTTTCTTGAAACTAGTGGTCTTGTTGACCATCAACCCTTGATGCTCTTTCTTGGTTTCTACCTCCGCAGGCTTTAGCATCGCGAAGAGCTCGGGAATTGTCTTATCCATCCCTTGCATATTATAGTTCATCACAAAGCTCTTGTAGCTTGGTGGCAGTGATTGAAGAATTATGTCAATGACACTATCATCCAGAAGATTAACTCCCAGTTGAATCAAGTGATTGTTATACCCAAACATTTTGAGTATATGCTCACTGACAGAACTATTCTCCTCCATCTTGCAGCTGTAGAACTTATTGGAGACTTCATATCTCTCAATCCGAGCATTTACTTGAAATATTCACTTCAACTCTTGGAACATCTCATATGCTCCATGATGTTCAAAACGCCATTGAAGTCCCGGTTCTAAGCCGTAAAGCATGGCACACTGAACTATTGAGTAGTCATCAGCTTTGCTCTGCCAGACGTTCATAACATCTGGCGTTGTTCCTGGAGCGGGTTTGGCACCTAGCGGTGCTTCCAGAACGTAATTCTTCTGTGCAGCAATGAGGATAATCCTCAAGTTACAGACCCAGTCCGTGTAATTGCTACCATCATCTTTCAACTTTGCTTTCTCTAGGAGCGCATTAAAATTCAACGGAACAACAACACAGGCCATCTATCTACAACAACATAGACATGCAAAATACTATCAGGTACTAAGTTCATGATAAATTAAATTTCAATTAATCAAATTACTTATGAACTCCCACTTAGATAGACATCCCTCTAATCATCTAAGTGATCACGTGATCCATATCAACTAAACCATGTCCGATCATCACGTGAGATGGAGTAGTTTTCAAGGGTGAACATCACTATGTTGATCATATCCACTATATGATTCACGCTCGACCTTTCGGTCTCAGTGTTCTGAGGCTATATCTGCATATGCTAGGCTCGTCAAGTTTAACCCGAGTATTCTGTGTGTGCAAAACTGGCTTGCACCCATTGTATGTGAACGTAGAGCTTATCACACCCGATCATCACGTGGTGTCTCGGCACGACGAACTTTCGCAATGGTGCATACTCAGGGAGAACACTTATACCTTGAAATTTAGTGAGAGATCATCTTATAATGCTACCGTCGATCTAAGCAAAATAAGATGCATAAAAGATAAACATCACATGCAATCATTATAAGTGATATGATATGGCCATCACCATCTTGTGCCTTTGATCTCCATCTCCAAAGCACCATCATGATCACCATCATCACCGGCTTGACACCTTGATCTCCATCGAGGTATCGTTGTCGTCACGCCAACTATTGCCTCCATGACTATCGCTACCGCTTAGTGATAAAGTAAAGCAATTACATGGCGATTGCATTTCATACAATAAAGCGACAACCATATGGCTCCTGCCAGTTCCCGATAACTATGTTACAAAACATGATCATCTCATACAATAAAATTTAGCATCATGTCTTGACCATATCACATCACAACATGCCCTGCAAATACAAGTTAGACGTCCTCTACTTTGTAGTTGCAAGTTTTACATGGCTGCTACGGGCTGAGCAAGAACCGTTTTTACCTACGCATCAAAAACCACAACGCGGTGTAGTGATTGCTTTTTGATCTTCAAACAGAACCCTGTTCATTGAATCTAATTCAACTAAAGTTGGAGAAACTGACACCCACCAGCCACCTGTGTGCGAAGCACGTCAGTAGAACTTGTCTCGCGTAAGGGTACGCGTAATGTCGGTCTAGGCCGCTTCATCCAACAATACCACTGAATCAAGAATCAACTAGTGACGGCAAGCAATATGTGTATACCCACTCCCACAACTCCTTTGTGTTCTACTCGTGCATATAACATCTACACATAAACCTGGCTCGGATGCCACTGTTGGGTAACATAGTAATTTCAAAAAAAATCCTGCGCACACGCAAGATCATGGTGATGCATAGCAACGAGAGGGGAGAGTGTCGTCCACGTACCCTCGTAGACCGTAAGCGGAAGCGTTATGACAACGCGGTAGTTGTACGTCTTCACGATCGACCGATCCTAGTACCGAACGTACGGCACCTCCGCGATCTGCACACGTTCAGCTCGGTGATGTCCCACGAACTCACGATCCAGTAGAGCTTCGAGGGAGAGTTCTGCCAGCACGACGGCGTGATGACGGTGATGATGATGCTACCGATGCAGGGCTTCACCTAAGCACCGCTACGATATGACCGAGGTGGATTATGGTGGAGGGGGCACCGCACACAGCTAAAACATCAATGATCAACTTGTGTGTCTATGGGGTGCCCCCCTCCCCCGTATATAAAGGAGTGGAGGAGGGGGAGGAGGCCGGCCTCCTAGGCGCGCCCCATGGGGAGTCCTACTCCCATGGGCACCCCTTCCAAGAGTAGGAGAAGGAGGGAAGGAAGGAGGAGAGAGGGGAAAGGAAAAAGGGGGGCACCGCCCCCTTCCTTGTCCAATTCGGACTAGAGGGGGAGGGGGCGCGCAGCCTGCCCTGGCCACCCCTTCCTCTCTCCACCAAGGCCCGTGAGGCCCATTACACTCCCCGGGGGGTCCCGGTAACCCCCTGGTACTTCGGTATTTGTCCAAACTCACTCGGAACCCTTCCGAAGTCCAAACATAGTCATCCAGTATATTGATCTTTATGTCTCGACCATTTCGAGACTCCTCATCATGTCCATGATCATATTCAGGACTCTGAACTACCTTCGGTTCATCATAACACATAAACTCATATTACCGATCGTCACCGAACGTTAAGCTGCGGACCCTACGGGTTCGAGAACTATGTAGACATGAACGAGACACTTCTCTGGTCAATAACCAATAGCGGAACCTGGATGCCCATATTGGCTCCTACATATTCTACGAAGATCTTTATCAGTCGAACCACATAACAATATACGTTGTTCCCTTTGTCATCGGTATGTTACTTGCCCGAGATTTGATCATCGGTATCTCAATACCTAGTTCAATATCGTTACCGGCAAGTCTCTTTACTCATTCCGTAATGCATCATCCCGCAACTAACTCATTAGTTACATTGCTTGCAAGGCTTATAGTGATGTGCGTTACCGAGAGGGCCCAGAGATACCTCTCCGACAATCGGAGTGACAAATCCTAATCTCGATCTATGCCAACTGAACAAGTACCATCGAAGACACCTGCGGAGCACCTTTATAATCACCCAGTTACATTGTGATGTTTGGTAGCACACAAAGTGTTCCTCCGGTATTCGGGAGTTGCATAATCTCATAGTCATAGGAACATGTATAAGTCATGAAGAAAGCAATAGCAACAAACTAAACGATCATCATGTAAGCTAACGGATGGGTCAAGTCAATCACATCATTCCCTAATGATGTGATCCCGTTAATCAAATGACAACTCATGTCTATGGCTAGGAAACTTAACCATCTTTGATTCAACGAGCCAGTCAAGTACAGGCATACTAGTGACACTTTGTTTGTCTATGTATTCACACATGTACTAAGTTTCCGGTTAATACAATTCTAGCATGAATAATAAACATTTATCATGATATAAGGAAATATAAATAACAACTTTATTATTGCCTCTAGGGCATATTTGATTCACGGTCATGTCTACATAGTTCTCGACCTCGTAGGGTCTACACACTTAACGTTCATTGACGATTTAGTATTATATGAGTTATTTGACTTGGTGACCGAATGTTGTTTGGAGTCCCGGATGAGATCACGGACATGATGAGGAGTCTCGAAATGGTCGAGAGGTAAAGATCGATATATAGGACGATGGTATTCGGACACCAGACGTGTTCCGAAGGGTATCTGGTACTTATCGGGTCACCTAAAGGTGTTTCGGGTACCCCCGCAACCCTATGGGCCATACGGGCCTTGTGAAGGAACACCAGCCCACAAGGGGCTGGTGCGCCCTATAAGGCTATAGGAGGAGGAGAAGGAAAGGGGGGAAGGGAAAGGAAAGTGTGGATTGGATTTCCACTTCCTTCCCTCGCCCCCCTCTTTCATTCCCCTTCATGCATACATGGAAAGGGGGCGCAGGGCAAGGCAGGGCCCCTAGGGGGCGACGGACAACCCTAGGGCGCCCTTGGCTGCCTCTCCTCCCCTCCCACCTATATATATGTGGGGAGGGGGCGACTAGAACACACACCAACAATTGTTAGCCATGTGCGGTGCCCCCTCCACAGTTTACGCCTCCGGTCATATTCACGTAGTGCTTAGGCGAAGCCCTGCGTGGATCACTTCACCATCACTGTCACCCTGCCGTTGTGTTGGTGGAACTCTCCCTCGACACTTTGCTGGATCAATAGTTCGAGGGACGTCATCGAGCTGAACGTGTGCAGAACTCGGAGGTGTCGTACGTTCGGTGCTTGATCGGTCGGAACGAGAAGAAGTCCGACTACATAAACCATGTTGTCAAACGCTTCCGCTTTTGGTCTAGAGGGTACGTGGACACACTCTCTCCCTCTCATTGCTATGCATCTCCTAGACAGATCTTGCGTGAGCGTAGGATTTTTTTTGAAATTTCATGCTACGTTTCCCAACAGATTCGACACAATAGGAGCCAAAGAATATTCACGGGTATTAGCAATTGAGTTGTCAATTCAACAACACCTAAAAGACTTAATATTTGCAGCAAAGTGTTTAGTAGTAAAGTAGTATGATAGTAACGGTAACAATGACAAAAGTAGGAGTTTTGTAGTGATTGTAACAGTAGCAATGACTAAATTAACTTAGTAAAGATGAATATGTGAAAATCTCGTAGGCATTGGATTAGCAATGGATAATTGTGTTGGATAATATTCATCATGTAGCAGTCATAACCTAGGGCGACACAGAACTAGCTCCATTTCATCAATGTAATGTAGGCATGTATTCCGTATATAGTCATACGTGCTTATGGAAAAGAACTTTCATGACATCTTTTGTCCTACCATCCCGTGGCAACGGAGTCCATAAGAAAAGTAAGGGATATTAAGGCCTCCTTTTAATAGAGAACCGGAACAAAGAATTAGCACTTAGTGAATACATGAACACCTCAAACTATGGTAATCACCGGAAAGAACCCCAATTATTGTCACCTTGGGGCATGCGGATCATAACTCGTAATAGGTGTCTATAACTTGCAAAATAGGATCAAGAACACACATATATTCATGAAAACATAATAGGTTCAGATCTGAAATCATGGCACTAGAGCCCTAATGACAAGCATTAAGCATAGCAAAGTCATAGCAACATCAATCTCATAACATAGTAGATACCAGGGATCAAATCCTAACAAAACTAACTCGGTTACATGATAAATCTCATCCAACCCATCACCGTCCAGCAAGCCTACGAAGGAATTACTCACTCCCGGCGATGACCATCATGGAATTGGAGATGGAGGAAGGTTGATGATGACGATGGCGACGGATTCCACCCTCCGGAGCCCCAAACGGACTCCAGATCAGCCTCCCGATGAAGAACAGGAGGTGGCGGCGGCTCCGTATCGTAAAATGCGATGAATCCTTTTTTCTGTTTTTTTCTTCGTGAATAGGTATATATGGAGTTGGAGTTAGGGTTGCCGGAGCTCCAGGGGGCCCACAAGCCTGGGAGGCGCGCCCTGGGGGTGAGCGCGCCTCCAGAGCTTGTGGCTCCTGGGTGGCCCCCCTATGGTATCTTTTTCCGATAACATTTTTATATATTCCACAAAAATTATCCATACATTTTTAGGTCAACCTGAGAACTTTGATTTCTACACAAAAATAACACGAAGGCAATTCTGCTGAAAACAACGTCGGTATGGGCTAGTTCGATTCAAATCATGCAAATTAGAGTCCAAAATAAGGGCACGAGAGTTTGGAAAAGTAGATACGATGGAGACGTATCACTGCCCTGGCCCGCGAGCCGCCGCTACACCGCCTCTTCGGGCTGTAGCGCCGAGGAACGTGGTCACCACCGCCGCCCGAGGCTGTCCCCAAGGCATCACCGACCCATGGGCCGCCACGGCACGTGGTCCACGCCACCCCGAGGTCTTCCCGTTGTTGCCCCGACCTGCCCGCCGTCGATGTGTCGCCCCTTCGGGGGCGTAGCGCCGTGACTCGTGGTCCACTCCGCCGTCACCGCACATTGATTTCCTGTGGTATGTGTCGCGCCGCCTCCCTCGGAACGGGAACATCACCGTCCGCGCCGGTCTTCGTCACGCTGTCGGGTTCCTCACCTAGTTCGAGCACCGCCGCCACCCTCCTAACCAAGCCACCGCCATCGTCGTCAGGCCATCACCGCCGCTCTTCTTCAGCCGCCGCCGCTGCCCGTTCACCCCCTTCGCCTTCATCCAGCACCAACCCGTCGCCAGCGTCGCCATCACCTACCCCAACCACTTCGTCTACTCCGACCATCGTTGGTGACATTGTCCTCATGCCGATTGGCGCCGCAACCATCATTGAGTCCTTTTGTGCTAGCCCCTCTGATTCTTCGACATGGCATACGGCTCATCCAACTCCCTCATCTATGCATGCCCGGTGTTGGCCACCCGACGCGTGCCTTCTTCCACGGCGTGTCTCCGGGCCTGACAAGCCTGGTGCGATGCTTTGTCAACTTCATCTTTGTCCGTCTATGCATGCCTGATACTGGCAACACAGGCGCGTGCCTTCATCTACTATGTGACCTCGGGCTTGGCAAACGAGGCGTGACATGTCATCAACAACGTCTTCTTTCCGGCGCACCACTACTTTGATACCGCTGTGCCCATGACTAACTCGGCGCCTCCTTGCGCCCGTGGCTCCATGACGACTTCCTCGACACCGGCTACCCCGACTCGACATCGACCACGGAATTCTTCACAAGGCTACCTTGATCATGGCTACATCACCCTACGCTCTCGGCTACATTGACAAATGACACAAAGGGTGTTGGGGAACGTAGTAGAATTTTAAATTTTTCTACGCATCACCAAGATCAATCTATGGAGTCATCTAGCAACGAGGGAGAGAGGAGTTCATCTACATACCCTTGTAGATCGCGCGCAGAAGCGTTCAAGAGAACGGGGTTGATGGAGTCGTACTTGACGTGATTCAAATCACCGATGACCAAGTGCCGAACGGACGGCACCTCCGCGTTCAACACATGTACGGTTGAGAAGACGTCTCCTCCAACTTGATCCAGCAAGGGGGAAGGAGAGGTTGATGAAGATCTAGCAGCACGACGGCGTGGTGGTGGAAGCAACGGTGATCTTGGCAGGGCTTCGCCAAGCGCAGGGAGACGGAGGAGTGTCACGGGAGGGAGAGGGAGAGGCCAGGGGCTTGGGTGCGGCTGCCCTCCCTCCCCCCACTATATATAGGGTGCCTAGGGGGGCGCCGGCCCTAGGAGATCCAATCTCCTAGGGGGCGGCGGCCAAAGGGGGTGCCTTGCCTCCCAAGGCAAGGGTGGCGCCCCCCACCCCTAGGGTTTCCAACCCTAGGCGCAGGGGGAGGCCCAAGGGGGGTGCACCAGCCCACTAGGGGCTGGTTCCCCTCCCACTTCAACCCATGGGGCCCTCTGAGATAGGTGGCCCCACCCGATGGACCCCCGGGACCCTTCCTGTGGTCCCGGTACAATACCGATTACCCCCGAAACTTTCCTGATGGCCGAAACTTGACTTCCTATATATAAATATTCACCTCCGGACCATTCCGGAACTCCTTGTGACGTCCGAGATCTCATCCGGGACTCCGAACAACTTTCGGGTTACCGTATGCTAATATTTCTACAACCCTAGCATCACCGAACCTTAAGTGTGTAGACCCTACGGGTTCGGGAGACATGCAGACATGACCGAGACGCCTCTCCGGTCAATAACCAACAGCGGGATCTGGATACCCATGTTGGCTCCCACATGCTCCACGATGATCTCATCGGATGAACCACGATATCGAGGATTCAATCAATCCGTATACAATTCCCTTTGTTAATCGGTACGTTACTTGCCCGAGACTCGATCGTCGGTATCCCAATACCTAGTTCAATCTCGTTAGCGGCAAGTCACTTTACTCATGCCATAATGCATGATCCCATAATCAACCACTTGGTCACATTGATCTCATTATGATGATGCATTACCGAGTGGGCCCAGAGATACCTCTCCGTCATACGGAGTGACAAATCCCAGTCTCGATTCGTGCCAACCCAACAGACAATTTCGAAGATACCTGTAATGTACCTTTATAGTCACCCAGTTACGTTGTGGCGTTTGGCACACCCAAGGCACTCCTACGGTATCCGGGAGTTGCACAATCTCATGGTCTAAGGAAATGATACTTGACATTCAGAAAAGCTACAGCAAACGAACTACACAATCTTTGAGCTAAGCTTAGGATTGGGTCTTGTCCATCACATCATTCTCCTAATGATGTGATCCCGTTATCAATGGCATCCAATGTCCATAGCCAGGAAACCATGACTATCCTTTGATCAACGAGCTAGTCAACTAGAGGCTCACTAGGGACGTGTTGTGGTCTATGTATTCACACATGTATTACGATTTCCGGATAACACAATTATAGCATGAACAATAGACAATTATCATGAACAAAGAAATATAATAATAACCATTTTATTATTGCCTCTAGGGCATATTTCCAACAGTCTCCCACTTGCACTAGAGTCAATATTCTAGTTACATTGTGATGAATCGAACACCCATGCAGTTCTGGTGTTGATCATGTTTTGCTCTAGGGAGAGGTTTAGTCAACGGATCTGCCACATTCAGGTCCGTATGTACTTTACAAATCTCTATGTCTCCATTTTCAACACTTTCACAAATGGAGTTGAAGCGACGCTTGATATGCCTGGTCTTCCTGTGAAACCTGGGCTCCTTGGCAAGGGAAATAGCTCCAGTGTTGTCACAGAAGAGAGTCATCGGGCCCGACACATTGGGTATGACTCCTAGGTCGGTAATGAACTCCTTCACCCAGACTGCTTCTTGTGCTGCCTCCGAGGCTGCCATGTACTCCGCTTCACATGTAGATCCCGCCACAACACTTTGCTTGCAACTGCACCAGCTTACTGCCCCACCATTCAAAATATACACGTATTCGGTTTGTGACTTAGAGTCATCCAGATCTGTGTCGAAGCTAGCATCGACGTAACCCTTTACGACGAGCTCTTCGTCACCTCCATACACGAGAAACATGTCCTTAGTCCTTTTCAGGTACTTCAGGATATTCTTAACCGCTGTCCAGTGTTCCATGCCGGGATTACTTTGGTACCTTCCTACCAAACTTACGGCAAGGTTTACATCAGGTCTGGTACACAGGATAGCATACATGATAGACCCTATGGCCGAGGCTTAGGGGACGACACTCATCTTTTCTCTATCTTCTGCCGTGGTCGGGCATTGAGCCGTGCTCAATCTTGTACCTTGCAATACAGGCAAGAACCCCTTCTTTGACTGATCCATTTTGAACTTCTTCAATATCTTGTCAAGGTACGTACTCTGTGAAAGACCAATGAGGCGTCTCGATCTATCTCTATAGATCTTGATGCCTAATATATAAGCAGCTTCTCCAAGGTCTTTCATTGAAAAACACTTGTTCAAGTAGGCCTTTATGCTTTCCAAGAATTCTATATCATTTCCCATCAACAGTATGTCATCCACATACAATATGAGAAATGCTACATAGCTCCCACTCACTTTCTTGTAAATGCAGGCTTCTCCATAAGTCTGAGTAAACCCAAACGCTTTGATCATCTCATCAAAATGAATGTTCCAACTCCGAGATGCTTGCACCAGCCCATAAATCAAGCGTTGGAGCTTGCACACCTTGTCAGCATTCTTAGGATCGACAAAACCTTCCGGCTGCATCATATACAATTCTTCCTTAAGGAAACCATTAAGGAATGCTGTTTTGACGTCCATTTGCCATATCTCATAATCATAGAATGCGGCAATTGCTAACATGATTCGGACAGACTTCAGCTTCGCTACGGGTGAGAAAGTCTCATCGTAGTCAACCCCTTGAACTTGTCGATAACCCTTAGCGACAAGCCGAGCTTTATAGATGGTCACATTACCATCCGCGTATGTCTTCTTATTAAAGATCCATTTATTTTCTATGGCCCGCCGATCATCGGGCAAGTCAGTCAAAGTCCACACTTCGTTTTCATACATGGATCCTATCTCGGATTTCATGGCTTCCAGTCATTTGTCAGAATCCAGGCCCGCCATTGCTTCTTCATAGTTCGAAGGTTCACCATTGTCTAACAACATGATTTCCAAGACAGGGTTGCCGTACCACTCTGGTGCGGAACGTGTCCTCATGGACCTACGAAGTTCAGTAGTAACTTGATCTGAAGTTTCATGATCATCATCATTAACTTCCTCTCTAGTCGGTGCAGGCACCTCAGGAACATTTTCTTGAGCTGCGCCACTTACCGGTTCAAGAGGTAATACCTCATCAAGTTCTACTTTCCTCCCACTTATTTCTTTCGAGAGAAACTCTTTCTCTAGAAAGGACCCATTCTTGGCAACAAAGATCTTGCCTTCAGATCTGAGGTAGAAGGTATACCCAATAGTTTCTTTAGGGTATCCTATGAAGACGCATTTTTCCGATTTGGGTTCGAGCTTTTCAGGTTGAAGTTTCTTGACATAAGCATCGCATCTCCAAACTTTTAGAAACGACAGCTTAGGTTTCTTCCCAAACCATAATTCATACGGTGTCGTCTCAACGGATTTTGACGGAGCCCTATTTAAAGTGAATGCGGCAGTCTCTAAAGCATAGCCCCAAAATGACAGCGGTAAATCGGTAAGAGACATCATAGATCGCACCATATCCAATAGAGTGCGATTACGACATTCAGACACACCATTACGCTGAGGTGTTCCATGCGGCGTGAGTTGTGAAACTATTCCACATTTTCTTAAGTGTGTGCCAAATTCGTGACTCAAGTATTCTCCCCCACGATCTGATCGCAAGAACTTGATTTTCTTGTCACGTTGATTCTCAACCTCACTCTGAAATTCCTTGAACTTTTCAAAGGTCTCAGACTTGTGTTTCATTAAGTAGACATACCCATATCTACTCAAGTCATCATTGAGGGTGAGAACATAACGATAGCCACTGCGAGCCTCAACACTCATTGGACCGCACACATCAGTATGTATGATTTCCAATAAGTTGGTTGCTCGCTCCATTGTTCCTGAGAACGGAGTCTTGGTCATTTTACCCATGAGGCATGGTTTGCACGTGTCAAATGATTCCTAATCAAGAGACTCTAAAAGTCCATCTGCTTGGAGCTTCTTCATGCGTTTGACACCTATGTGACCAAGGCGGCAGTGCCATAAGTATGTGGGACTATCATTATCAACCTTACATCTTTTGGTATTCACACTATGAATATGTGTAGCATTACGCTCGAGATTCATTAAGAATAAACCATTCACCATCGGAGCATGACCATAAAACATATCTCTCATATAAATAGAACAACCATTATTCTTGGATTTAAATGAGTAGCCATCTCGAATTAAACGAGATCCTGATACAATGTTCATGCTCAAAGCTGGCACTAAATAACAATTATTGAGGTTTAAAACTAATCCCATAGGTAAATGTAGAGGCACCGTGCCGACGGTGATCACATCGACCTTGGAACCATTCCCGACGCGCATCGTCACCTCGTCCTTCGCCAGTCTCTGCTTATTCCGCAGCTCCTGCTTTGAGTTACAAATGTGAGCAACCGCACCGGTATCAAATACCCAGGAGCTACTACGAGTACTGGTAAGGTACACATCAATTACATGTATATCACATATACCTTTAGTGTTGCCGGCCTTCTTGTCCACTAAGTATTTGGGCCAGTTCCGCTTCCAGTGACCACTTCCCTTGCAATAAAAACACTCAGTCTCGGGCTTGGGTCCATTCTTTGGCTTCTTCCCAGCAGCTTGCTTACCGGGCGCGGCAACTCCCTTGCCGTCCTTCTTGAAGTTCTTCTTAACCTTGCCTTTCTTGAACTTAGTGGTTTTATTCACCATCAACACTTGATGTTCCTTTTTGATTTCCACCTCTACTGATTTCAGCATTGAATACACCTCAGGAATGGTCTTTTCCATCCCCTGCATATTGAAGTTCATCACAAAGCTCTTGTAGCTCGGTGGAAGCGACTGAAGGATTCTGTCAATGACCGCGTCATCCGGGAGATTAACTCCCAACTGAGTCAAGCGGTTATGCAACCCAGACATTCTGAGTATGTGCTCACTGACAGAACTATTTTCCTCCATCTTACAGCTGAAGAACTTGTCGGAGACTTCATATCTCTCGACCCGGGCATGAGCTTGAAAAACCATTTTCAGCTCTTCGAACATCTCATATGCTCCATGTCTCTCAAAACGCTTTTGGAGCCCCAGTTCTAAGCTGTAAAGCATGCCGCACTGAACGAGGGAGTAATCATCAGAACGTGACTGCCAAGCGTTCATAACGTCTTGGTTCTGTGGGACAGGTGCATCACCTAGCGGTGCTTCTAGGACATAATCTTTCTTGGCAGCTATGAGGATGATCCTCAGGTTCCGGACCCAGTCCGTATAGTTGTTGCCATCGTCTTTCAGCTTGGTTTTCTCTAGGAACACGTTGAAGTTGAGGACAACGTGGGCCATTTGATCTACAAGACATATTGTAAAGATTTTAGACTAAGTTCGTGATAATTAAGTTCATCTAATCAAATTACTCAATGAACTCCCACTCAGATAGACATCCCTCCAGTCATCTAAGTGAAACATGATCCGAGTTAACTAGGCTGTGTCTGATCATCACGTGTGACGGACTAGCCAACATCGGTGAACATCTTCATGTTGATCGTATCTTCTATACGACTCATGCTCGACCTTTCGGTCTTCCGTGTTCCGAGGCCATGTCTGTACATGCTAGGCTCGTCAAGTCAACCTAAGTGTATTGCGTGTGTAAATCTGGCTTACACCCGTTGTATTCGAACGTTAGAATCTATCACACCCGATCATCACGTGGTGCTTCAAAACAACGAACCTTCGCAACGGTGCATAGTTAGGGGGAACACTTTCTTGAAATTACTACGAGGGATCATCTTATTTAAGCTACCGTCGTTCTAAGCAAATAAGATGTAAAACATGATAAACATCACATGCAATCAAATAGTGACATGATATGGCCAATATCATTTGCTCCTTTTGATCTCCATCTTCGGGGCGCCATGATGTAACGCCCCAGATGTAACTTTCCCCATTTGTACTCCAACTCTTGCCGTCTCCGGCGCTAAGTTATATTTATTTCTCGGGTTTGGGTCTTTGTCTCCGTGTGTTGTTTTTCTTTTTCGTGTATCTCTTATCATGTCATCTCGTGCATTGCATTTGCATACATGTTCATCTCATGCATTCGAGCATTTTCCCCGTTGTCCGTTTTGCATTCCGGCGCTTCGTTCTCCTCCGGTGGTCATTTCTAGTCTTCTTTCGTGTGTGGGGTTTAAACATTTCCGGATTGGACCGAGACTTGCCAAGCGGCCTTGGTTTACTACCGGTAGACCGCCTGTCAAGTTTCGGGTCATTTGGACTTCGTTTGATACTCCAACGGTTAACCGAGGGACCGAAAAGGCCTCGTGTGTGTTGCAGCCCAACACCCCCCAAATTTGGCCCAAAACCCA
>NC_041392.1:237801462-237810639 GCF_002162155.2 Triticum dicoccoides | reverse complement strand
CCGGGCGCCGCCACCGGCCTTCCCCGGCGCCACCCCGGCCTCTCCCCGCCGCCTCGCCGGCCTCCCCTCCTCCACCGGCTCCGGCGACGAGCTCCTCCGGCTGCTACAGTGTCTCCGGCGCCGCCTCGGGAAGCGTGCCGATCCAGATCTAGATCTGGGCATCGGTTGACCTCTCCCCCCGAAACCCTAATTTTCGTGCTATCTTTGACTGCTTGTATCTTCGCAACCGTAGCTCCGTTTTGGGCATATGATATATCAAAATCTTCGTCTCGACATGTACATCATTTCATTCCATTGCATCATTTGCATTTGAGGTCATCTTGATACCCAAAATGCTGTTAGAAGGAGGCTTCGTGAGTTAAATTGCAGATCCGTTAGTTCATCATGCACTTTTGTCATTTTTGCCATGTTTAATTCGTGCATGATATGCCTGTGCCCCTTTGGGATGAATTGTTAAGCATTTTGTCTTCTTTCCAGAGGTGCCACCCATGAATTTTTAGGATGTGTGTGTTGTCTTGTGCAAGCTTGCGAAGAGAGGTACCTGAGATTGCAGATTTCAGGGACTTAGTGATTTTCACTAAGTCTGGGATATTTTAGTTCATGATGCTATATGTCCAGCTTGTTTCCTAGTGATCCGTGCCTCTTTTGAGGATGATCATTAAGGGAGTTTTGATATTTATATTATGCTCTTTCCATCCATGTCTTTGTTTGCATATGTGGAGTGCTCTAGGTTGACTCAATCGAGCTCAACTTTTGCTTCGTTGTTAATCTGGGCAGATCGTCAACTTGTTTGCGATTTTGCCGATGCTACCGTTAGTGTTCCATGCATGCTATGCCTTCGTTCTTGCCATGAGTAGCTAGCACTTTGTGCCTTCTTTCTGGTTATATGCTTTCCTTGCCATGACTTGCACCGTAGTGAGTGCATCGAGCTCGTTTACATGCCTTCGTGAGTTATATTTCAGCGTGTCTCAGTTTTCACTAAGTCTGAAAACTGATTGTGTTCGAGCGATGTTCGTGAGCTCGGTAGAGTATTTTGTGAACCCTTTTGGCCCCAGGTCACTTTGGGTGTTTTGTTAAGCTTGTTGAGTAGCTCCATGCCATGTTCTTACTTGTCATGTTCAGGTTTTCTATCATGTTGTTTTGCTGCTCCGAAGAGAGCATCGTGATCTGAAATTTCAGACTAGTGTTAATTTCACTAAGTCTGAAATCTGTTTTGCATTTGCGTTTTAACCATGCTTGTTTGAACCTCTTAATGGATGAATTTGCCTATGGCTCAGTGCTAGTGTTTTGTCAACCATCTTGCGTAGATCACTTCCATGTATTTTGTTTTCATGTTTGGTGGCTGTAGCATGTTCATTTCGTTGCATTTAGATGCCTACTTGCTGCAAATCGCAGACCGGTGTCGTATCTTAAAACGCTCGCCATTTCCAAACCGTAACTCCGATTTCAATGATCTTTATATCGTTTTCAAGCGATTTCATCCCCTCTATCCAGTGGTACACTTGGTTTTCCAAGTTGATACCAGGTTCATGCATTTCCTGTCATATCTTGCATTTTGCATCCCGCATCGCATCCCGCATAGCATATCGTCATTTCATCATATTGCTTGGTCTTGCCCGTGGTTGATTGTATCCTTGTTGCTTGTTTGTCTTGTTGGGTAGAGCCGGGAGACGAGTTTGCTACCGAGGAGCCCGTTGAGTTTGCTTGTGAGGATCCAGTCAACTCTGACAACTGTGCAGGCAAGATGATCATACCCTCGAAATCACTACTATCTTTGCTATGCTAGTTTGCTCGCTCTTTTGCTTTGCCACTGCTACGATGCCTACCTTTTGCTTGTCAGCCTCCCAATTGCCATGTTAAACCTCTAACCCACCATTGTCCTAGCAAACCGTTGATTGGCTATGTTACCGCTTTGCTCAGCCCTTCTTATAGCGTTGTTAGTTGCAGGTGAAGATTGGAGCCGTTCCTTGTTGGAATATTTATTTACTTGTTGGGATATCATTATATTGCTATGTTATCTTAATGCATCTATATACTTGGTAAAGGGTGGAAGGCTCGGCCTCTCGCCTAGTGTTTTGTTCCACTCTTGCCGCCCTAGTTTCCGTCATATCGGTGTTATGTTCCCGGATTGTTGCGTCCCTTACGCGGTTGGGCTATAATGGGAACCCCTTGATAGTTCGCCTTGATTAAAGCTTTTCCAGCAATGCCCAACATTGGTTTTACCATTTTCCACCTAGCCTCTTTTTCCCTTGGGTTTCCGGAGCCCGAGGGTCATCGTATTTTAGCCCCCCTTGGGCCAGTGCTCCCTCTGAGTGTTGGTCCGAACTGAGCTGCCTGCGGGGCCACCTCGGGGAAACTTGAGGGTTGGTTTTACTCGTAGCTAGTCTCATCTGAGTGTGCCCTGAGAAAGAGATATGTGCAGCTCCTATCGGGATTTGTCGGCACATTCGGGCGGTGTTGCTGGACTTGTTTTAACCTGTCGAATTGTCTTGTTGTACCGGGTTACCGAGTCTGATCGGTGTGTCCCGGGTGGAGGTCTATTCCTTCGTTGACCGTGAGAGCTTGTCATGGGCTAAGTTGGGACTCCCCTGCAGGGATTGATCTTTCGAAAGCCGTGCCCGCGGTTATGGGCAGATGGGAATTTGTTAATGTCCGGTTGTAGATAACTTTAACTTAACTTAATTAAAATGAATCAACCGTGTGTGTTACCGTGATGGCCCCTTCTCGGCGGAGTCCGGGAAGTGGACATGGTGTTGGAGTTATGCTTGCGCAGGATGTTCCTTTAGCTTCTCGCTCGTGCTTCGCCTTCTCTTCTCGCTCTCTTTTGCGTATAAGTTAGCCACCACATATGCTAGTCGCTTGCTGCAGCTCCACATATATTTGCCTTCTCCTGTCCCATGAGCTTAAATAGTTTTGATCGCGTGGGTGTGAGATTGCTGAGTCCCTGTGGCTCACAGATACTACAACTCCAGATGCAGGTCCAGGTGATTCCGCTCCAGGTGACGATTACGAGCTCAAGTGGGAGTTCGATGAGGACTCTCAGCGTTACTATGTGTCTTTTCCGGATGATCAGTAGTGGTGCCTAGTTGGGGTTATCGATTCAGGGCCTTGTCGCATGTTGGGTTCTTTTCTATTTTGGCGCCGTAGTCGGGCCATGAGTGTTTGTTTGATGGATGTTATTTATGTACTCTGATGTGACGTGGCGAGTGTAAGCCAACTATGTTATCTCCCCCTTTTATTATGTATTACATGGGATGTTGTAATGATTGCCTGACTTGCGACATTGCTTTCAATGCGGTTATGCCTCTAAGTCGTGCCTCGACACGTGGGAGCTATAGCCGCATCGAGGGTGTTACAAGTTGGTAACAGAGCCTTCCCCGACCTTAGGAGCCCCCATTGCTTGATCGTTTTTAGCAGCCGAGTTGTGTCTAGAAAAATGTTTTGAGTCCTTAGGAATTATATATCGGAGAGCTTAGGAATTCTTTTTACTTCCCAGTCTCCTCATCGCTCTGGTAAGGCATCCTGGCGTAGAGTTTTGACTCTTCTCTTCTCAAATTTCACTAAATTTTTTTTTAGGATCACGCGAGTATCTTGGATTTGTTCCGATGGTTTTGTGACGAGAACATTGTTCTTGGTGCCTCCTGTCTTTAGGGGTTGTGGCAGTGTCCCGGGGAGTTGAGCTCCGAGGTGTTGTCGTCACAATTTTATCGTTGCAATTCTGGTATACTTGAGATATGTGCGCGACATCAGAAATCTCTTTTATGCAGTTCGTTGGTGAGATAACCTCGACGCCACCCAGTACTGGGGCGGGAGTTCGGGAGTATCGCCATAACTGGTATAACGGATGCTTTTCGAAGGTTGAGGTAGATGGTTTCCGAAGTTTTCTTGGTTATGTGTTGAAGGATGGATACAGCTGGATGTAGGATTTGCTAGTTTGGGTGAGATATTGTGCTTCCCCTGTATCCCCAACACCTGATTGCATAACCGGAAAGGTTCGGGAGTTTCATAGGTGGGAATTCTAGTAGCTCTAGTTCTTCTTCCACGGATATTGGTTTGAGATTGCGAATTCTTACCGATTATTCGTTCTTGATCCGTACCTTGCTGATTTATTTCTCTACCTTAATTCGTCATGGCTTCTCATTTATGGATATGTGACCATTTGAAGAGAAATGCATTCGTTCATTTTGTTCGGATGTGAAGACTATATGTTGCAATTTTCATTCCGTTGGATTCAGCTTCTATATTGTTGTCTATCAATGTGCTAATGGTGGTCAACCTGTTCAGGATGGCTCCTCCAACGCGCACGACTCCGAATCCTGATCCGCCTCCACCTCCGCCTCCTCCGGAAGCATGGCAAGCTGTGATGGCCGCTACTAATGCAAACACACAGTTGATCATGCAAATTCTCCAAGAGCGCAATCAAGGCAGTCAAGGGAATCAAGGCCATAATCAGCACCACTTTGCTACACTGAACCAGTTCCTTGCTAATGGCCCAAAGACGTTCAGCAGTTGTGTTGAGGCTACCGATGCTGACGATTGGCTAGTGGATCTGGGCAAGCATTTTGAATGCAGCAACGTCAGGCCTGAAGATTTCGTCAAGTTCGCTTCTTTCCAGCTCAAAGATCAGGCTGCAGAGTGGTTCCAGCAGTACAAGGATTCCAGAGGTGGACGTCTGATCACTTGGGACGATTTCCGTCAAGATTTCCGCGCTCATCACATCCCTCAAAGTGTGGTTGAGAGTAAGCGTCAGGAATTCCGCAATCTGAAGCAAGGCTCTTTGTCTGTCTATGACTACAACAAGTTGTTCCAGAAGCTCGCCCGTTTTGCCAAGCAGGATGTTCCTGATGATAAGAGCATGATCTATCAGTTCAGGGGTGGTCTTCGTGAGGAAATTCAGCTCGCTCTTGTCCTCTTTGAGCCGTTGAGATACGATGAGTTCTACAACATGGCACTGAAGCAAGAGGCTGCTCAGATGAGGTGTGATGCTTCCAGGAAGCGTGCCAGAGATGTTACTCCGTCTTCCTCTACTCAAGTGGTCAAGCAGCAGAAGTATTGGCTTCCTCCTCCTCCGTTCCGTCAGCCGTATCAGCAGAAGAGCAAAGGTGGCAGTGGTTTCTCCCACCCACCCAACCCAGGCTTTCAGAACAAGTCTTCGTCTCAAGCGCCAAGATCGAGTGCTCCGTATCACCGTCCGCTTTCAGAGGTCACGTGCAACAAGTGCCAACAGAAGGGTCACTATGCCAACAAGTGTACCAACCAGAGGCGTCTTCCCCCTCCTCCTCCTGTCAGATCAGCAAGTACAGCTGTGGTCAAGCACAATCCCAAGCATGCCAAGGTCAATTTGATGAATGCAGCCCAGGCAGAGGACTCGTCAGATGTGATCATGGGTAACCTTTCTGTTAATGATATTCCTGCAAAAGTTCTTTTTGACTCTGGTGCATCGCATTCCTTCATGTCATTTCCATTTGCATCGGAGAACAATTTTAGAACTAAGGCATTACCTAGAGCTATGCAAGTCGTCTCTCCAGCTAAGCGACTGAGTTCCAGTATGGAGGTGCCGGATATTTCAAGCTTGATGGGTGATTTCAAGTTTCTTGCTTCTCCAATGGTTCTTGGCAACTCGGATATCGATCTTATTCTCGGGATGGACTGGCTCTCTAAGCATAAAGCTCAGCTTGATTGTGCAGCCAGGCAGATTCAACTGACTCATTCGTCTGAGGATGTCATTGTCTTTGCCGCTCGGGATAATACCATCCGGTTGTTTTCTCTCAATGAGAAGAGTGAATTGGATGCTATTTCGCAGATTCCGGTTGTTTGTGAGTATCAAGACGTTTTTCCAGAAGAACTTCCAGGGATGCCTCCAAACCGGCCGGTTGAATTTGTTATTGAACTTGAGCCCGGTACGGAACCTGTGTGCAAACGTCCCTACAAGCTCGGCCCCGAAGAGTTGAAGGAGTTGAAGAAACAACTCGATGAGCAAGAAAGATTGGGTCTCATCCGGCCTAGTACTTCTCCGTGGGGTTGTGGTGTTCTTTTTGTGAAGAAGAAGGATGGATCGAGTCGACTCTGTGTTGATTACCGTCCAGTAAACAAGAAGACCATCAAGAACAAATACCCACTTCCCAACATCAATGAGCTGTTCGAACAACTCAAGGGTGCTCAAGTATTCTCCAAGCTTGATCTCCGTATGGGTTATCATCAGATTCATATTCGTGAGCAAGATATTCCCAAGACGGCGTTCAGGACAAGCTTTGGTTCATATGAATACACCGTCATGTCTTTTGGCCTCGCCAACGCTCCTCCGATGTTCTCTTGCATGATGAACTTCATCTTCAACCCCTACACCAATGAATTCGTTTTGGTCTATCTCAACGACATTCTGGTTTTCTCGAAGAACAAGGAAGATCATGCCAAGCACTTGCGTTTGGTTCTTGACAAGCTCAGGGAACATCAGTTCTACGCCAAGTTCTTCAAGTGTGAATTTTGGCTCGATGAGGTTCTTTATCTTGGTCATATCATCTCTGCCAAGGGCATTTCCGTGAATCCTGAGAAGGTGTCTGCAATTGTGAATTGGGAACCTCCTCAGAACGTAAAGCAACTCCGCAGTTTCCTCGGTCTCGCAAGCTATTGCAGAAGATTCGTTGAAAACTTTTCTATGATCACCAAGCCTCTCTCAAATCTTCTTCAGAAGCACGTCAAGTACGTTTGGTCTCCGGAGTGTGATATTGCTTTCAACACTTTGAAAGAGAAATTGATCTCTGCTCCAGTTCTGACTCCGCCTGATGAAACCAAGCCGTACGAGGTCTTTTGTGATGCCTCTCTCCAAGGTCTCGGTGTTGTACTGATGCAAGAGAAGAAAGTTGTCGCTTATACCTCTCGCCAGTTGAAACCTAATGAGAAGAACTACCCCACTCATGATCTCGAGTTGGCGGCAGTTGTGCACACTTTGTTGACTTGGAGACATCTTCTATTGGGAAGGAAAGTGGATATTTTCACTGATCACAAGAGTCTCAAGTACATCTTCACTCAGCCTAATCTCAACCTCAGGCAGACTCGATGGGTCGAAATGATTCAAGAGTACAATCCGAGTATCGAGTATACTCCAGGCAAGGCTAATGTGATTGCTGACGCTTTGAGCAGAAAAGCATATTGCAACAGTCTGATTCTCAAGCCTTATCAACCCGAGCTTTGTGAAGCTTTCCGCAAACTGAATCTGCAAATTGTTCCTCAAGGTTTCCTCTCTAACCTTCAAGTCTCTCCTACCTTAGAAGACCAGATTCGCCAAGCCCAACTTCTTGATGCTATGGTGAAGAAGGTGAAGATTGGTATTGCAAAGAGTCAGTCCAAGTACAAGTGCTACCGACTTGATGACAAGGACACTCTCTTCTTCGAGGATCGAATTGTTGTGCCCAAAGGTGAACTTCGTAAGGTGATCATGAACGAGGCTCACAACTCTCTCCTCTCCATCCACCCTGGTAGTACGAAGATGTATCAGGATCTCAAGCAAACTTATTGGTGGACTCGAATGAAGCGCGAGATCGCTCAATTCGTGAACGAGTGTGATGTCTGCAGAAGAGTGAAGGCAGAACACCAAAGGCCAGCAGGTCTCCTCCAACCTCTTGCCATTCCAGAATGGAAGTTTGACCACATTGAAATGGACTTCGTGACTGGGTTTCCAAAGTCCAAGCGTGGCAATGATGCTATATTTGTTGTCATCGACAAGCTCACCAAAGTGGCTCACTTTCTGCCTATCAAAGAGTCGATCACTGCAGCTCAATTGCCGGAACTCTATACCTCTCGCATTGTCTCTCTGCACGGTATTCCTCAAGTGATATCTTCAGACCGTGGCAGCATCTTTACCTCCAAGTTTTGGGATTCTTTTCAGAAGGCCATGGGCACCAACATCCGCTTCAGCACAGCTTTCCATCCTCAAACGAGCGGTCAAGTCGAGCGTGTCAACCAGATTCTCGAAGATATGCTCAGGGCTTGTGTGATATCCTTCGGCATGAAGTGGGAGGATTGTCTTCCTTATGCTGAATTCTCATACAACAACAGTTTTCAAGCAAGTTCGGGCAAAGCCCCTTTTGAAATTCTATATGGCAGGAAGTGCCGTACCCCTCTCAACTGGTCTGAAACCGGTGAACGTCAGCTGCTGGGCAATGACCTAATCACAAAGGCAGAAGAAATGTGCAAAGTCATTCGTGATAACCTCAAAGCAGCTCAATCCCGCCAGAAGTGCTACTATGATAGTAAGCACCGTGAATTGGCTTTCGAGATCGGAGATCATGTTTACCTCCGCGTCTCTCCCATGAAAGGTACTCGTCGCTTCGGTATCAAAGGGAAGCTTGCCCCTAGATACGTGGGACCTTTCAAGATTGTCAGCAAGAGAGGCGACCTCGCCTATCAACTCGAGCTTCCTTCAAACTTTGCAAATGTTCATGATATGTTCCATGTCTCTCAGCTTCGAAAGTGCTTCAAGACTCCTGACCGCACCGTCAACTTCGAGGACATTGAGCTCCAAGAAGATCTCTCCTATCGTGAGCACCCAGTTGCTATTCTTCAAGAGACTGAACGCAAGACTCGCAACAAGTCAATCAAATTCCTCAAAGTTAAGTGGTCTCACCATTCCGACCGTGAAGCCACCTGGGAACGCGAGGATCACCTCCGTTCTGAGTACCCGGAGTTCTTTTAGTCCTAGATCTCGGGACGAGATCTTTTCGTAGTGGTGGAGTGTTGTAACGCCCCAGATGTAACTTTCCCCATTTGTACTCCAACTCTTGCCGTCTCCGGCGCTAAGTTATATTTATTTCTCGGGTTTGGGTCTTTGTCTCCGTGTGTTGTTTTTCTTTTTCGTGTATCTCTTATCATGTCATCTCGTGCATTGCATTTGCATACATGTTCATCTCATGCATTCGAGCATTTTCCCCGTTGTCCGTTTTGCATTCCGGCGCTTCGTTCTCCTCCGGTGGTCATTTCTAGTCTTCTTTCGTGTGTGGGGTTTAAACATTTCCGGATTGGACCGAGACTTGCCAAGCGGCCTTGGTTTACTACCGGTAGACCGCCTGTCAAGTTTTGGGTCATTTGGACTTCGTTTGATACTCCAACGGTTAACCGAGGGACCGAAAAGGCCTCGTGTGTGTTGCAGCCCAACACCCCCCAAATTTGGCCCAAAACCCA
>NC_041392.1:237792542-237800550 GCF_002162155.2 Triticum dicoccoides | reverse complement strand
CCGTAGCTCCGTTTTGGGCATATGATATATCAAAATCTTCGCCTCGACATGTACATCATTTCATTCCATTGCATCATTTGCATTTGAGGTCATCTTGATACCCAAAATGCTGTTAGAAGGAGGCTTCGTGAGTTAAATTGCAGATCCGTTAGTTCATCATGCACTTTTGTCATTTTTGCCATGTTTAATTCGTGCATGATATGCCTGTGCCCCTTTGGGATGAATTGTTAAGCATTTTGTCTTCTTTCCAGAGGTGCCACCCATGCATTTTTAGGATGTGTGTGTTGTCTTGTGCAAGCTTGCGAAGAGAGGTACCTGAGATTGCAGATTTCAGGGACTTAGTGATTTTCACTAAGTCTGGGATATTTTAGTTCATGATGCTATATGTCCAGCTTGTTTCCTAGTGATCCGTGCCTCTTTTGAGGATGATCATTAAGGGAGTTTTGATATTTATATTATGCTCTTTCCATCCATGTCTTTGTTTGCATATGTGGAGTGCTCTAGGTTGACTCAATCGAGCTCAACTTTTGCTTCGTTGTTAATCTGGGCAGATCGTCAACTTGTTTGCGATTTTGCCGATGCTACCGTTAGTGTTCCATGCATGCTATGCCTTCGTTCTTACCATGAGTAGCTAGCACTTTGTGCCTTCTTTCTGGTTATATGCTTTCCTTGCCATGACTTGCACCGTAGTGAGTGCATCGAGCTCGTTTACATGCCTTCGTGAGTTATATTTCAGCGTGTCTCAGTTTTCACTAAGTCTGAAAACTGATTGTGTTCGAGCGATGTTCGTGAGCTCGGTAGAGTATTTTGTGAACCCTTTTGGCCCCAGGTCACTTTGGGTGTTTTGTTAAGCTTGTTGAGTAGCTCCATGCCATGTTCTTACTTGTCATGTTCAGGTTTTCTATCATGTTGTTTTGCTGCTCCGAAGAGAGCATCGTGATCTGAAATTTCAGACTAGTGTTAATTTCACTAAGTCTGAAATCTGTTTTGCATTTGCGTTTTAGCCATGCTTGTTTGAACCTCTTAATGGATGAATTTGCCTATGGCTCAGTGCTAGTGTTTTGTCAACCATCTTGCGTAGATCACTGCCATGTATTTTGTTTTCATGTTTGGTGGCTGTAGCATGTTCATTTCGTTGCATTTAGATGCCTACTTGCTGCAAATCGCAGACCGGTGTCGTATCTTAAAACGCTCGCCATTTCCAAACCGTAACTCCGATTTCAATGATCTTTATATCGTTTTCAAGCGATTTCATCCCCTCTATCCAGTGGTACACTTGGTTTTCCAAGTTGATACCAGGTTCATGCATTTCCTGGCATATCTTGCATTTTGCATCCCGCATCGCATCCCGCATAGCATATCGTCATTTCATCATATTGCTTGGTCTTGCCCGTGGTTGATTGTATCCTTGTTGCTTGTTTGTCTTGTTGGGTAGAGCCAGGAGACGAGTTTGCTACCGAGGAGCCTGTTGAGTTTGCTTGTGAGGATCCAGTCAACTCTGACAACTGTGCAGGCAAGATGATCATACCCTCGAAATCACTACTTTCTTTGCTATGCTAGTTTGCTTGCTCTTTTGCTTTGCCACTGCTACGATGCCTACCTTTTGCTTGTCAGCCTCCCAATTGCCATGTTAAACCTCTAACCCACCATTGTCCTAGCAAACCGTTGATTGGCTATGTTACCGCTTTGCTCAGCCCTTCTTATAGCGTTGTTAGTTGCAGGTGAAGATTGGAGCCGTTCCTTGTTGGAATATTTATTTACTTGTTGGGATATCATTATATTGCTATGTTATCTTAATGCATCTATATACTTGGTAAAGGGTGGAAGGCTCGGCCTCTCGCCTAGTGTTTTGTTCCACTCTTGCCGCCCTAGTTTCCGTCATATCGGTGTTATGTTCCCGGATTGTTGCGTCCCTTACGCGGTTGGGCTATAATGGGAACCCCTTGATAGTTCGCCTTGATTAAAGCTTTTCCAGCAATGCCCAACATTGGTTTTACCATTTTCCACCTAGCCTCTTTTTCCCTTGGGTTTCCGGAGCCCGAGGGTCATCGTATTTTAGCCCCCCTTGGGCCAGTGCTCCCTCTGAGTGTTGGTCCGAACTGAGCTGCCTGCGGGGCCACCTCGGGGAAACTTGAGGGTTGGTTTTACTCGTAGCTAGTCTCATCTGAGTGTGCCCTGAGAAAGAGATATGTGCAGCTCCTATCGGGATTTGTCGGCACATTCGGGCGGTGTTGCTGGACTTGTTTTAACCTGTCGAATTGTCTTGTTGTACCGGGTTACCGAGTCTGATCGGTGTGTCCCGGGTGGAGGTCTATTCCTTCGTTGACCGTGAGAGCTTGTCATGGGCTAAGTTGGGACTCCCCTGCAGGGATTGATCTTTCGAAAGCCGTGCCCGCGGTTATGGGCAGATGGGAATTTGTTAATGTCCGGTTGTAGATAACTTTAACTTAACTTAATTAAAATGAATCAACCATGTGTGTTACCGTGATGGCCCCTTCTCGGCGGAGTCCGGGAAGTGGACACGGTGTTGGAGTTATGCTTGCGCAGGATGTTCCTTTAGCTTCTCGCTCGTGCTTCGCCTTCTCTTCTCGCTCTCTTTTGCGTATAAGTTAGCCACCACATATGCTAGTCGCTTGCTGCAGCTCCACATATATTTGCCTTCTCCTATCCCATGAGCTTAAATAGTTTTGATCGCGTGGGTGTGAGATTGCTGAGTCCCTGTGGCTCACAGATACTACAACTCCAGATGCAGGTCCAGGTGATTCCGCTCCAGGTGACGATTTACGAGCTCAAGTGGGAGTTCGACGAGGACTCTCAGCGTTACTATGTGTCTTTTCCGGATGATCAGTAGTGGTGCCTAGTTGGGGTTATCGATTCAGGGCCTTGTCGCATGTTGGGTTCTTTTCTATTTTGGCGCCGTAGTCGGGCCATGAGTGTTTGTTTGATGGATGTTATTTATGTACTCTGATGTGACGTGGCGAGTGTAAGCCAACTATGTTATCTCCCCCTTTTATTATGTATTACATGGGATGTTGTAATGATTGCCTGACTTTCGACATTGCTTTCAATGCGGTTATGCCTCTAAGTCGTGCCTCGACACGTGGGAGCTATAGCCGCATCGAGGGCGTTACACATGATCATCGTCGTCACCGGCATGACACCATGATCTCCATCATCGTGTCTTCATGAAGTTGTCACGTCAACTATTACTTCTACTACTATGGCTAACGCTTTAGCAATAAAGTAAAGTAATTACATGACGTTTATGTTGACATGTAGGTCATAAATAAATTAAGACAACTCCTATGGCTCCTGCCGGTTGTCATACTCATCGACATGCAAGTCGTGATTCCTATTACAAGAACATGATCAATCTCATACATCACATATATCATTCATCACATCCTTTGGCCATATCACATCACAAAACACTTGCTGCAAAAACAAGTTAGACGTCCTCTAATTGTTGTTGCAAGTTTTTACGTGGCTGCTATAGGTTTCTAGCAAGAACGTTTCTTACCTACGCCAAAACCACAACGTGAATTGCCAATTTCTATTTACCCTTCATAAGGACCCTCTTCATCGAATCCGATCCGACTAAAGTGGGAGAGACAGACACCCGCCAGCCACCTTATGCAACTAGTGCATGTCAGTCGGTGGAACCAGTCTCACGTAAGTGTACGTGTAAGGTCGGTCCGGGCCGCTTCATCCCACGATGCCGCCGAATCAAGATAAGACTAGTAACGACAAGCAAATTGACAATATCGACGCCCATAACTGCTTTGTGTTCTACTCGTGCCTAGTAACTACGCATAGACCTAGCTCATGATGCCATTGTTGGGGAACGTAGCAGAATTTTAAAATTTTCTACGCATCACCAAGATCAATCTATGGAGTCATCTAGCAATGAGGGAGAGAGGAGTGCATCTACATACCCTTGTAGATCGCGCGCGGAAGCGTTCAAGAGAACGGGATTGATGGAGTCGTACTCGACGTGATTCAAATCATCGATGACCAAGTGTCGAACGGACGGCACCTCCACGTTCAACACACGTACGGTTGGGAAGATGTTTCCTCCAACTTGATCCAGCAAGGGGGAGGAGAGGTTGATGAAGATCCAGCAGCACGACAACGTGGTGGCGGAAGCAACGGTGATCTTGGCAGGGCTTCGCCAAGCGCAGGGAGACGGAGGAGTGTCACAGGAGGGAGAGGGAGAGGCCAGGGGATTGGGTGCGGCTGCGCTCCCTCCTCCCCACTATATATAGGGTGCCTAGGGGGGCACCGGCCCTAGGAGATCCAATCTCCTAGGGGGGCGGCGGCCAAAGGGGGTGCCTTGCCCCCCAAGGCAAGGGTGGCGCCCCCCGCCCCTAGGGTTTCCAACCCTAGGCGCAGGGGGGCCAAGGGGGGCGCACCAGCCCACTAGGGGCTGGTCCCCTCCCACTTCAGCCCATGGGGCCCTCCGGGATAGGTGGCCCCACCTGATGGACCCCCGGGAGCCTTCCGGTGGTCCCGGTACAATATCGATTACCCCCGAAACTTTCCCGATGGCCGAAACTTGACTTCCTATATATAAATCTTCACCTCCGGACCATTCCGGAACTCCTCGTGACGTCCGGGATCTCATCCGGGACTCCGAACAACTTTCGGGTTACCGTATGCTAATATTTCTACAACCCTAGCGTCACCGAACCTTAAGTGTGTAGACCCTACGGGTTCGGGAGACATGCAGACATGACCGAGATGCCTCTCCGGTCAATAACCAACAGCGGGATCTGGATACCCATGTTGTCTCCCACAAGCTCCACGATGATCTCATCGGATGAACCACGATGACGAGGATTCAATCAATCTGTATACAATTCCCTTTGTCAATCGGTACGTTACTTGCCCGAGACTCGATCGTCGGTATCCCAATACCTAGTTCAATCTCATTACCGGCAACAGTCACTTTACTCGTGCCGTAATGCATGATCCCGTGATCAACCACTTGGTCACATTGAGCTCATTATGATGATGCATTACCGAGTGGGCCCAGAGATACCTCTCCGTCATACGGAGTGACAAATCCCAGTCTCGATTCGTGCCAACCCAACAGACACTTTCGAAGATACCTGTAATGTACCTTTATAGTCACCCAGTTACGTTGTGACGTTTGGCACACCCAAGGCACTCCTACGGTATCCGGGAGTTGCACAATCTCATGGTCTAAGGAAATGATACTTGACATTCAGAAAAGCTACAGCAAACGAACTACACGATCTTTGAGCTAAGCTTAGGATTGGGTCTTGTGCATCACATCATTCTCCTAATGATGTGATCCCGTTATCAATGGCATCCAATGTCCATAGTCAGGAAACCATGACTATCCTTTGATCAACGAGCTAGTCAACTAGAGGCTCACTAGGGACGTGTTGTGGTCTATGTATTCACACATGTATTACGATTTTCGGATAACACAATTATAGCATGAACAATAGACAATTATCATGAACAAAGAAATATAATAATAACCATTTTATTATTGCCTCTAGGGCATATTTCCAACAAAGGGCTACCGCCTTTCTTGAGCAACCTCGTCGGTTTCCTTCTAGCCATGACTTCCGCAATGTATCGACTGTTACGACTGTGGGGGGTGTCCGTCGGTTTGCCTTCGGATTCTTCTCCAATCTCACTATCTGTGTCGATACCGTTGTGACTGCGGGGGGATGTTGAGTATTATGATTATTAGGAAGTATAGGATAGACTATGATTTGGTCCTACCTTGTCTTGTACTCCAAGTTGGTCATTGTACTCCTATATATATGCCCACGAGGCTCAAGTAATAAACAATGATTCCACCAATCCCTCTCTATCCCATCTAACACTTAGTAAGCTCATTTGCACGAGATCGAGTTGGGGTTGTCGCTTCTCCATTCTCCCTTTGTCGTCATGGTGAGGGATGGGGACACGATGAGTGGCTTGAGCTTGGCTCACTCATATGATGTGTGGTATCCCCGGGTCTACTGAAGAACTCGGAGCAAGTATTACTACTACTTGAGCAGAACATCAATGTTGCCCCTGGAGGAGCTGCGGAGCTTGTCGGTGGTGCCTTCTTCTTCGAGGAGATTTGGCACTATCCCACCCCTTCATTGACTCTTTAGTCGAAAGGCGGCCTCCTAGATCTTCGTCGCCTAGTCATGATGCCAAATGAGAGGCACCTTGGCTTTGGCTTCGACGTATGCATCCTAAGCTGTAACACCCATGATGCGGCTATGCCTACAATGCGGTTATGCCTCTAAGTCGTGCTCCGACACGTGGGAGATATAGCCGCATCATGTGTGTTACATAAGCTTTCTTCAAGCATTCGTGCATGAGGCGGAGGTGGTGCAGCAACGATCTCATTGCCCCATGTGGTTTGTCCCTGATGGCGGTGGAATTGGCTCAGCGCTCAAGCCTATCATTGCAGGAGTACATTGAAGTTTGGATGTTGCTTTTGGGAACCTTCTTGCAATGTTTATGGACCTAATTATGAATTTCGTTTTTTCCCGGGGAAGGGGGCGGCAAGGAGAAGAGGTTCGTCGAATGTGTTGTATTGTGTTTGTTAAAATTAATGTGTTGCCTTTAATTAAGGCGGCTATGGGCCCTTCGAGGCCCTTCTCTTGGATATGTTGTATTGTGTTGCTTTTTAGTTAAGTCAACTCTGGGCCCTTCGAGACCCTTCTCTTGGATGTGTTGTATTATGTTGCTATTTAGTTAAGACGGCTCTGGCCCTTCGAGACCCTTCTCTTGAATGTGTTCTATTGTGTTGCTATTTAGTTAAGGTGTCTCTGGGCCCTTCGAGGCCCTTCTCTTGGATGTGTTGTATTGTGTTGCTCTTTAGTTAAGGCGGCTCTAGGTCCTTCGAGACCCTTCTGTTGGATGTGTTGTATTGTATTGCTCTTTAGTTAAGGCGGCTCTAGGCCCTTCGAGACGCTTTTCTAGGATGTGTTGTATTTTGTTGCTCTTTAGTTAAGGTGGCTCTAGCCCTTCAAGACGCTTCTCTTGATATGATGTATTTTGTTGCTTTTTAGTTAATGCGGCTCTGGGCCCTTCGAGACGCCTCTCTTGGATGTGTTATATTTTGTTGCTTTCTAGTTAAGGTGGCTCTGGGCCCTTCGAGACCCTTCTCTTGGATGTGCTGTATTGTGTTCCTTTTTAGTTAAGGCGGCTCTGGGCCATTCGAGACCCTTCTCATGGACGTGTTGTATTATGTTCCTTTTTAGTTAAGGCGGCTATGTGCCCTTCAAGACCATTTTCTTAGATGTGTTGTATTGTGTCGCTTTTTAGTTAATGCGGCTCTGGACCCTTCGAGGTCCTTCACGTGTTAAAAACGACCACTCTGGCTAGCTCTAACTATAGAAATAATATTGTTGATATTCATTCTCGAAACTACCTTTTAGTTGTGTAGTTTATTATTTTTCTCTTGGATAATTAGAGAGGTGAATGAGGGAGAAATGGAAAAAAAAAACCTCACCCTTAGCTAAGAGATGATATGATGAGGAGATAAGACATTTCCTTCCTTGTATGAGATGTCTTCTCTTATTCACGCATTTTTAGTTTAATTTTAATCACTTTATAATTTTAGGATCTCATAACATTAAACGCTAGAGATCACCCAAAAAACATTAATTGCCATGGATAATACTAAAAGATAATTTATAGCATGTTTTACAGTTTTGCTAAAACACATCTAGATGTGCTATAAGTATTGCACATCAAATTATATTATTGACTTTACACTAAGATTCGTGCAAGCATTTTCTTTTGTCTTTTTTCCTTTTTCTTTCTAGTTTGATTGAACACTTAGATGTGCAAATAACTAGGGACTAGACAGACCCTTCCATGTTTATTATTTTCTCCGGATGATGTGGAATACTTTCTTCGTCTGAAATTCAGTGTCTCAACTTTGTACTAGCTCTAGTACAAATTTATATTAAAATCAAAACACTTATTTTGAGACAGAGGAAGTACATAATAACAGAAAAATTGC
>NC_041392.1:237739086-237792400 GCF_002162155.2 Triticum dicoccoides | reverse complement strand
TGGTATGGAAGCTTTGGCACGAGAATGTGAGATTACCGAAGGATTCCGCGGGGACCGGGGGTTTTGTGACGTGTGCGCTGGTTCTGACCACTGATAATCACAGCTTACCATGTCGCGTAACCGCCACTAGTAAAAAAATCAGCACGGGATCATTTTTGTTACCTTATAAACAAGTGTACGACACGGGTGTTAATCGGCGCATCTGAAACCTAGAGGTACGGGCAGCCAAATCAAGCGAAGATCGCTCAAAAGCCGCCTGCTTTTCGCTTTTCTCTTCAATTTCTCTCCAAGGAAAATCATGGGGGGGCAAATGAAGTGAAGTGGATCCAGTCGGGCGGTATAATAATGCCGAGATAGGCATAGGATAGCGCGCAGCAGCAGTAGCAGCCCCTCTCCCTCTCTCTCTCTCATCCCCAGGCGAGAGGCAGGCTCCAATGGAAGCCACGCCATCGTGAAGAGTGGAGTTGGAGTTGTGCTGCCCATTTCTCATTTCCCCAGAGTCCCAAGAGACCAGGGCCACGCCAAGAAGAACCCACGGCAGACGGCGCCCAATTCCCCGATCCCGCCACCGCCCGCCGCGCGTGTCCGGCCGGCGAGCTCTTCTTGGCCTGGGTCGTTTCGTCTGTCCGTCGGTCGGAGCTCGGAAGGCAGGCAGGCAGGTAGGTGTCCATTGTGATCTGGGAATTTGCCGGCCTGGCCTTGTTGGATTTGGTTTACCGGGGCGTCCGCGAGAAAGTTGCGCGCTCTCCCTCTCTCTGCTTTTTCTCGCGGGGGGTCGAAGCTTTGATCTGCGTCACACACCTGTTGTTCTTCTTATCCTCAGGGCATCCGAGGTGGAGGAGGGAGGGGCAGGCGGGCAGCGGACCACGGGCGGCACGTGACGAGCAGTTGGCGATGGCGAGAAAGAGCAGCGGCGAGGGGCGGGCGCGCACATAAAGAGCAGGCGCCTGCGGAGTGGAGATCTGAATTCTTGGGCTTTTGGGTGGAGCACCGCGCGCAGAGAGAGAGAGAGAGAGAGAGAGAGAGAGAGAGAGGGAAGCCGAGAGGGAGGAATGGAGGCGGCGGCGGCGTTCGGCACGTTGGAGGGGGTGGTGGGGGAGATCACGCGGCTGCACCGCTCGCTGCCGGCGCGGCCGACGCTGGACGACGTGGAGGCGGCGGAGGCGCTCGCGCGCGCCGCGGACCGGGAGGAGCGGGCGCGTCTCGACGCCGTCGAGGCGCTGCGGAGGTCGCCGCTCGTGCCCGAGGAGCTCTTCTACGTCGCCCAGGAGATGCACCGCGCGCTCGCCGGCTTCCAGTGCCGGGAGCAGAAGCGCGACGTCACGCGGATCCTCGAGCTCGACGCGCTGCACGCCCTCTTTGACGACCTCATCCAGCGGGCGTCCCAGTGCGTGCCGTCCACCTCCACCGGCGCCGCGCCGCGCATCACCTCCACCGCCGCCGCCGGTGCTGCGTCATCCTCGTCGGCGGCCTCATCAGCGGGACCGTTGCCTGCTGCGGGCCGCTCCTCTTTGGTCACCAACGGCTTCAGTGCGGAGAGGACTGTGGGCACGAGCATGGGGCGTGTCTCCATGGATGACAGCTACGTCAAGAAGGCCAAGGCGCCAATGTGGGACGGCGGACTCGTGGCAGCGAGTCCACGTAAACCGGGAGGAACTGCCGCCGCAAACGCCGCGGCCGTTGGACTGGATGACAGTTACGGTGAGCCTTTTCTACTTTTTAAGTTCGCTTTATATGCCAAAATTGTGCTGAAATTGAGTGTTTAGGTGCACTGTCATGCAAGTTATTATGTGTTTCTATGAGTTAAAATTATAAACTGGGAAAACTTGTGTTGTTCTTTAGATAAGTATCAGACGCAATTGGAAGTTTCTTAGTTATCGACCAACCGATGTTTTGTAAATGGAAATTAACTGAACCCTCTCTATTTTGGAGCTGGAATTATGTGCATACCGATTTTGTTATTAAAAATAATGTGCATATTGATTGATTGGTTGGTTGTAAGTTTCTTAGTTATCGACCAATCGATACTTTGTAAATGGAAATGAATTGAACCCTGTCTACATTGGAGCTGGAATTATGTGCATGTTGATTTCTTTCAAAAGAAAGTGCATATTTATTCATGTGTTGGTTGGTTGATGATTTGGTTTGCAGGAGATGATAAGGAGAAAATTAGCCTCATTAAGCTAGCTAGCATGATTGAAGTGGCTGCGAAGAAAGGCGCTCGGGAACTCAACTTAAAAGGAAAACTCATGGCCCAGATTGAGTGGATACCTGATTCAATTGGAAAGCTCACTGGGCTTGTTACCCTTGATATTTCGGAGAATCGGCTTGTGGCTTTGCCACCAACAATCGGGAAGCTTTCTTCTTTGACCAAGCTGGATCTTCATGCTAATCGAATAGCTCAACTCCCTGACTCAGTTGGGGATCTTCGCAGCTTGATTTGCCTCGATCTGAGGGGAAATCAGCTTACATCACTGCCCTCTAGTATTGGGAGGTTGGCGAATCTTGAGGAGCTTGACGTGGGTGCAAACCATATTGTCTCACTACCTGATTCAGTAGGAAGCCTCACACGATTGAGGAAGTTACTGATTGAGACAAATGACCTTGATGAGCTGCCTTACACAATAGGTCATTGTGTTTCACTGGTGGAATTGCAGGCAGGCTATAATCACCTGAAGGCTCTTCCAGAGGCTGTTGGGAAGCTAGAATCTCTAGAGATCCTCTCTGTGAGGTACAACAATATCAGGAGCCTTCCAACTACAATGGCATCTCTCACTAAGCTGAAGGAGGTCGATGCCAGCTTCAATGAGCTTGAGTCGATTCCAGAGAACTTTTGCTTTGTCACTTCTCTTGTTAAACTGAATGTCGGGAACAACTTTGCTGACATGCAATCCCTGCCTCGCTCTATTGGCAACCTTGAGATGCTGGAGGAGTTGGATATAAGCAATAATCAGATTAGGGTGCTTCCAGATTCTTTTGGAATGCTGCAGCATCTCCGTGTGCTTCGTGCGGAAGAGAATCCTCTACAGGTGCCACCAAGGGAGATAGCTTTAAAGGGAGCTCAGGTGATTTCTAGCTAACTCTCCTTTATTTTCAATTATCCACCGTGGATGATACGTAGTTTAGTGACTGGTTTTAACTTATTCTTGTCATGTTTTATAGGCTGCCGTCCAGTACATGGCTGAATATGCTGCCAAGAAAACTACAAAGCCACAGCCAGCGAAGGCCAAGAAGAATTGGGCTCAGTTCTGCTTCTTCTCCAGGCCCAACAAAAGAAAGCATGACCGGATAGACACTGACATGATCGATTGAAGGTAGGTGAAGAATTCCAGAAATGTTTTCTTTGTTTACTGCATCAGAAATGTTTCTATTGTGATGGACCCGGTGCTTCCCCTTCGACAATGGTTCAATGGTTCGGGTTTCTGTTGTAGAATCAAGATGATTAGATTACATCAGATTTATTCATAAGAATAATTGGATACTTCAGAGATGGTTACTCTCATTTGCGCTAGGGATAAGCATTCTTTGGCACACATCTTCCTTGTCATGCTGTGGCGGAGAAAGGACTAACCCTCTGAATATCCGTACTCGAGAGAAAAATAAGCCATTGCACTTTATCCATAAGAATAGTTAGATACGGCCACTGAAATCAAAATTAATGTTATTTATTGATTTTGTTCCGATGACTTTGGAGATCAATTTGTTCTTCTTTACTGCTGTGTACTTTCTAAGATTCTAAGATGCAATGTAACGTGCAGGATGCCAGGTGGTGCGTGGCTTATCCCAGATCCTTATGCCCGTGGCTCGGAGAAATTTGTGGTGAAATGAGTAAAGTCGACGATCAGGACATGGTGGTTTCTCTTCGTGTCGTTTGTAGATTTTTTTTTTTGGCGAGAACTTGTTTGTATCTGTCAATGGTTTTATGCGTTCTGAATGAATGGTGGTTCTTCCAACTAGGGTTTGATTGTACCGTGTTGCTGGAGGCAATGAGGAACGAAACATTTTTTGCATGCCTTGTTTCCTTCCATTTGTATGAAGCCCAGACTTGAGTTGTCATAGCCGGTGATTTAACCGAGCCTTAATGGAATATACAAGTGTTCCATTTCAGAAAAAAAAAAACCTCCAGCGGATAGCCGAGCAATACCGTTGAGAAGGAACAAAAGGAAAATGTCTTCCAACAACGAAATATATTTTGAAGGAGATTGATCGGGCCGGGCCCTGGTAGATTTTGCCGTGGGCGGGAAAAATCGACAAAAGAGGAAGTGAAATTGATTGGAATTTTGAAGTACATCTTCGGCATGCATGTCACCTTCATCTATCCATGCAAGTAGGGGTCACACTGAATGTGGCCAGTGAGACGATCTCATCTGGACAAACAGATCGCTGTCAGGGAACATCGGCTACTGTCCGCCGATCCGTGAAAGCAACGTACGTCTTCATGGAGCGGAGGAGGACGGGAGGCCTTGCAGGTGCAGCACGTCTTTATACTCCCAATCAGCTTTGGTCCCAGCAATAATTTGGCATTGATGTTCATTTCCTTGTTTCCAACCGGCGTGAACCGTTTGGAATGCTATAAGAATGTTCATGTCAGGTCCGTTGGATCGTACGTAGGTAGAGACCTATGAGTATTGGGATTCTAAATATGATCTTCAGGTTAATGTTAAGGACTTCTTTGGGTCGAATGAATTTGAAAACGTACGATAGGAAAGATGCATGACTAAGTGTCACCTACCGTAGAATCCGATAGGCTTTTTTTTTTCCGAGGAGAATCCGATAGGGTTTTTGAACATGAATTCTGCAATATGTGCCATTGAATATGCAGAGAAAAACAAACACAATTTTTTAGTATCTTATAGGCTTTTTGAACACGAATTTTGCAATATGTGCCTTTGATTGCCGCAGAGAAAAACAAACATATAAATTTTAGAGACTGAGGAGAAAGGATAGAAGAGAGGGTAGAGAGAAATAGTGTGGAAGTGCACAGGACTTCTCACAGAATTAAACAAATTAAGGTTTAAGCTCATGTAAGATTAGTATAGAATGAGTGCATATAAGTAACTCAATACTACGCTTTCATAGAAAAACAAAATAGGATTCAAATTCTAGAAAATCATTTAACCCAAAGACAAAGAGGCCTAAAAGGCTGAAATTGATTGGAGAACTCCAAAACAAGACGAGTCTCCCTCTTTCTCCCCCGCACACACGTCAAGTTATTTCCCGGATATAAAACATTTCTTACAATATTCATGTATAATACATCCAAATAACATATTTGTAAAAATTGTGTTTCTCTGCAACAGTAAACTCATGGGGCTTGAAGACTGTTTCAGGCCCATTTACAGTTGTGAGCCTGTCTTTCTTCTTTGGAAATATTGAATATGTTAAAAGAAATAAAATATTTAGCAGTTTTAAAAAGGGTATATATATATATAAACATAAAATTAAAACAAATCACGATCATGCTTATATGAAAAGTGTCATTACGTATTCAAAAAAAATATATTCACTGCACAGTTATAAATACCCATAAAAAATTATAAAAATATATGACCGTGTATTTCAGAAAAAACATCGGGTATTTGTAAAATATTCACTCCATATTTGGAATTTATTCATTGCATATTTATGAAATGTTTATCTCGTATTTAAAAATGTTCATAGCGTATTTACAAAAAAAATCCAATATTGAAATATTCATCACGTATCTAAAAAAATGTTTTTCACATATTTGTAATCTGTTCATCCCATTGTAAAACAGTCCATCACGTGTTATAAAGAACTTTATATGTATTGAAAGATAGATTTTTTTTAAAAATATTTATTTTATAAATCTCGAAACTATATCCCCGTTTACTTTTTATTCAATTCTAATACACAGTCATTCCTGTCTGGAATAGAGTAACTCTTCCTTCACTGCCAGCATGAAGACACACTCTTCCTTCATGTCACGGAAGAAGAGCTTCTTCTCCTTCTCGTTGCGGAGGAAGAGATGTCATGGTTCTCTTGGTGGATGAAGAGTGGTCTTCGGTCTGACCTGCATGGAAAGAGGCTGTCCACACCTACAGTCAACATGCATCCATGCAGATGATCATCTCTGATGCACCGTACCTCCCTTGTTCGAACCCTCCTGCCAGAAGGACCAAATAGATGGAGAATCCATTCAAATAAACATGAGCTCAAATAGTGCATTGTGAAGGACGAATTTTACTGTTCAATCTACACCAATCAACCCAAGCCTACGTCGTGCTCGAAGTTTTTTTTTTCAGTTACAGAAACATTTTTTTCCAATCTACACCGACTTGGGTAAGCCTACCTTGTGTAATTTAAAATTTTAAAAACATCACAAATATATTTTTAAAATGAGTGAACATTTTCTTACACAGCATGAACATTATTTTAAATGCACGATGGATGATTCTTAAAACTTAAGTAAATCATGTTTTAGAAGATATGTATTTCGATTTTTTTGAAAAATGATAAAAAGTAGAAAAAAAGATTGAAATGAAACCAATGGAGGTAGCATACCAGTAGTGGGCCAGCCTAAAACCTTCTCGAGTATGCGGGGGCTATATTTCGCTCAACGCGAGATGGAAGAAGCTCTCGCCTGAAGCGTCTACAGTAACAACCCAGCCCATTATAACCTTCTCGAGCATGCGGGAGCTATATCTTACTTCAGCCAAAGACGGAAAAAGGTCTCGTCTGAAGCATCTACAGTAACGGGCCATCCTCTTAGCGCACACTTAAAAAATGGAAGAAAAAGGAAGCACCCGGGATCTACCCAGGTCTCCTGGATGGTTGGTAACGATGTTTGTGGTTACGCTAAAAAAAAGTGTCGAGTTTGTGGTAAAAACAGCAGGGCACGACCTACTTGAGGTAAAAGAGACGGTTTTCTCACTGATTTTTTTATTTTTGTTTGTTTTTATCCTTTCACCGGTTTTCTTTGTTTCTTTCTCTGTTTTTATTCGTTTGTTATTTTCTTTTGTTTTTCTTTATTTTCTTCGATCTTCTTTGTTTCTTTTTTGTTTTTCTCTGGATTTTTTTTCTTTTCTTTGGTTTTGTTTCTTTCTTTCTCGTTTTACATCATTTTTTGGTTTTATCTTGGTTGTCACTGTTTTTCTATACACGTTTGGTATATATATCTAATACATTTTTGTAATACACATTTAACATTTTTCAAATACAAGATCGACCATTTTTTAATACCTGGTCCACATTTTTTGATACACATATAACATTTTTCAAATGTTTGATTACCATTTTTCAAAAACAAGATTAACCTTTTCTGAATACATAATCAACATTTTATATATAGACATTTAGCCTTTTTAATTCTTGATTAAGATTTTTCAAATACAAGTTTAACATTTTTTGAAGACCATATAGATAGAGATTTTTGAATAAATGGTCAACATTTTCCCGTACAAATTTAACATTTTTCAAATTCTTGGTTAAAAAAATTTAAATACAAGATTAAATTTTAAAGAATAGATGGTCAACCTTTTATATAAAACATTTAACAATTTTTAAATGCTTGATTAAAAAATTCAAATACTTGTTTAACGTTTTTTTGAAAATGCTTGATTAATGTTTTTTAAATACATGATCAACCTTTTCACACATATTTTTTTATACATAGTTGGTATAAATGGTAAACATTTTCTATATAAACTATTAAAAATTCAAATGATTGGTTAACATTTTTTAAATTTTTTAGTGTAAAGTATTGTTTTTGATATATCTTTTTACAAGATTTGGAAGTGTAAACAAAAGTAAAAAAAGCAACAAACAAAACAAAAAACATGAAAAAACAAGATTGTGGCTCCCGCGTGCCTAGGCCGGCCCATCTTGCAAATGCCTTCACGCGAGAGCCCCCGTGCATCTCGCGTGAAGAGAGACATAGGGACGCCCGGAAGAGCAGTCTTACTATCTGTTCTTCGTGATGTGGTATGGTTTTAATTTTCACGGCTAGGCCCAAACCTAGATACCATATTCTTGGCTTCCTCTTCTTCGCTAGGCCATTTCAAACAAAACATGATAAAGGACACTGTCTCCCAAAACAGAAAATGGAGGACCCCACAAAAAAGAGAAGAAAGTAATTGCACTTAATTGTACTTTTATTTTCGAAGGTCGTGCTGTCAATGATGAAGTACATAGTCTAGCCAAGTGCTTCCTTTCCTTGGTCAGGGGCGTCATATCTGGTTGAGAGAATTCCTTATTTGGCTCTTTTTTTTAAATTTGTTTCCCTTTTTGGCCTAAAAAATATTTTTCTTCCCTTTTTGACACTCAAACTTCATTTTATGCCCTATTTAACATTTCCATCCATTTTTCCATCCAACTGTGTTAACTGGCACGTGCAATTACAATTTTACCTCTGGTGATGGTATGTCACCACAAAGAGAAGAGAAGGGGCCTAAACCGCTCCTGTGTGGGAGATAAAAAAGAGGAGGGGGGCATCGAGAGTGCTACCTGTAATGTCGCTAGCAGTAGCACCGCTCCTGTGTCGCTGGAGCTTGCCATGTGCTCGTGCGCGTCGATGCTGCTCCTAGATGATGTTCGACGAAGTCAACCACACTCACTATATATCTCCCACATGCACGTCGGCGCGCTCACGCAATACACTTTCTGATGACGAGGTGCGACCATGAACTGACGACGATAATAACGATGAACCAAGCTCTGGACGATGCACGCACCGTAATACAGAGCTGGCTTCCTGAATCCCTAATCGATCCTTTGCTTGAACGTTTACTAGCTAGTAGTACTAGTATGTACGAGCACTTCTAACAGGACGCATTCCAATCCTTCTAGCTAGCACATACTCCCTCCATTCCATTTTACAGTGCGTATGGTTTCTAGCACCAAGACCAATGTTTGACGTGGAGATGCGGTTTATATCAAACTAGCCCTGCATGCAGGGTCTGGCTGACACCCATGTGCGCCGGGCAGCTGTTTCTCGCATGGTGCAGCCGAGGGCTAATTCGCCAATACCAGCCTGGAGCTGCATGCATGCACTACAATTCGGAATTCTAGCATAAAGCTAATGCGCACTACAAAAAGGAACAGAGGGAGTACTGCCGAAGAGCAAGCTGCAGACGGCCATCCCGACGCGTCGACGATGCTCGGAACCCGCGAACCTTCCGCACCGTGGCGCCGCTTCCGAAGAGGGAGTAGCAGTGGCAGCCGCCCTTCGGCCAGCGGCGGCGCACCGCAAGAGGTCGGCAAAGCCGGGCGCGCGCGCCAGGATCTCCAGCTCGACGTCTTCCGGCAGCCTCACCAGCGAGAGCACAGCGCGTGTGTGCATGTCATCGCTGGTATGCGCACGTACGCATCAAGCAAGCATGATTAGTTTTTTCCTCTAATTAACCTAGGTACGTATCCAATGGACGCTATCTAGCTAAGAGATGCATGCATATCTGACAAGATTAGCTACAAACCTAATTGCTATACATAAGAATAATATGTGAAATTGTTGCTTATACTGAACTTTCTTTCTCTTCCTCGCAAAGAAACCTCGTTTTTACTATTTTTAGGTCTATTACTACTATTGAATATTTGAACCACATAAATTTGTTGAATTTTGAATCATATAATTTTGTTGAATTTAATTTCTACCATGATAAAAATTTCCGCAGTAACGCGCAAGGAATCATCTAGTTTATTCAACACCACAAAACATATCACATCATTCATGTGTTTGTATGTAAATATTCTGATCACAAACTACACTAGGGGTAAAACAGTCTTTTTTAGTTCAGACTTAACACCGTTAGTGGCCAAAACTGATGGAAGTGTCACATAGGGAATAAAAGGGAATAAAATGAAGTTTGAGTGTCAAAAAGGGAAGAACAGAAAATTTTGGGCCAAAAAGGAAAGTAAAATTTAAGAAAGGGTCAAATGAGGAATTCTCTCTATCTGGTTTAGCCAACCCCATGATCCAACTTGTATCCCACCCACTGTGGCTTTTGATGAATAAAGCTTGCCGTTATCCCTAAAAAAGGATAAAAGCTACTGCCTCCGTTCCATAATTATCGTCGTGATCGATGGGAGTATTTCTCTCTTTTTGTAATATGTTTCTTCTGCTTCAGTATCATGATATACTTAGGATGTTTACAATACCTAATTTAAACCAACCTTAGAAAACCAAAAGGAGTCTACGGACTCTTCTATTCTAGCGAGATATGCTAGACGAATAAAGAGCACTTGCTGCTCCACCCATAGAGCTTCCTGCCTCTCCTCCAAACCCTCTACGCGCTCTCTGTCTCTGGTAGCGCGAATGCGCTCGTCTTGCCTACAAGGAGCTGATAGTGGGCCAGTGTCACACACGTTTTTTTATAACTTTTGTCTATAGTTAAAAAAAATACTAAATACGTATGTCATGATTTTTTTACCTTTTTAAGTGGTCATCGCATATTTTAGGAAGTCCATACAGTGTAAAAAGAGTTTGCTCAAATTTTAGAAAATGTTTGTACCATTAAAGAGATGTATGATACATCTAGAAAATGTTTACTCGTTTGAATTTTTTAAAAGTGTACTTTATATTATAAAAAATGTTGTACAATGTAATTTGTTTTTGTGTGATTCAAAGGATTGCTTTGTGCCATTAAAAAATATACATTGATTTTAAAAAACAGTTCACCCTTTTCAAAGTTACGTTAAAAAGATTATATAATGTAGTAAATACGAAATTAATATAAAATATGTTTCATACCATTCATAAAAAAATCAACGTGTATCTGGAAAATGTTTAACACGTATTTAAAAATTGATAAGAATGTATTGAAAAATGTTCCTCTTGTATATGAAATATGTACAATGTGTATGAATTTGTTCTGACATGTGTTGAAAAAACTCCGGAAGGAAACATGTGAAAAACAAAGAAAAGGGGGAAAACCCAAAGAAAACTGATGCAAAATAATAGATAAACCGATAAAGATAAGCACAACAGGAAAAACATAATTGCACGGCAGCTATAATACTGGGCTGGCCAAGCAACACTGCGCGAGAGGCGAAACCTACGTATGTCTCACAACCGGTGAGAAATAGCTCCTACGCCTTGCTACAAACAGACATAGCCACACCCTGAGAGCGGTCCTACTCTATATTCTTCGTGATGTCGGCCTGATTTGGATTTTCATAGGCTAGGCCCAAACCTTGATACCATTTTCTTCCCTTCTCTTCTCTTCTTTCCTAGTCCATTTCGAACCGAAGATGATAAAGGACCTTGTCTCTCAAAAAAGGAAGATAAAGGACCCCGCAAAAAAGCGAAGAAGAAGAAAAACTATGTTGGAGCTAAAACCACAATCATAATTATAGAATGGAGGGAGTATTTATCTGTTTATGCGATATAGTAGCTCCGCCTGTCTACATGGAGCCGATAATGGGCCGGCCTTAACCATGTGGGTTCATCACGCGGTCATCACACACATTTATTTTTTAGTTTTGTTCATGGCTTAAAAATACTAAATTAATATATTACAAAAATTAGTTTAGTTCAAATTTTAAAAAGTGATCATTGCATAAAAAAAGTCCATGCAGTGTAAAAAAAAGTTTGCTCAAGTTTTGGAAAAGTATATTTTAAAAATGTTCACTCATTTGAAACAAATGTTAGTGACATTTTCAAAATGTATGTTTATTTTAAAATTTTCCACCCATTTCAAAGTTATGCTTGTGATATTTTATAAATTGTTTATATAATGTACGAAATGCCGCATAGTTTATAATTTTTTTTCTTATAATTCATTAAAAATTAACATGTATGTAAAAAAATGTTTAACTGTTATTCGAAAAATATATTAGTAATGTGTCTTAAAAATGTTAAATGTATATAATAATGTTTTATAATGTAAATGAAAAATGTACAATGCGTATGAACAAAGTAGACAAACATATATTTGGAAATACAAAGTTCATCTTATATTTGAACATTTTAAACATGTATTGAAAATAGTTCCTTATATTAAAAACATGTATGAAAGAATTAGACATTTATTGAGAAAAAAACAAAGAAAATAGTGAAAACCAAAGAAAATAAGAAAAAAAGGAAAAGGCAAAGAAAACCGATGCAAAACAGCAAAAACCGATAAAGAAAAGCACAATGAAAAGAATATCACACAACAACTATAATACTGTGCTATCCCAGCAGTGTCGCGCCAAAGGCGAGACTTACTTATGTCTCGGGACCGGCGAGAAATAGCTCTCGCGCCTTCTTGCTACAGGCGAGGCGTAGCCGCGCCCCAGAGAGCAGCCTACTCTGTTCTTCACTATGACAGTATGGTTTTGATTTTCACGGGTTAGGCCTGAACCAAGACACCATTTTATTATATTCTCTTCTATCCCTGTCTATTTTGAACCAAACAAAACAAAAAACCCCGTCTCTCAAAAAAGAAAGATAAAGGACCCCTCAAAAAGGAGACGAAGATAAAAGTTTGAAAATTCCAAGCACTTTGTTTAACTAGTAGATGTGTACGTGCAATGGATGTTAATCTTAGATGGTATATTAATTGCATGAAGATATAGGGTAAGATATTTATGGGTGTTAATTATGTGATTAGTGTTGCTGCTAATATTTGATATGCTATTAATTGTATACTAAGCATGTTGAGCGCTCACCATTGGTGCAATACAGGTAGTTGAATTAACCTGATTTGATGGCCGATATTAGTTGGATATGCCCCTTAGAATCCTTTTATATTGGTACAGACTAGCAAAAGAGTATGTGCTTTGCAACGGGAGAAAAAAAATCATACTCCCCTGACGCAATAACCATGACTCAAGACCCCAATAAGTCCACGTCATTTATTTCAACACATAACATCCCATCTGTGTTGCCACTTTATCCTCCTTCCCACCCTCGCCGACGGTGTCCATAGTGCTCCATCAATCACAATGTGTTTGAATGTTGTTAATCCTAAGACGTCTCTCTCTCGACATAAGATGAAAAATCTGATTTCTCCTGTGAGATTTTGGCGAGGCGTGCATATGTGGTTATAGATGGTTTCTTTTGTCTCCAATCCTAATTTTGCTGAGGTGTTCATTTTCAATTCAGATTGGCACCGGCATGAAAAAAATATGGATCATGCGTTATTGATTAACCTTAAATAGCATTTTAAAAATGGTTAACATGTAAATAACATCAAATTCAGATTCTACCTATTTTTAAAATCAAAATCCATATATTACATGTTAGATTTGAAGTTAGGATTTTAAAAATATGGATGCTTGTTAAGAAAAACATTTGATACGTACTGTGGGTTGATTAACCTAGATGTCATGGGTTTTCATGCAAAAGAAAAACTAACTTTAAACTGGTCTGCATGTTGATTACCAGAAACATCAAGGGTTTTTGTACAAAAGCAAAAATCTGACTTGAAATTGGACTGCGAGATGATTATCACAAACATTAGGTGGTTTTATGGAAAATAGCATGACAGACCAAGCATATCACGTTCCTTTAGTAGTAGGTATATATATAGACTAGTAAAAGAGCCCGTGCGTTGCAACGGGAGGAAAAAAAAATACCACATGCACCTAACTCAATAACCATGAGTGACCCCAATATGTTCACGTCCTTTATTTCAACACAGACCTAACGTGTTTGAATGTGGTCAATCCTAAAGCGTCTCTCTAGCGTGACGTGCGACATAAGATGAGAAATCTGTTTTTTTTCTCTATGAGGTTTTGACGAGGCGTGCATGTATAGTTATAGATGCTTTCTTTCATTTTCAATATGATTTTGGTGAGGTGTTTATTTTCAATCCAGATCTGCACCGGTACGAATGAAAAACGAACGTGCGCTATTGATTATGTTGCACCATAAAAAGTATTTTTAAAATGGTTAACAGGGAAACTAACACTACATTCAAATTCTACACATTTTTTTATCAAATTCTGTACATAACATGTTAAATTTAAAGTTAGGATTAATTTAAAAAATATGGATACTTTTAAGAGCATTTGATATGTATTGCAGGTTAATTAACCCAAATTTTACGGGTTTTCTTGAAAAAGCAAAAATCTGACTTAAAACTTGACTGTGGATTGATTAAAAAAACATCAACACTGTTCAAGATATTGCTTGATTCGTGATTGAACATAAATACTATAGTACTAGATCGGAAGTTTTCTCCGAAAAAGAGAAACGCAGTTTTTTAAAAACATACGCAGCTGCTCGTCGTTTCATTATCTTAAAATTTCCCGTTGTCTTTACTTTTAATGGAGCAGTTGGTAGTCTCGCTTCCAGGTTTTTTTTCGTCCCACCTCACCCGGTTTTTTTTGGTACTTCTTTGGTACTTCCTCCCACCTCCCACCCGTTTCATTTCGCTGGTTTTTTTCGTCCCTCCCCTACCCCACCGGTTTAGTTTCGCGTCACCCTCTCACACAACGAAAAAAATCTTAACGGATCATAACTTTCCATGCGTCACCTCCCATCAATGCAATTTGATTTAGGAAACATATAATAAATTTTAAGGAAACAAATAACAGACTTTAAAGAAAAATCCAATTTTGAGGAAACAAATCAATCGATCCATCCAAATCAAACGATCCATCTCATCAATGCAATTTGCTTTAGGAAACATATAATGGATGTGAAGGAAACAAATAATAGACTATCTAAATCAATCGATCCATCCCATCAATGCAATTTGATTTAGGAAACATATAATAAATTTTAAGGAAACAAATAACAGACTTAAAAAAAATCCAATTTTAAGGAAACAAATCAATCGATCCATCCAAATCAGACGATCCATCTCATCAATGCAATTTGCTTTAGGAAACATATAATGGATGTGAAGGAAACAAATAATAGACTATCCAAATCAATCGATCTATCCCATCAATGCAATTTGATTTAGGAAACATATAATAAATTTTAAGAAAACAAATAACAGACTTTAAAGAAAAATCCAATTAACTAATCTCTACTCTTAAAGGCCCCTCGATTGATTTTTGTCCCTCGCTTCCTTTCCCAGCACTTATACAATGGAAGGAATTATAATCCACCTATTTGTTCTCCTATATATCCGTGCAGGCAACACAACATAAACCGGTGAAAAAACCACTCACCTCGCACGTCCCCCTGCCTGCAATCCCGAAACGCCGCCATCGCTCCAGGCTCCAGCCTCCGCCGTCCTACATCTTGCCCCTCTCCAACCTCAGATACCTCCGCCACCGCCGCCATCTCGGAACCCCAGTTCAGGGCAGGACTCAGAGAGGGTGTGGCTGTGGACGACGCTGCCGCCGTCGCAGAACCCTAGGGCAGGGCGTGGTCGCGTTGCGGGCAGCGCGAGCGGCCGTGCGTCTCCCCCGTCAGGCTGTCCTCGGCAGGAACTCGGGACCTCCTCCTGACAGAGCTAAGGCCCTCTGAGGTCCAAGTCGCTGTGCGGCGTGCACAGTAATCTCCCCGGCCTACTCTGTCTTCACGTCAATGCTCATGTGCTCCGACCCTCCCCGACCCCTCCCAGCAAGCAGCAGAGTCTCTCGGGTTCGAGCTCCACCGGGCCGCCGGCGGCGGCGTCCATGTTCGTTGGGCGGAGCACAACGCTAGGTTTGAAATTCACCATGATGCTACTGATGAGGCTCTCCTTCTCCTTTGTTTCGTCTGGGTTTTTTCGTCCCCCCTCCCACCACCCCATCTCGTCTGGGTTTGAAATCAATAAGAGCAGCACAAAGTCTAGGTCCCTGTCTCGGTGGCAGACGGAAGGAGAAGAAGGATTGATATGTATGAGAATATTAATATTGAACTCTTAAAGTTAATGTGGCCCCGTTGCAACGCACGGGCGTTCTTCTAGTCTGGACTAGTGGCAGACATTGGAGGCTGCGTCGGTGCGCGAGACGAGACCCTGCTCATGATGGAATAAACTATCGGACAGGCGTGTGACCTGGCAACCGACAATGCAAGGCCGCCCTGCAGATCCTCGATCTCGGCAAATTTGACAAATCTGACCTATAAACGAAATCAAATCACAGAATGAACTGTCCGTCAAACTATTTCACGCAGCTGACCCGTGGCGCCTAGCTCTCAGGCGCTGCACTAGTGCAACGCCCGGGAGCTAGGCGCTGCACTAGTGCAACGCCCGGGAGCTAGGCGCTGTACTGTATAGTGTGGCGCCTAGCTCTCAGGCGCTGCACACTGTTTTAGTAATTTTCGGGTATGACGCTGGCCGTGTAGCGTCTATCTGTGAGGCGTTGCACAGTGTAGTGTGGTGCCGTCGTGGCGGGCGCTACACAAAAGAGTCAGGCGTGTGAAATAGTTTCACGGGCAGTTCATTCCGTGATTTGATTTCGTCTATAGGTCAGATTTGTCAAATTTGCCCTCGATCTCGTCTATGCTTTCATGCCACTCGTCCACGTACTTTATTTGCTTCGTCGCCGACGTCACACTCACTCCTTAACAATCTCTTTGCGTGGACACTGGACTGGATTATTTAGCTAATTTCTTCCTGTATTTTGCTTTAGGCTAAGCTGCCTAACCTGTGGGACGCAAAGTGCAAAGTGGATCTGGATCAGTTAGCTAGTTTGCACGAATATGAATGCTAATTGCACCTACCCACTATTTCACGTCAAAGCTTGATGCGCCGAGAAGTTAGATTGGTTGCCACGGACCATGCTGTCGAGTTGCCTGTTTGTTTTACTAACACGGTTATATTTCCGTTTCTAAATATAAAAGCATCTCCGATAGAACATGTAGATGTAAAAATAATTAATTTTTGCATCTTCCAGGCTTAAAACCCCTCTTCAACAGATAATGTAGATGTAAAAAAAATTATATCTCCGCCTCATGGAAATATAAAATACAATATCTCACGATATAAATTTGCATCTTCATCTATAGAAGATAAAAACTAACGGCTGCTTGCCAACTGCTCAATCGCTTTCACTTTTCTTCTGCCCGCCCGCCGCCTGGGCCATGGCCGACTTCGACAACCCCACTGCCTCCTCCATCGCAGCCGCTCGCCCCGCAGGGGCCTTTGCCGGCGCGACCACCATCCCCAATCCTGCCTTCACCTCCATGTCGCCACCGCCATGCCGCCACCTTGGTTTTGTCCCACGCCGGCTGGTCGCCATCACGGCTGCCAGATCCGGCCGCTCCACCGCCCTCGCCTTCGGTTTCGTCGCCGCTCCCCGTTGCCCGCCTCCAAATCGGGTGAATTAGCCGTTTTTTTGCCGCCGCGCTGCCGTATGATTTGAGCTCCCCCCCCCGCCCGCCCTGCTGTCGCCGGATTCGAGCTGCACACCCATCTCAATGTCGCTGATGTTCTTTCGCCGCCAGACTCAACCTTCTCGCCCTGCACGGTCGTCGCCCCTCCGCCCCGCCGCGACCAATTCACCACTTCATTCACAACCACGCCGCCGCTTCAACCTCCCGGCTCTTGTCGCTCGGCCGCCGCTCGGTCCGCCGGTGCTCCTCCCGGCTCCCGGCCGCCAGCACTCATGCCGACTAGTTATACATCTCCATGTGCATCATCTATTGAAGTTGTAGTTTTACATCTTCAATATACATCATCTGTTGGAGTTGCCACTTATTTGGAGATATACATTTTACATCTCTTGTTTTACATCTCCAAATTGCATCTTCTATCGGAGATGCTCTAAGTCTTTCTAGAGATTTCAATATGAACTACATATAGATGTATATGGACATATTATATAGTATAGATTCACTCATTTTATTCCGTATGTAGTCTATATTAGAATCTATAAAAAGACTTATGTTTAGGAACGGAGTAAGTAGCATAAACCACACTTCTTTTTTGTAAAATATGACTACATATAGATGTCTTATTCTCTCTCTTTGATCTTCAATACATTATTTTCCTCGATGTTCTTGAAGATCTATTCGATGTAATCTTCTTTTGCGGTGTGTTTGTTGAGATCCGACGAATTGTGGGGTTAAGATCAGATTATCTATGAATATTATTTGAGTCTTCTCTGAACTCTTTGATGCATGATTTATATTACTTTGTATTTCTCTCCGGTATATTGATTTGGTTTGGCCAACTAGATTGATTTTTCTTGCAATGGGAGAGGTGCTTTGTAATTGGTTCAATCTTGCGGTGCTCAATCCCAGTGACAGAAAGGGACATGGCACGTATTTGTATTGTTGCCATTAAAGATAAAAAGACGGGGTTTGTTCATATTGATTGGATCTATCTCTCTACACCATGTCATCTTGCTTAAGGCGTTACTTTGTCCTTGTTAACTTAACACACATGCTGGATAGCAGTCGATATGTGTATTAATAGTAGTAGATGCAGGCAGGAGTCGGTTTACTTGTGTCGGATGTGATGCCTATATACATATCATTGCCTTGGATATCGTCATAACTATACGCTTTTTCTATCAATTGCTCAACAATAATTTGTTTACCCACGGTATGCTTTCTTTCAAGTTTCAAGAGACAAGCCTCTAGTGAAAACTATGTCCCCAGATCTATATTTTATCATATTATTTTTAGATCTACAAAATTCAAAAATCAAAAAATACGTTACTGCAATTTATTTGATTTTATTTATTTTGCACTTTTACTTATCTTTTACATATATTATTACTATCAGATCTCATCCTTGTAAGTAGTCGTGAAGGGATTGACAACCCCTTTATCGCGTTGGGTGCAAGTATTTATTTGTTCGTGCAGGTACAACTATTGGAGACTTGTGCGTTCCTCCTACTGGATTGATACCTTGGTTCTTAACTGAGAGAAATACGTATATCTACTAATAATCAAAATAAGGCTTTTACTAAACATATTGTTGATGCTATGATGAAATCTTTTGAAGAAAAACTTGAGTTGGAAGTTTGAATCCCTAGAAAGCTATATGATGAATGAGAACCTACTATTAAAATCAAGATTAAAGTGAAGGAAATATGCCCTAGAGGAAATAATAAAGTTATTATTTATTTCCTTATATCATGATAAATGTTTATTATTCATGCTAGAATTGTATTAATCGGAAACATAATACATGTGTGAATACATAGACAAACAGAGTGTCACTAGTATGCCTCTACTTGACTAGCTCGTTAATCAAAGATGGTTATGTTTCCTAACCATGGACAAAGAGTTGTCATTTGATTAACGGGATCACATCATTAGTTGAATGATCTGATTGACATGACCCATTCCATTAGCTTAGCACCCGATCGTTTAGTATGTTGCTATTGCTTTCTTCATGACTTATACATGTTCCTATGACTATGACATTATGCAACTCCCGTTTGCCGGAGGAACACTTTGTGTGCTACCAAACGTCACAACGTAACTGGGTGATTATAAAGGAGCTCTACAGGTGTCTCCAAAGGTACATGTTGGGTTGGCGTATTTCGAGATTAGGATTTGTCACTCCAATTGTCGGAGAGGTATCTCTGGGCCCTCTCGGTAATGCACATCACTGAAGCCTTGCAAGCATTGCAACTAATGAGTTAGTTGCGGGATGATGTATTACGGAACAAGTAAAGAGACTTGTCGGTAACGAGATTGAACTAGGTATTGGATACCGACGATCGAATCTCGGGCAAGTAATATACCGATGACAAAGGGAACAACGTATGTTGTTATGCGGTCTGACCGATAAAAGATCTTCGTAGAATATGTAGGAGCCAATATGAGCATCCAGGTTCCGCTATTGGTTATTGACCAGAGACGTGTCTCGGTCATGTCTACATTGTTCTCGAACCCGTAGGGTCCGCACGCTTAAGGTTACGATGACAGTTATATTATGAGTTTATGCATTTTGATGTACCAAAGTTTGTTCGGAGTCCCGGATGTGATCACGGACATGACGAGGAGTCTCGAAATGGTCGAGACATAAAGATTGATATATTGGAAGCCTATGTTTGGATATCGGAAGTGTTCCGGGTGAAATCGGGATTTTACCGGAGTACCGGGAGGTTACCGGAACCCCCCGGGAGGTATATGGGCCTTAGTGGGCCTTAGTGGAAGAGAGGAGAGGTGGCCAAAGATGGGCCGCGCGCCCCTCCCCCCTTGATCTGAATAGGACAAGGAGAGGGGGCCGGCCCCCCTTCCTCCTCTCTCTCTCCTCTTTTCCCCCTTCGTGAATCCTATTCCAACTAGGAAGGGGGGAGTCCTATTCCCGGAGGGAGTAGGACTCCTCCTGGCGCGCCTCCTCTTGGCCGGCTGGCCCTCCCCTTTGAGCTTTTATATACGGAGGCAAGGGACACCCCTTGGGACACCAGTTGATCCACGTGGTCATATTCTTAGCCGTGTGCGGTGCCCCCTTCCACCATAGTCCTCGATAATATTGTAGCGGTGCTTAGGCGAAGCCCTACGACAGTAGAACATCAAGATCGTCACCAGCCGTCGTGCTGACGGAACTCTTCCCCGACATTTTGCTGGATCGGAGTCCGGGGATCGTCATCGAGCTGAACGTGTGCTAGAACTCGGAGGTGCCGTAGTTTCGGTGCTTGATCGGTCGGGCCGTGGAGACGTACGACTACATCAACCAAGTTAATGCTTCCGTTGTCGATCTACAAGGGTACGTAGATCACACTCTCCCCCTCTCGCTGCTATGCATCACCATAATCTTGCGTGTGCGTAGGAATTTTTTTGAAATTACTACGAAACCCAACAGTGGCATCCGAGCCTAGGTTTTATGTGTTGATGTTATATGCACGAGTAGAACACAAGTGAGTTGTGGGCGATATAAGTCATACTGCTTACCAGCATGTCATACTTTGGTTCGGCGTTATTGTTGGACGAAGTGGCCCGGACCGACATTACGCGTACGCTTACGCGAGACCGGTTCTCCCGACGTGCTTTGCACAAAGGTGGCTAGCGGGTGACAGTTTCTCCAACTTTAGTTGAACCGAGTGTGGCTAGGCCCGGTCCTTGTGAAGGTTAAAACAACACCAACTTGACAAACTATCGTTGTGGTTTTGATGCATAGGTAAGATTGGTTCTTGCTTAAGCCCGTAGCATCCACGTAAAACTTGCAACAACAAAGTAGAGGACGTCTAACTTGTTTTTGCAGGGCATGTTGTGATGTGATATGGTCAAGACATGATGCTAAATTTTATTGTATGAGATGATCATGTTTTGTAACCGAGTTATCAGCAACTGGCAGGAGCCATATGGTTGTCGCTTTATTGTATGCAATGCAATCGCGCTGTACTGCTTTACTTTATCACTAAGCGGTAGCGATAGTCGTGGAAGCATGAGATTGGCGAGACGACAACGATGCTACGATGGAGATCAAGGTGTCGCGCCGGTGACGATGGTGATCACGACGGTGCTTCGGAGATGGAGATCACAAGCACAAGATGATGATGGCCATATCATATCACTTATATTGATTGCATGTGATGTTTATCTTTTATGCATCTTATCTTGCTTTGATTGACGGTAGCATTACAAGATGATCTCTCACTAATTATCAAGAAGTGTTCTCCCTGAGTATGCACCGTTGCGAAAGTTTTTCATGCTGAGACACCACGTGATGATCGGGTGTGATAGGCTCTACGTTCAAATACAATGGGTGCAAAATAGTTGCACACGCGGAATACTCAGGTTATACTTGACGAGCCAAGCATATACAGATATGGCCTCGGAACACGGAGACCGAAAGGTCGAGCGTGAGTCATATAGTAGATATGATCAACATAGTGATATTCACCAACGAAACTACTCCATCTCACGTGATGATCGGACATGGTTTAGTTGACTTGGATCACGTAATCACTTAGAGGATTAGAGGGATGTCTATCTAAGTGGGAGTTCTTTAAGTAATATGATTAATTGAACCTAAATTTATCATGAACTTAGTACCTGATAGTATCTTGCTTATGTATGTTTGATTGTAGATAGATGGCCCGTACTGTTGTTCCGTTGAATTTTAATGCGTTCCTTGAGAAAGCAAAGTTGAAAGATGATGGTAGCAATTACACGGACTGGGTCCGTAACTTGAGGATTATCCTCATTGCTGCACAGAAGAATTACGTCCTGGAAGCACCGCTAGGTGCCAGGCCTGCTGCTGGAGCAACACCAGATGTTATGAACGTCTGGCAGAGCAAAGCTGATGACTAATTGATAGTCCAATGTGCCATGCTTTACGGCTTAGAACCGGGACTTCAACGACGTTTTGAACGTCATGGGGCATATGAGATGTTCCAGGAGTTGAAGTTAATATTTCAAGCAAATGCCCGGATTGAGAGATATGAAGTCTCCAATAAGTTCTATAGCTGCAAGATGGAGGAGAATAGTTCTGTCAGTGAGCATATACTCAACATGTCTGGGTACTGTAATCACTTGATTCAACTGGGAGTTAATCTTCCGGATGATAGCGTCATTGACAGAATTCTCCAATCACTTCCACCAAGCTACAAGAGCTTCGTGATGAACTATAATATGCAAGGGATGAATAAGACTATTCCCGAGCTCTTCGCAATGCTGAAAGCTGCGGAGGTAGAAATCAAGAAGGAGCATCAAGTGTTGATGGTCAACAAGACCACTAATTTCAAGAAAAAGGGCAAAGGGAAGAAGAAGGGGAATTTCAAGAAGAACAACAAGCAAGTTGCTTCTCAAGAGAAGAAACCCAAGTCTGGACCTAAGCCTGAAACTGAGTGCTTCTACTGCAAGCAGACTGGTCACTGGAAGCGGAACTGCCCCAAGTATTTGGCGGATAAGAAGGATGGCAAGGTGAACAAAGGTATATGTGATATACATGTTATTGATGCGTACCTTACTAATGCTCGCAGTAGCACCTGGGTATTTGATACTGGTTCTGTTGCTAATATTTGCAACTCGAAATAGGGACTACGGATTAAGCGAAGATTGGCTAAGGACGAGGTGACGATGCGCGTGGGAAATGGTTCCAAAGTCGATGTGATCGCGGTCGGTGCGCTACCTATACATCTACCTTCGGGATTAATATTAGACCTAAATAATTGTTATTTGGTGCCAGCGTTAAGCATGAACATTATATCTGGATCTTGTTTGATGCGAGACGGTTATTCATTTAAATCAGAGAATAATGGTTGTTCTATTTATATGAGTAATATCTTTTATGGTCATGCACCCTTGAAGAATGGTCTATTCTTATTGAATCTCGATAGTAGTGACACACATATTCATAATGTTAAAGCCAAAAGATGCAGAGTTGATAATGATAGTGCAACTTATTTGTGGTTCTGCCGTTTAGGTCATATCGGTGTAAAGCGCATGAAGAAACTCCATACTGATGGACTTTTGGAACCACTTGATTATGAATCACTTGGTACTTGCGAACCATACCTCATGGGCAAGATGACTAAAACACCATTCTCCGGTACTATGGAGAGAGCAACAGATTTGTTGGAAATCATACATACAGATGTATGTGGTCCGATGAATATTGAGGCTCGTGGCGGATATCTTTATTTTCTCACCTTCACAGATGACTTAAGCAGATATGGGTATATCTACTTAATGAAACATAAGTCTGAAACGTTTGAAAAGTTCAAAGAATTTCAGAGTGAAGTTGAAAATCATCGTAACAAGAAAATAAAGTTTCTACAATCTGATCGTGGAGGATAATATTTGAGTTACGAGTTTGGTGTACATTTGAAACAATGCGGAATAGTTTCGCAACTCACGCCACCCGGAACACCACAGCGTAATGGTGTGTCCGAACGTCGTAATCGTACTTTACTAGATATTGTGCGATCTATGATGTCTCTTACTGATTTACCACTATCGTTTTGGGGTTATGCTTTGGAGACGGACGCATTCACGTTAAATAGGGCGCCATCAAAATCCGTTGAGACGACGCCTTATGAACTATGGTTTGGCAAGAAACCAAAGTTGTCGTTTCTGAAAGTTTGGGGCTGCGATGCTTATGTGAAAAAGCTTCAACCTGATAAGCTCGAACCCAAATCGGAGAAATGTGTCTTCATAGGATATCCAAAGGAGACTATTGGATACACGTTCTATCATAGATCCGAAGGCAAGACTTTTGTTGCTAAGTTCGGAAACTTTCTGGAGAAGGAGTTTCTCTCAAAAGAAGTGAGTGGGAGGAAAGTAGAACTTGAAGAGGTAACTGTACCTGCTCCCTTATTGGAAAGTAGTGCATCACAGAAAACTGTTTCTGTGACACCTACACTAATTAGTGAGGAAGCTAATGATAATGATCATGAAACTTCAGAACAAGATACTACTAAACCTCGTAGATCAACCAGAGTGAGATCCGCGCCAGAGTGGTACGGTAATCCTGTTCTGGAAGTCATGCTACTAGATCATGATGAACCTACTGTCACACCCTGCATTTTGTAACACTTCATTTGCATTATTAAAGCATGAAAATTTGGACCAACAAAAACTTTTGCATTATTTGGCTTTTATTTGGAGTTGGTTTTCTCTCTGTGTTTTCAAGTGCTCTTTAAAGTCGACACAACTCCACCTTCTATACTTCATCTCCTTGCCCCAAACTTCTGCCCAATGATCATGCCATGTGTATAGAGCAATATAGTATTTTCTTACAAAAATAATTTGGCCAAAAAGTATTTTTCAAAAATTAGTTTTCCAAAAACCCCTAGATTGAGGTTTGCACTGCAAGTACCTGATTTGGGGTATGAAAAATATTTCAAAAGGTATATTTGAAACCTATTAGATATAGGATTCCCATAAAACCCAAAAATATAATTTTAAAAGTTATTTTCCTATTTTTTTTAAAGGCTTTTTCTTAAGGCCAGAAATGGTCTTTAATAGGGAAAAATTATTTTATTGATTCAAAAATATTTGACAAAAATCAGGGAAACTCAGTGGGCATATATTTCCCATATATAAGAGTTTAAACACATGGTCATGTTCAAAATATTGGACAAAACCTCCCAAAACCATTTCTGCTCATTTCAAGGATTTGAAATATTTCTACAGGAAATATTTCCATAAAAATCCAAGAAAAACCCAGGAAGTCACAAATACATATTGTGATGATCTTGCAAAGCCTCACTTCAATAAAGGTCATTTTGGTCCACCAAAATGCCCCATAACCCTTTCTGTTCAGAACCTAATTTGAGCAAGTTTGTACTACCAACTTTCTCTCCTTGACCTCAAATTTTGTGAGCATGTTCGAATCCCCAAATGATGACACTACACCAAGTGGTGCATCAAGGAGAATGGATTTGCATGACTAGATCTTGGAAAACCCATTTCTGTTGATTTCTAGGGTTTACCAAAGTTACACTGGCAACTTTTCCCAAATGAGCTCAAATTTGGTGGCACACCCTATTTCTAAGTGTCATTCCATCCTGTTAAGTATCATGGCTATTGGAGTTCATTTTCTTTCCCAAACCAACAACAAACACCTTCTGCCATTTTTCCAAAAACACCATTTTGACCACTAAAACTATTCTCCTTGAGCTCAACTTTTTACCACAGCCCCTCCTAGATCTCCTCTACCTCCAGTAACAATGGCTGCACCTCAGCTCAATGATGGAGGGGTGAAACCACTTCATTTACCCCTCTGGACAGCCCCTGTACCCCTCTTCCTCACCTCCCTCCTCACTCCAGTGGCCATCCATGGCATCCAATGCTTCCTCCCCTTTCTTTACTACTCCCTAGCGCTACTGGACACAAGTGGCCGCGCCCACTTCCCCTTTTTTATGCCATGGCATGCCATTTGGGCGCTCTAGAGCGCGCTACAGTACGCTCCCGCACTGTAGCCGCCCCCTTCCAACCGCCCCCGGCCACCTCGGGCCTCCCCAGCGCGCCCGATGATGCGCCTCGACGTCTGCAACACGCCACGGCGCTGTCCCCTTCCTCTCTCCTCCTCCCCGCGCCTCCGCGCTAGCAAACAGAGGCCGCCCAAGCGCGCCAATGGTGCCGCTCACACGCGCGCGTCTCTGACCCCTCCCCGCTCTCTCCCTTAGCTCCCCTCGGCGTAGTCCACGCCCAGGAACACCCCAGACACGGCGCCAGCTCCTCCCGAGCCCTGTGGCAACGAGAAGGACCTCGCCGGCGCACGGGTCTACGGTGAGCCGTGGCTCGCCTAGTTAAAGGCCTCCCCGAGCCCCCCTCTCCTCACCACTCGCTCTCTCACTCCCCTAAACACCCCCCTACACCACTCACCCCTCTCCAGACGAGCCCGAGCTCGAGATTGAGCTCGAGCTCCGCCGCCTCGGGTCACCGTCGATCCCACGGTACAGGCCTCCCCTGCTCCTCCTCTGTCTTGGTCTGGAACCCCCGAGCACCCCTGACCATTCCCCCCTTCTTCCCCGCCTCTTTTGCAGCCGGAAACGGCCGGAGCCGTCGACGCCCGAAGCTCCTCCGCTGCAAACCTCGTCGCCGGCGAATCAGGCCACCACGGCGACCACCTCCACCTCCATCCGAACGGCGGTTCCTCCCTGACCACAACGGTACCACCCACGCACCCTCCCGTGCCCTGTATCGATGCCGGCGAGCTCGCCGTCGCCCCTGTACAGAGGTAGACGACGACGGTCGTGGGCCCTGACCATTAGTCTCACGCCCTGACGGGTGGGACCCACCCGTCAGGTTTAAACACGCACACGCGCGCACCGGTTCGCTGCGTCGGCTGAAGGCGTATTTCGCCTTTACGCCTTCGACGTGGCAGCCTCGCGTGGGCTGAAACCCATCTGGGCCTACTGCACTGTGGCCCTTCTGGCCCAGTTGCACAGTGCTGCTTCTCCTTTTTGTTTTTTTGGATACTTGCAAAAATTCCACAGGATTAAATATTAACCCAAATGCAACAATTCCAGTTCCTAAAATCTTGTAAAAATCCCACCTATTTAATGGTGCAACTTTCATTCAAATCCAACCCACTTTTATGTACTGTTCAAATTTAAATTCAAATTTGAGCAGTTTAATCTCTGTTTGGAAATCCATATCCCCTCTTATACAACTCCAAATCCAAAACTAGGAATTTTCCCCTTCTTAGTTTTCAACCCAGTATTTAACAAAAATAAGTTGACATTTTTCTGAGCACTTTGGTTTTTCTGTTTTATTATTGCCTTATTTTTCTCGTTATTATTTTGCGATGATAGATTGCGTTGCTGACGAAGGAGTTGGACCAAAAGACTTTGAAGACCCAGAAGACTTTGTTGAGCCAGGCAAGCAGCCCTTTGACCATGTCTATGAAACCCTTTTTATTCATTTCATATAGCACCTTATTATTGTTGCATTGGAATCATGATGAGAGGGTAGCCACTTTGTTGGGTTGCCTTCATTTCCTCCTTGTTGATACTTGCATAGTGCATGACCCTACCTCCTTATGAGGGTTATGCCGGTGGGAATAGATAGGATGCTAAGTAGTGCTACGCAAAAGGGACGGGTATATGCATGGTGATGGAGACAAAGTATTTTCAAAAGGACTTTTCGAAAACCCCATCGGGTGCCACTTATGCCCGAGGGAGATAATGAGATGGGTAACCACTTGATGACGAAGTGGTGTATCGAGGCAAGGGTGTGTGTTGTTTTCAAAAACGGATTAGATTTAAGATTTGTCGACTGTCCCAACCTTACATGCGCAACCACTCTACCCTTATATGGGAAAGGGCATTATTGATTACCTAGGCCGATACTAGCTTGGAGCCCATATTACTAGTGACGGGAGAGTTGTTGGTGCGCTCTCTCGGGACGGGGTCGTGCCAGGTAGGGCGGCCATGACTGTTTTCACAGGGCACCGGATACACCATTGTGTCCCCTCTCGGATGTTACGATCTCGAGTGAGTCTCGTATGATGTATATCGAGAGGATACGGAACAACGAGTGGACTCCTTGTTAGTGTCGTCTAGGGAAAGATAGTGATCGGGTGCTTACCCCGGGTACTTGAGGTACCGCGGGTCATGGATGACATGGAAGTTCCCCGGATCTTGTGGGTAAAATGTGCAACCTCTGCAGAGTGTAAAACTATTCGAATAGCCGTGTCCACGGTCAAGGAAAGTTGGGCGGTGCTACTTAAACTACGTCCACGTGTTTACAAACCAGTGTGTGTGTTGGATAAGTGGGAAGAACTACTTGGATCAAGTCAAGGACTTGACATGATTGAGTTGGGTTGGTGCCCACTCTATTTATGTCAATATCTGTAACCCGTCCTCATTGTTACTTAAATTCTCCTGATGCATGTCTTACACGTTGTTGAACTTGTCATTGCACTCAAAACTAGCTTTCCGCAAAAATTTACCTATATCACGCATTGTTGTATCTTGGACCAAAACATGGGTTGCTTGTGAGTACATTCAAAGTACTCATTGGCTTGCCACTGGTTATTTAATTGGCCAGGCATGGAAGAACAGGAGTTCGAAGAAGAGTTCTTTGAAGACGAACATGCGAACTAGGATGCTTCCCAGTCAGAATGCCTGTAGGGTTAAGGCAGATGGCATGGGTTCTACTTATCAACGAAGATTTCCGCTGCTTGTGTTTCATTCGATGTTCAGCCCTTAAGGCTTTATCAATGTAAGACTTGACCATAATGGTCATAATTTGTGTAAGACAGTATGTATGGATGTAAGACTCTTGTTATTCAGCTTCTGTGTGTTCAGTGAGCATTGATCTCTGGGATCACTGTATACGTGCATTCGGTGATCTCGACTTATGAGTCGGGGTCCCCACAAAGCTGGTATCAGAGCCATCCTGACTGTAGGAAGCCTTAGTTAGCATGGGCGTTAGTTAGCTTGAGACCATCTAAACTTCTCTTCTTTTCTAAAGCTTACCCAACCCAAGATATATTCCCCTTATTGACCTCTCCCATTCAACCTTTGTAGATGGCTGCCGTACCTGAAGACTTCCTGACCACCGGATTTCCCGTGCTTCTCGAGGATAGCCTCAAGAAGTGCCAGTTTCACCGAGCCCCCATTTTCACCTACCATGAGCATTGGATCAATGACACCGAGACGGAGTATCATGTGGAAGTGGTCGTGAAGGCTAATGACTCTCCAACAAGCTGGTTCTTCGAGGGACCCCAGATGGCAACATTGGTTCTTGCCGTCGAGACAGCAACCCTCAAGGCACTCACCCGCCTCCGAGACCTTCTTCCAGAGATGGCAGACGAGTTGGCAACCCATTTCTTGCCTTATCGGAAGGAAGGTGAGGATGAGAGCAGTGCACCAGCTCCACCATTAGAAGAAGGACTTCCACTCCGATTCCAGACCTACTTCAGCCTTTGTGCCGATAGTTTGGCACAACACTTGGCCTCGGAATCAATGGAACTCCGAAAGGAACTTCATGAGACCAAGGCACTTCTTCGCCAAGCACAAGAGAAGACGGATAGGATCAAGAAGGAAGGTGCTTCCCCTGGTCAACCCGCAATCGCATACAGAGGCGGAAGACCCCCAAAGGATGGAGAACCACCACAGCAACACCGCATGAGCGCAAAGGAATACCGCAAGCTCTTCGCACCACCGGCAAAGCAACGCCATGTTGAGCTCCTTCACTCCCCCACCCCTTCAAGTGAAGAGGAAAGTCAGGCCACCGATGACGAGGAGGAAGACCCGGAAGAGCCAGACTATGCGACCGAGCATTCCACCACTTAGGCATCATTCGCAACCCGGATATGCCCGTTAGTAACCCCTACGGTAGGATAGGTCGTGTACCCCTATGCGAAGTTGAGTCCTTGTAATGGTTCATATGAAACCATGTAGTGTTGTGTTTGCTTTGATGTGTTTGATGGACGTCGTGCTTTCCTTCGGGAACTTGTAAGCGACTACATCACCCATTTGGATTTCAATGAATGTGTTTGGCCTTTTGGCCCTTGCATGAAAACAATTGGTGTCATACCAACCCCCTTACTAGGCATCCCATCTATATTGCTTTTCCCATCTTTCCCAATCATGAGACCTTGACCGCTCCAACAGGATGCCTGTTGTAACTCGTACTGGTACCTCTACCCAGCAGCAAGAAGCCGGAGAAGGAGCCAGTCAGGACCAAACCCAAGGACAAGTTCCACCACCGCCACCACCTCCAAACATGGACATGGCTCAGCTTCTCCAAGCCTTCCGAGAGGAACGCCAAGCCAACACTGCAGCCCTCCAGATGATTGCTCAAGCTGTCAACCGCCAGCCGGCGGGAAACGGCAATGGACGTTCCACGTTGGTGGAGTTCAAGAAGCATGCACCACCCACCTTCATCGAGACTGCTGAACCCCTGGATGCAGACGACTGGGTCCGCACCATTGAGGATCTGCTGGAACTAGTCAGATGCACTGAGGACCGTGAGAAGGTGGCATATGCTGCTCACTGTCTCGGGGGAACTGCTAGAGCTTGGTGGGATGGATTCAAGGCCATGCATGCTGAGCGAAACATCACTTGGAATGACTTCAAGGCAGAATTCCGCAAAGCCCACATTCCTTCCGGAATCATGGCCATCAAGAAGCGTGAGTTCCGAGCCCTGAAGCAAGGTAGTAGCACTGTCAAGGAGTACATGCAGAAGTTCAGTGTTCTCTCAAGGTATGCCCCTGAAGATGTCAGCACTGATGCTGCCAAAAGGGAGCGCTTCATGGAAGGCCTTAACCAGCCTCTGCAGTACTCGCTTGTTGTGTGTGACTGCCCAACCTTTCCTGATCTAGTGAACAAGGCACTCATGCTTGAGGACAAGCGACGTGCTTTGGATGATACCCGTAAGCGCAAGATGATCAGCAAGGGTAGCTCCAGCAACCAGAAGCCTCGCCCGTGGCAGCCAGCCCTGGTCAAGCCAACCTATCAGCAGCCTAGAGCTCCTGCACCCCACACCAACTATCCACCTCAGCAGTATGCCAACCCCAGGCCAGCTTACAACAACCCCAATAACAATGCCGACAAGAGCAGCAACCCCAATCAAGTCACTTGCTTCGGATGTGGTCAGGCAGGACACTACTCCAAGTATTGCCCCAACAAGAAGCCCGACGCCCCGCGCCCCAATGCACAGAACCTAGGACAAGGCCGTGGAATGCCACCAAGGAACCAAGCTCCCCGCAACCTGCCCAACAACGGCAAGGGTCGTGTGAATCATGTCACTGCAGAAGAAGCCCAGGAAGACCCGGACGTCGTGTTGGGTACGTTCCTTGTCAACTCAGCACCTGCAACTGTCTTGTTTGATTCTGGAGCCACGCATTCATTTATCACCCAAAAGTTTGCATTAAAAAGTGGCATGACCCCTACACCCCTGAATAACCCTATGGTGGTACAAACCCCAGAGCAGAGATGAGAGCCAAGATAGGATGTAAAGGAGTCAGGATTGTCATTAACGGGGTAGACTTCCAAGCAGACCTTATCATCTTAAGATCGCAAGGCTTGGATGTGATCTTAGGAATGGATTGGCTCATCAAGCACCAAGGCTTGTTAGATTGTGCCAACCGGACCGTCACTGTGACCAATGACCAAGGAGTCGAAGTTAAGGTTACTCCCAACCCCTCCTCTGCTCAAGGTGCCCAAGTCAACTGTCTGTCAGAAGTTGGATTGGAGCAAGTGCCGGTAGTATGCGAATACCCCGACGTCTTTCCTGATGAGCTACCGAGAATGCCTCCTGACCGAGACATTGAGTTCATCATCGAGCTCATGCCCGGAGCAGGACCCATCTATAAGAAGCCTTATAGAATGGGATCGGAAGAGTTAGCAGAGTTGAAGAAGCAACTGGAAGAGCAGTTGAGGAAGGGATTTATCCGCCCTAGTGCCTCCCCTTGGGGATCACCTGTTCTGTTTGTGGCAAAGAAGGACGGTACCATCCACTTATGCATTGACTACCGCTCCCTCAATGAAGTTACAATCAAGAACAAGTATCCACTTCCCAAGATTGAAGATCTGTTTGATCAACTCAATGGGGCCAAGGTGTTCTCCAAGATTGACCTCAGATCCGGGTACTACCAGCTGAAAATCAGACCCCAAGATATTCCGAAGACGGTATTTGTAACCAGATATGGCCTGTATGAGTGCACAGTCATGTCCTTTGGATTGACCAATGCCCCAGCTTACTTCATGTATCTTATGAATAAGGTCTTCATGGAATATTTGGACAAGTTTGTCGTTGTCTTCATTGATGACATTCTTGTCTTCTCGAAGATGGAAGAAGAGCACGAGCAACACTTGAGGATGGTCCTAGACAAGCTTTGAGAGCACCAACTGTATGCCAAGTTCAGCAAGTGCGAATTTTGGCTGCGCGAAGTTGGATTCTTGGGTCATGTTTTGACTGAAGAAGGATTGTCGGTCGATCCCACTAAGATTGAAGCTGTGACTGAATCGCAATCCCCAAGCAATGTGAAGGAAGTCAGAAGCTTCCTCGGACTCGCGGGATATTACCGCAAGTTCGTTGAAGGATTCTCAAGCATTGCACGACCCATGACTCAGCTCTTGAAGAAGGACAAGAAGTTTGAATGGACGCCGAAGTGTGAAGAAAGCTTCTAGGAGCTGAAGAAGAGATTGACCACCGCCCCAGTTCTGGCCACACCAGATATACACAAGGAGTTTGTGATATATTGTGATGCGTCAAGAACCGGACTGGGAGGTGTTCTGATGCAAGAAGGCAGAGTTGTAGCTTACCTTTCAAGGCAACTACGGCCTCATGAAGAGAACTATGCTACTCATGACCTTGAGTTGGCAGCTGTAGTTCATGCCCTGAACATGGCGACATTACCTCCCAGGGAAGCGGTGTGAGATATACATAGATCACAAAAGTCTGAAGTGTATTTTCACTCAGAAGGAATTGAACATGAGGCAGAGAAGGTGGCTAGAGTTGATCAAGGATTATGACCTCAGTGTTCAATACCACCCTGGAAAGGCTAATGTGGTAGCAGATGCATTAAGCAGGAAGGCTTGTTCCTTGAATGCTATGCTTAAGGAAAGGCTACCCGCCTTGTATGAAGAACTTGAAAGCTTCGGGTTGGAACTGGTTGCACCAGGATTCTTAGCCAACCTTGAAGTCAAGCCTACCCTGATGGATGATATTAAGGAAGCTCAGAAGGGACACGAAAGTATTGAAGGCATCAAGAGGAAGATCAAGGCAGGCAAGGCCCCAGGATTCTCAGGGGATGAGCAAGGAATCGTGTGGTTTGGGAATCGCATTTGTGTACCCAACAAGATTGAGCTCAAGAAGTTGATCTTGCAAGAAGCTCATGACACCCCGTATTCCATCCACCCCGGAGGAACCAAGATGTATCAAGACCTGAAGGAAAGATTTTGGTGGCATGGGATGAAAAGGGAGATTGCCACCTATGTTGCAAAGTGTGATGTATGCCAAAGGGTCAAAGCTGAATATCAGTGACCTGCTGGATTGCTCCAACCACTCAAGGTTCCCGAGTGGAAATGGGATAAAGTCGGAATGGATTTCATCACTGGACTACCTAGGTCAAACAAGGGACATGACTCCATATGGGTCATAGTCGATCATTTGACAAAAGTAGCCCATTTCATTCCTGTGAAGACTACCTATGATGGCAACCAGCTGACAACTCTATACATCAACAAAATCGTAAGCCTTCATGGTGTTCACAAGGAGATCGTGTCAGACCGAGGAACCCAGTTTACCTCTAGGTTCTGGAAAAAGTTCCAAGAGGCCATGGGGACCAAGTTATCTTTCAGCACTGCTTTCCACCCACAGACCGGAGGTCAGACAGAACAAGTGAATCAGATACTCGAAGACATGCTCCGAGCCTATGTCTTAGCATATGGAGCTAGGTGGGAAGATTGCCTCCCTTTTGCCGAGTTCTCCTACAACAACAGTTATCAGTCAAGCCTCCAGATGGCACCATTTGAGGTATTGTATGGTCGGAAGTGCCGCACACCCCTCAATTGGTCAGAAACCGGAGAAGGACTAGTATTTGGGCCCGATATCCTCCGTGAAGCAGAAGAGCAAGTTCAGCTAGTCAGAGAGCAACTGAAGACCGCTAAGTCCAGGCAAAAGAGCTATGCCGACACTCATCGCCGACAAGTAGACTTCCAAGTCGGAGACCATGTATACCTGCGAGTAACTCCTCTTAAGGGAACCAAGCGTTTCCACGTTAAGGGAAAGCTCGCACCAAGATTTATCGGCCCCTTCGAGATCACCACACGACGTGGAGAAGTGGCTTACCAGTTGGAACTGCCACCTGATCTATCTGATGTGCACAACGTATTCCACGTGTCGCAACTCCGGAAGTGTCTCCAAGTTCCAGACAAACCTGATCTTTACAAGGACGTCAATCACCAAGCCATTAACCTTCAGCCCAATTTGACCTACCGCGAGAGACCCATCTGCATTTTGGATGAGGCTGAGCGACGCACTCAAAGCCGCACGATCAAGTACCTCAAGGTCCAGTGGAGCAACCACACTGAAGCAGAAGCAACCTGGGAACGCGAAGACTACCTTAGATCCGAGTTTCCATATCCCTTTAAAGCCTAGTTTAGGAATCTCGGGGACGAGATTCTTGTAAGGGGGGTAGGTCTGTCACACCCTGCATTTTGTAACACTTCATTTGCATTATTAAAGCATGAAAATTTGGACCAACAAAAACTTTTGCATTATTTGGCTTTTATTTGGAGTTGGTTTTCTCTCTGTGTTTTCAAGTGCTCTTTAAAGTCAACACAACTCCACCTTCTATACTTCATCTCCTTGCCCCAAACTTTTGCCCAATGATCATGACATGTGTATAGAGCAATATAGTATTTTCTTACAAAAATAATTTGGCCAAAAAGTATTTTTCAAAAATTAGTTTTCCAAAAAACCTGGATTGAGGTTTGCACTGCAAGTACCTGATTTGGGGTATGAAAAATATTTCAAAAGGTATATTTGAAACCTATTAGATATAGGATTCCCATAAAACCCAAAAATATAATTTTAAAAGTTATTTTCCTATTTTATTTAAAGGCTTTTTCTTAAGGCCAGAAATGGTCTTTAATAGGGAAAATTATTTTATTGATTCAAAAATATTTGACAAAAATCAGGGAAACTCAGTGGGCATATATTTCCCATATATAAGAGTTTAAACACATGGTCATGTTCAAAATATTGGACAAAACCTCCCAAAACCATTTCTGCTCATTTCAAGGATTTGAAATATTTCTACAGGAAATATTTCCATAAAAATCCAAGAAAAATCCAGGAAGTCACAAATACATATTGTGATGATCTTGCAAAGCCTCACTTCAATAAAGGTCATTTTGGTCCACCAAAATGCCCCATAACCCTTTCTGTTCAGAACCTAATTTGAGCAAGTTTGTACTACCAACTTTCTCTCCTTGACCTCAAATTTTGTGAGCATGTTCGAATCCCCAAATGATGACACTACACCAAGTGGTGCATCAAGGAGAATGGATTTGAATGACTAGATCTTGGAAAACCCATTTCTGTTGATTTCTAGGGTTTACCAAAGTTACACTGGCAACTTTTCCCAAATGAGCTCAAATTTGGTGGCACACCCTATTTCTAAGTGTCGTTCCATCCTGTTAAGTATCATGGCTATTGGAGTTCATTTTCTTTCCCAAACCAACAACAAACACCTTCTGCCATTTTTCCAAAAACACCATTTTGACCACTAAAACTATTCTCCTTGAGCTCAACTTTTTACCACAGCCCCTCCTAGACCTCCTCTACCTCCAGTAACAATGGCTGCACCTCAGCTCAATGATGGAGGGGTGAAACCACTTCATTTACCCCTCTGGACAGCCCCTGTACCCCTCTTCCTCACCTCCCTCCTCACTCCAGTGGCCATCCATGGCATCCAATGCTTCCTCCCCTTTCTTTACTACTCCCTAGCACTACTGGACACAAGTGACCGCGCCCACTTCCCCTTTTTTATGCCATGGCATGCCATTTGGGCGCTCTGGAGCGCGCTACAGTGCGCTCCCGCACTGTAGCCGCCCCCTTCCAACCGCCCCCGGCCACCTCGGGCCTCCCCAGCGCGCCCGATGATGCGCCTCGACGTATGCAACACGCCACGGCGCTGTCCCCTTCCTCTCTCCTCCTCCCCGCGCCTCCGCGCTAGCAAACAGAGGCCGCCCAAGCGCGCCAATGGTGCCGCTCACACGCGCGCGTCTCTGACCCCTCCCCGCTCTCTCCCTTAGCTCCCCTCGGTGTAGTCCACGCCCAGGAACACCCCAGACACGGCGCCAGCTCCTCCCGAGCCCTGTGGCAACGAGAAGGACCTCGCCGGCGCACGGGTCTATGGTGAGCCGTGGCTCGCCTAGTTAAAGGCCTCCCCGAGCCCCCCTCTCCTCACCACTCGCTCTCTCACTCCCCTAAACACCCCCTACACCACTCACCCCTCTCCAGACGAGCCCGAGCTCGAGATCGAGCTCGAGCTCCGCTGCCTCGGGTCGCCGTCGTTCCCACGGTACAGGCCTCCCCTGCTCCTCCTCTGCCTCGGTCTGGAACCCCCGAGCACCCCTGACCATTTCCCCCTTCTTCCCCGCGTCTTTTGCAGCCGGAAACGGCCGGAGCCATCGACGCCCAAAGCTCCTCCGCCGCGAACCTCGTCGCCGGTGAACTAGGCCACCCCGGCGAACACCTCCACCTCCATCCGAACGGCGGATCCTCCCTGAGCACAACAGTACCACCCACGCACCCTCCCGTGCCCTGTATCGACGCCGGCGAGCTCGCCGTCGCCCTATACAGAGGTAGACGACGACGGCCGTGGGCCCTGACCGTCAGTCTCACGCCCTGACGGGTGGGATCCACCCGTCAGGTTTAAACACGCACGCGCGCGCACTGGTTCGCTGCGTCGGCTGAAGACGTATTTCGCCTTTACGCCTTCGACGTGGCAGCCTCGCGTGGGGTGAAACCCATCTGGGCCTGCTGCACTGTGGCCCTTCTGGCCCAGTTGCACAGTGCTGCTTCTCCTTTTTGTTTTTCTGGATACTTGCAAAAATTCCATAGGATTAAATATTAACCCAAATGCAACAATTCCAGTTCCTAAAATCTTGTAAAAATCCCACCTATTTAATGGTGCAACTTTCATTCAAATCCAACCCACTTTTATGTACTGTTCAAATTTAAATTCAAATTTGAGCAGTTTAATCTCTGTTTGGAAATCCATATCCCCACTTATACAACTCCAAATCCAAAACTAGGAATTTTCCCCTTCTTAGTTTTCAACCTAGTATTTAACAAAAATAAGTTGACATTTTTCTGAGCACTTTGGTTTTTCTATTTTATTATTGCCTTATTTTTCTCGCTATTATTTTGCGATGATAGATTGCGTTGCTGACGAAGGAGTTGGATCAGAAGACTTTGAAGACCCAGAAGACTTTGTTGAGCCAGGCAAGCAGCCCTTTGACCATGTCTATGAAACCCTTTTTATGCATTTCATATAGCACCTTATTATTGTTGCATCGGAATCATGCTGAGAGGGTAGCCACTTTGTTGGGTTGCCTTCATTTCCTCCTTGTTGATACTTGCATAGTGCATGACCCTACCTCCTTATGAGGGTTATGCCGGTGGGAATAGATAGGATGCTAAGTAGTGCTACGCAAAAGGGACGGGTATATGCATGGTGATGGAGACAAAGTATTTTCAAAAGGACTTTTCGAAAACCCCGTCGGGTGCCACTTATGCCCGAGGGAGATAATGAGATGGGTAACCACTTGATGACGAAGTGGTGTATCGAGGCAAGGGTGTGTGTTGTTTTCAAAAACGGATTAGATTTAAGATTTGTCGACTGTCCCAACCTTACATGCGCAACCACTCTACCCTTATATGGGAAAGGGAATTATTGATTACCTAGGCCGATACTAGCTTGGAGCCCACATTACTAGTGACGGGAGAGTTGTTGGTGCGCTCTCTCGAGACGGGGTCGTGCCAGGTAGGGCGGCCATGACTGTTTTCACAGGGCACCAGATACACCGTTGTGTCCCCTCTCGGATGTTACGATCTCGAGTGAGTCTCGTATGATGTATATCGAGAGGATACGGAACAACGAGTGGACTCCTTGTTAGTGTCGTCTAGGGAAAGATAGTGATCGGATGCTTACCCCGGGTACTTGAGGTACCGCGGGTCATGGATGACACGGAAGTTCCCCGGATCTTGTGGGTAAAGTGTGCAACCTCTGCAGAGTGTAAAACTATTCGAATAGCCGTGTCCACGGTGAAGGACAGTTGGGCGGTGCTGCTTAAACTAATCCACATGTTTACAAACCAGTGTGTGTGTTGGATAAGTGGGAAGAACTACTTGGGTCAAGTCAAGGACTTGACATGATTGAGTTGGGTTGGTGCCCACTCTATTTATGTTGATATCTGTAACCCATCCTCATGGTTACTTAAATTCTCCTCATGCATGTCTTACACGTTGTTGAACTTGTCATTGCACTCAAAACTAGCTTTTCGCAAAAATTTACCTATATCATGCATTGTTGTATCTTGGACCAAAACATGGGTTGCTTGCGAGTACATTCAAAGTACTCATTGGCTTGCCACTGGTTATTTAATTGGCCAGGCATGGAAGAACAGGAGTTCGAAGAAGAGTTCTTTGAAGACGAACATGCGAACTAGGACGCTTCCCAGTCAGAATGCCTGTAGGGTTAAGGAAGATGGCATGGGTTCTACTTATCAACGAAGATTTGCGCTGCTTGTGTTTCATTCAATGTTCAACCCTTAAGGCTTTATCAATGTAAGACTTGACCATAATGGTCATAATTTGTGTAAGACGGTATGTATGGATGTAAGACTCTTGTTATTCAGCTTCTGTGTGTTCAGTGAGCATTGATCTCTGGGATTTCAGATTTCACAAGAGAACCAAGCACATCAAGAGACGCTTCAATTCCATCCGGGATCTAGTCCAGGTGGGAGACATAGAGATTTGCAAGATACATACGGATCTGAATGTAGCAGACCCGTTGACTAAGCCTCTTCCACGAGCAAAACATGATCAGCACCAAGAATCCATGGGTGTTAGAATCATTACTGTGTAATCTAGATTATTGACTCTAGTGCAAGTGGGAGACTGAAGAAAATATTCCCTAGAGGCAATAATAAAGTTATTATTTATTTCCTTATATCATGATAAATGTTTATTATTCATGCTAGAATTGTATTAACCGGAAACATAATACATGTGTGAATACATAGACAAACAGAGTGTCACTAGTATGCCTCTACTTGACTAGCTCGTTAATCAAAGATGGTTATGTTTCCTAACCATGGCAAAGAGTTGTCATTTGATTAACGGGATCACATCATTAGTTGAATGATCTGATTGACATGACCCATTCCATTAGCTTAGCACCCGATCGTTTAGTATGTTGCTATTGCTTTCTTCATGACTTATACATGTTCCTATGACTATGAGATTATGCAACTCCCGTTTGCCGGAGGAACACTTTGTGTGCTACCAAACGTCACAACGTAACTGGGTGATTATAAAGGAGCTCTACAGGTGTCTCCAAAGGTACATGTTGGGTTGGCGTATTTCGAGATTAGGATTTGTCACTCCAATTGTCGGAGAGGTATCTCTGGGCCCTCTCGGTAATGCACATCACAGAAGCCTTGCAAGCATTGCAACTAATGAGTTAGTTGTGGGATGATGTATTACGCAACGAGTAAAGAGACTTGCCGGTAACGAGATTGAACTAGGTATTGGATACCGACGATCGAATCTCAGGCAAGTAACATACTGATGATAAAGGGAACAACATATGTTGTTATGCGGTCTGACCGATAAAAGATCTTCGTAGAATATGTAGGAGCTAATATGAGCATCCAGGTTCCGCTATTGGTTATTGACCAGAGACGTGTCTCGGTCATGTCTACATTGTTCTCGAACCCGTAGGGTCCGCACGCTTAAGGTTACGATGACAGTTATATTATGAGTTTATGCATTTTGATGTACCGAAGTTTGTTCGGAGTCCCGGATGTGATCACGGACATGACGAGGAGTCTCGAAATGGTCGAGACATAAAGATTGATATATTGGAAGCCTATGTTTGGATATCGGAAGTGTTCCGGGTGAAATCGGGATTTTACCGGAGTACCGGGAGGTTACCGGAACCCCCCGGGAGGTATATGGGCCTTAGTGGGCCTTAGTGGAAGAGAGGAGAGGTGGCCAGAGATCTTCGTGATCGTTCTCTTAGCCGTGTGCGGTGCCCCCCTCCACCATAATCCTCGATAATATTGTAGCGGTGCTTAGGCGAAGCCCTGCGACGGTAGAACATCAAGATCGTCACCACGCCGTCGTGCTGACGGAACTCTTCCCCGACACTTTGCTGGATCGGAGTCCGGGGATCGTCATCGAGCTGAACGTGTGCTAGAACTCGGAGGTGCCGTAGTTTCGATGCTTGATCGGTCGGGCCGTGGAGACGTACGACTACATCAACCAAGTTAACGCTTCCGTTGTCGATCTACAAGGGTATGAAGATCACACTCTCCCCCTCTCATTGCTATGCATCACCATGATCTTGCGTGTGTGTAGGATTTTTTTTGAAATTACTACGAAACCCAACATAAAGATTATGAGTGCAATGCTTTATGTGATTTGGGTGCTAGCGTTTCTACTATTCCAAAATCTTTATATGATGTGCTAGGCTTCCATAAACTTGATGATTGTTCTTTAAATTTGCACTTAGCGGATTCCACCATTAAGAAACCTATGAAAAGAATTAATGATGTTCCTATTGTTGCAAATAGGAATTATGTGCCCGTAGATTCCATTGTGGTTGATATTGTTTGCAATCCTACATGCCCCATAATTCTTGATAGACCTTTCCTTAAAATGATTGGTGCAATTATTGATATGAAAGAAGGAAACATTACATTTCAATTTCCATTAAGGAATGGCATGGAACACTTTCCAAGAAATAAAATTAAGTTACCATATGAATCTATTATGAGGGCCACTTATGGAAAATAATACCAAAGATGATAAAAACTAGATCTATGCAATATGTCTAGCTAGGGGCGTAAAATGATGGCGCTTGTTGGGAGGCAACCCAATGATTTTTTTCTTGCTTTTTCTGTTTTGCAATAAATATACCATTATACTTCTATTATGATGGTGTTCTTGTGTTTAAATTAGTGTTTGTGCCAAGTAATACCTTTGGGATGATTTGGAAGATTGTTGATTTGATTCTGCGAAAAAACAGAAACTTTTGTGTTAAGTAGAAGAATTGTTAAAATCTGCTGGAGCGTGATAAAATTCTGAATTTTTTACACAAGATTGGTTAATGTTCAGATTACTACAGATTGTTCTGTTTTTTCAGAATTTTGTTTTCATTGTGTTGTTCGCTTGTTTTGGTATATATAATGCATATATAAAATTGGAATGAGTTTACAATAGTACCTAAAGTGGTGATTTTCTTTATTACACTAATGGATCTCATGGGTTTTCTGTTGAGTTTTGTGTTGTGAAGTTTTCAAGTTTTGAGTGAAGTTTCGATGTGCTAAGGAATAAGGAGTAGCAAGAGCTTAAGCTTGGGGATGCCCAATGCACCACAAGGTAATATTCAAGTACAACCAAGCTTCTAAGCTTGGGGATGCCCCGGATAGCATAGCATCCCCTCTTTTGTCTACAATCCATCGGTAAATTACTTGATGCTATATTTTTATTCACTACATGATATGTGTTTTGCTTGGAGCGTCGTGTATTATATGAGTCTTTGCTTTATTTTTTAGTTTGCCATAATCATCCTTGCTGGACACACATTTTTGAGAGGGACACCCATTAATCGTGAATTTATTAGAATACTCTTTGAGATTCACTTATATCTTTTAAGCTAGGCGGTTGCCCTAGTGATTCACTTATATCTTTTAGAGCACATCAGTGGTTATATTTTAAAGAAATTGTTGAACTCTCATGTTTCACTTATATTATTTTGAGAGTCTTATAAATGCTGGGAATCGTTGCATGGAAAACAAAAAAAATTCTACGTACATGCAATGATCTATCCATGGAGATGCATAGCAACGTGGGGGAGAGTGTGTCTACATACCCTCGTAGACCATAAGCGGAAGCGTTTCTCAATGCGGTTGATGCAGTCGAACTTATTCGTGCTTCAACCGACCAAGTACCGAATGCACGACACCTCCGTGTTCTGCACACGTTCAGCTCGGTGACGTCCCTCGCCTTCTTGATCTAGCAAGTTATCGAGGTAGTAGATGAGTTCCGTCAGCACGATGGTGTGGTGATGGTGATGGTGAAGTGATCCTCGCAGGGCTTCGCCTAAGCACTACAAAGATATGACCGTGGGAGTAAATGGTGGAGGGGGCGCCACACACGGCTAATAATTGTCTAGGGTGTGCTAGGGGGCGCCCCCAGATATATATAGGTGGAAGGGAGAGGGGAGAGGCCAGGAGGCGCCCCAAGTAGGACCGAATCCTACTTGGGTTCCTCCTAGGCCAACGCCCCCTTCCTTATTTACCGGAGGGGGAAGGAAAGAGGAGGGAGGAGGGAAGGAAGAGGGAGGCCGAATCCCCCTGTCCTTCTCCCTTCCCCTCTTTCCTTCTCCTCTGGTTCAGCCCATATGGGGGGCGCATCAGCCCCTGGTGGCTGGTGTGTTTCCCCTCTTGGCCCATTAGGCCCATATCTTTTGCCGGGGGTGCCCGGAACCCCTTCCGGTGACCCGATATGTACCCGGTACCCTTCGGAATACTTCTGGTGTCCGAATACTATTGTCCTATATATCAATCTTTACCTCTTGACCATTTCGAGACTCTTCTTCATGTATGTGATCTCATCCGGGACTCCGAACAACATTCGGTCACCAAATGACACAACTCATATAATACAATATCGTCATCGAACGTTAAGCGTGCGAACCCTACAGGTTTGAGAACTATGTAGACATGACCGAGACACCTCTCCGGTCAATAACCAATAGCGGAACCTGGAAGCTGATATTGGCTCCTACATATTCTACGAAGATCTTTATCAGTCGAACCGTTATGACAACATATGTTACTCCCTTTGTTTGTCGGTATGTTACTTGCCCGAGATTCGATCATCGGTATCTTTATACCTAGTTCAATCTTATTACCGGCAAGTCTCTTTACTTGTTCCGTAATACATTACCTCGTGACTAACTCCTTAGTCATTTGCTTGCAAGCTTATGATGTGTATTGATGTCGCTTGAGATGTGTCGGTGTTTTCCCAAGGAATAAGGGAGGATGCAGCACAACAATGGTAAGGTATTTCCCTCAGTGATGAGACCAAGGTTATCGAACTAGTAGGAGAACCACACAACACTATGTAAATGGTACCTACACACAAATAACAAATACTTGCAACCCGACGCATTAAAGGGGTTGTCAATCCCTTTCGGGTAGCGGTGCCAAAAAGTGACGTAAGGATAGGATAAAATTTTAGTAGATTGATAGATGCCAATAAAAGGCGCAACAAGGTATTTTTGGGTTTTGGATTATATATATCTGAAAATAAAAGAAGCAAATAAAAGAAAAGGCAATTGGCAATATGGATCTGAAAGTATATGATGGAAAATAGACCCGGGGCCCGTAGATTTAACTAGTGGCTTCTCTCGAGAAAATAGCAACGATGGGTAGACAAATTACTGTTGGGAAATTGGTAGAAAAGCAAATAATTATGACGATATCCAAGACAATGATCATGTATATAGACATCACGTCCAAGATTAGTAGACTGACTCCTGTGTGCATCTATTACTATTACTCCACACATCGACCGCTGTCCAGCATGCATCTAGTGTATTAAGTTCATGGAAAAATGGAATAATGCAATAGGAATGATGACATGATGTAGACAAGATCTATCCATGTAGGAATAGACCCCATCTTTTTATCCTTAATAGCAATGATACATGCGTGCCTTGCTGCCCCTCCTGTCACTAGGAAAGGACACCGCAAGATCGAACCCATTACAAAGCACCTCTTCACATTGCAAGATAAATAGATCAAGTTGGCCAAACAAAACCCAATTATCAAAGAAGAAATATGAGGCTATAACAATCAAGATTGGATATTAAATCAAGGCAAATCTAATCAGAAACTCACAATTCATCGGATCCCAACAAACACACCGCAAAGAGTCATTACATCAAATAGATCTCCAGGAGACCGTTGTATTGAGATACAAAGAGAGAAAAGGCCATCTATCTACTACCTACGGACCCGTAGGTCTGAGTTGAACTACTCATACATCATCGGAGAGGCACTAATGAGGATGATGAACCCCTTCGTGATCGCGTTCCCCTCTGGCAGAGTGCCGGAATAGGGCTCTAGATTGGATCTCGTGGTTCTGGAACTTGCAACTATTGGAACAAAATTTTGTCGACTCCCCTTAGGGTTTCTGGAGCAAGGAGGTATTTATAGAGCGAAGAGGCAGTGCGGGAGGCCACCGACGCCCTGGTAGGTGATAACCCACAAGTATAGGGGATCACAACAGTTTTCGAGGGTAGAGTATTCAACCCAAATTTATAGATTTGACACGAGGGAAGCCAAAGAATATTTGAAGGTATTAGCAGCTGAGTTGTCAATTCAACCACACCTGGAGATTAATTATCTGCAGCAAAGTGATTAGTAACAAAGGAGTTTGATAGTAGTGACAACAACAATAGTAACGGTAACAGTGATACAGTAATTTGGTAGCAAGTGTAACAGTGACGATAGCAGTAGTAGCTTAGCAAGAACAATATAAGATAAATTCGTAGGCATTGGATTGGTGACTTGTTGGATGATATTCATCATGAGACAGTTATAACCTAGGGCGATACGGCACTAGCTCTAGTTCATCGATATAATGTAGGCATGTATTCTGTAAATAGTCATATGTGCTTTATTGAAAGAACTTGCATGACATCTTTTGTCCTACCCTCCCGTGGCAGCGGGGTCCATATTGGAAACTAAGGGATATTAAGGCCTCCTTATAGAGAACCTAAAAAGGCATTAAAACACGGTGAATACATGAACTCCTCAAACTACGGTAATCACCGAAAGAAGTCCTGGTTATTGTCACTCCGGGGTTACCGGATCATAACACGTAGTAGGTGACTATAACTTGCAAGATCGGATCTAGAACATGGATATAATGGTGATAACATAAATGGTTCAGATCTGAAATCATGGCACCCGGGCCCAAAGTGACAAGCATTAAGCATGGCAAAGTCATAGCAACATCAATCTAAGAACATAGTGGATACTAGGGATCAATCCCTAACAAAACTAACTCGATTACATGATGAATCTCATCCAACTCCTCACCGACCAGCGAGCCTACGAAGGAATTACTCACTCCCGGTGGGGAGCATCATGGAATTGGCGATGGACCTCCAACTGCACAATCTCACACCGGGTTCCATTCTGCACATCGCGGGCTACGTTGCTCTTTGCGAGCTATTCCTGGGCTGCGAGGCCCATTTAGAGCTATGGAGGAAACTGTTCTGCCTCGTCCCTCACTCCCAAAAGGGATCTATATTTGAAGTGGGCGGCGCTGAAATATGGCGCATAGCCGGGACCAGATACTTATCCAGCACGCCGAAGAAGGCATCCGAAGAGTGGCCCTCAGAGTGGTTCTACATTGAGAACGTCGCTCTTCCTGACCCAGTCTGAATGGGCCTACCCGAATTTACCAGTGCTCCATTGAAGAAACGCCACAGCTGGCGCCCTCGGAGCCTCGAGGAGGAAGATAGTGCGGAAGTCCAACAATTAATGGGCAAGATAAGGACACTCGCCCAGTCCGGATTATCAATAATCGAGGTAATGGACACTTCCATAGTGCGAGGTGTTCAACCGCTCCAATTCAGGGGGCTTCCCATGTGGCACTACAATGGGGAAGATGACGCCCCGCACTATGGACGAAAGGGTCCGGATCCCCTTACCGCACTGGCCGCAATACTGGCCGATCTGTATAAAGGGGAGAAAGAGGAGTTCACTCATCTTACGCTCCGGGAAGGATTTTCTATGTACAATCCTCCTAGCTGGGTGAGTTTTAATCCCACCACTCTACTCAATCCTCTCCATGGGTCATGCTTAATTGGCATTAACCCTTCCATTTGTAACAGGAATGGCGAAGAGGATCCGGACATATTGGTAGAGCTTGAGGAGGGAGTATTCTACCAGGCGAGCTATGATGTCATAGTAGTGCCAATCATGGCCGACTATCCCGGTTTCCTTCCTGCCTCACATGTAAGTAATCAGGAGACATCTCCTCCGAAAGAGCTTCCTCATTGCACCTCACCCACCACACTGTCTTGTGCTTCAAAGGGGAGGCGCTCGGCGCGCCATGCTACACTAGAGGCACTTTGTAAGAACGTGGCGCCCGTGCCGAGCAAGTCATCGAAGAGGAAGCCAGACGATAACATGGCCGAACCTTCATCGAAGAGTTATGTCTTTCTTTTTTACATATGCCTCCTGGTCGTCACATCAAACTATGACATTATCCGCTGCATGTTATCAGGAAGAGCATTCGCCGGACTATGTCCGGGGATCCTGCCGGTCGCGCCTCCACTAGTCAGATTCCAGACCCCGCCTTAAGGGCGGGGGCTGACACGAGAGTGACGCTGGATGGTCCTTTCGCAGAGGATTCAGATGATGTGTCCATCACGAACTCTGAAGTGGAGAGCGCCATGAATCATCGGCGCCGGAGGGCCGCTCTTCGCGACCCCGGTTTTACAAAAGAGGCTTTTAATGCCTTCAGCTCGGCTGATGCATACATCCGAGCTGCTTGGGACGGGCTTACTAGAGCCACGGACCAGCATTTGAGAGATATGTGGGTAAGTACACATTGTACAACCTTTGTAATCATATACTAGTAGCCCCCGAGACTTGAAGCAGTTGATACAACTGATTTAAGGATCATTGTATAATCAGGCACTTACAAATAAGAACAACCTACTGTCTCAAGGGCTAGAAATGTGTCGGACCCAGCTAGCTATGGCTACCGCCGAAATGGAGAAATCCAAGGAGGCACCGCTTGGTAATGTTTCCCCCCATCAGAAAAAGTATAATCATATACCAGTAATATCAATACTGTTGTGTTTCCGCTGATAGGATCAGTAGATCAACTAAGAGAGAAACTAAAAATCGCCCAGGCTGGTGAACAGGAGGCCAAAATGCAACATGCAGCAGGCGAACATGTGCTGACACGGGTCAGGGATGATAAGAACAAGCTGCAGGATTCCAACATCCTGATGGGCAAAGAGCTAAAAGATGTACGAGCCCAGCTGGCTGACGCTGTAAAGGAGAATAAGAGGCTACGAGGCAGCATATTCAGTATGCGTCGAACTTTCCTTCGTGAAATTCAGCTGACAGATTTATGTCTGTAGGTATGCTGACTGGCCATCCCGAAGAGGAGATATCTGGATATCAAGGTGATCTACTGCAAGAGCTGTCCCAACTGCACGAGCGAGCTCGGCAAGCAATGCGGAGCATTGCCAAAGCTGTGTGGCCATCCGCCTCTCCTCCAGGAAGTATGGAGGAGCTTGTGAAGCTATTCCAGGGAGCTCGGCGGCGCTTCCGATTATGGAAGATATCGGCCTGCCGAGAAGGTGCGCGAAAGGTCTGGGCCATGGTAAAAACACGGTACACCAAGATTGATCCGAATCATATGGCCCAGGTCGGACCTCGGGGGTCAGATGGAAAAGAAATTCCAGTTAGTCTGGTGTATGACCAGGTAAAGATAGACACCAAGTATTCCCAACAGGATTGTAAGCTAGATAACCTGTTAGATGGCATAGAGGAAGAAGTTTTTGAGTCCAAGTGAGTATGTACTTCAATTGACAAATTTGTCCCTAGCCGAATTGTAAAACGATTGTCATGGCAGACCTTTTTGCTTCGACCTCTGGACCCGAAGGCTCGGAGTGTTTCCGAATACCCGCTCGGTAATATAGACCGGGGCATGCGTGGAAACCAGGCGTAGGGGTCATAGTTGCTTGAATAGACAAGTTGTATCCGGCTATCTATGTTATATTACATCTTGATTGTAAGAAACATCTTCCACGGAGAATAGTCCCGTTAAGGGTTCCTTTCCCTGGGCAGATATGCGTTAGTATGCATGTCCGAACTGTGATTAAAAAATCACAGTATACGTAACATATAGGGGTTCATGGTGTGATGAAGGTAAAACATCTTTAGTTTGCCGACCGAATATTCCCTTAAGAACGCTAGCTTTCGGCTTCACCCATTCTGAGGTACAAGCCCGGATGACCCGGCTATAATAATCGCAGAGGTTCTCCCTTTATGCCCTAGCCGAACAAACGGGAACGTAGGGCATAAGCACAGGAGCCAGGCAACCCAGCTTGGCAAAAACTTAAGTCATAACGATGCATATAATGGCGAAGAAAAGGTACATATGTGGAAGAGGACACATATATGTTGAGCTTGATGCTCAGAAAATAATAATAAGCTTCTGTAAAAAAGCCCCCATGTATTATGAGTGTATACATTTAAGGATGTGCACATCATAGGTGTGTGGTTTGGCCGCACAAGAGCTAAAGAGCTAGAGAAAGATTAAAGAGGGTAAAAAATGAAAACAAAGGGAGAAGAAGATGAACAAATAGTACGGCTATAGGCGTAGAACCTTCGGAGTCTTGCGGCATTCCATGGGTTCGGCTCTAGGCGATTGTCAGATGCATCATGCAGGCGGTACGCTCCTCCAGTGAGAACCTCATCTATGATGAAGGGACCCTCCCACTTGGGCTTGAGTTTGTCCTTTTTCTTTTCTGGCAAGCGCAGAATGAGTTCAGCAACATTATAAGTCTTGGCCCGCACTTCTCTGCTTTGGTATCTGCGAGCCTGTTGTTGATAGAATGCAGAACAAGCTTTTGCAACGTCATGCTCCTCCTCGAGGGCTCTATACTGTCCTGTCGATCGAGCTTGGCCTCTCTCTCTCTTCGTACATGAGCGCTCGAGGTGAGTCATGAATGATGTCGCGGGGCAAACCTGCCTCTGCGTCATACACCATGAAGAATGGTGTGTACCCGGTAGTGCGATTGGGCATGGTCCGCAGCCCCCAGAGTACGGAGTCGAGCTCCTCAACACAGTGCTCGTCTGATTCTTTCAACGACCACACTAGTCTAGGCTTAATGCTGCTCATAATAAGACCATTAGCTCATTCAACTTGACCGTTTGTTTGTGGATGATAGACCGAGGCATAATAGAGCTTAATGCCCAATTTAGCACACCAGGATTTCACTTCATCGGCTATGAAATTGGAGCCGTTATCGGTGATGATGGCTACACCGTAACGGTGCACGACACCAGATATAAAGTCTATCACCGGTCTAGCTTCTGCCATTTTCACTGGTTTTGCCTCTATCCATTTGGTGAATTTATCTACCATGATAGCAGATATTTTTCTTATGGCTTCCTCCTTTAAGGGGTCCTACCATATCAAGCCCCCAGACCGCAAAAGGCGAAGTAACGGGGATTGTTTGTAAAGCAGTAGGCGGCATATGGCTTTGATTGGCGAAGAGCTGGCATCCGACACAGAGTTGGACCAGGTCCTGTGCATCTGCTCGGGCCGTCGGCCAAAAGAAACCTGTACGGAAGGCCTTACTTACAAGGGCCCGAGCCGCGGCATGGTGACCGCCGAGACTAGCATGGATTTCAGCCAGGAGCTGTCGTCCCTCTTCTTCGGAGATACATATTTGAAGGACTCCTGTAGCACTTTTCTTGTAGAGCTCTCCGTCATGGACCTTGTTGGCTTTCGAGCGCCGAACAATGCAGCGAGCCTCATTCTGGTCCTCAGGGAGCTCTCGCCTATTAAGGTTGGCCAAGAAGGGTTCGGTCCATGGGGCAATCACTGCCATTATTAGATGGGCCGATGGTGTTATTTCGGTGGCTGAGCCCCCGATGATATCGGTATTGTGTTCGGAATCTGGGGATATAATCGGATCCGAACTAGTGTTGCTGCTCTCATCCCGCCACACCACAGATGGCTTGAAGAGCCTTTCCAAAAAGATGTTAGGCGGGACGGGGTCTCACTTGGCGCCCATGCGAGCCAGGATATCCGCCGCTTGATCGCTTTCTTGAGCCACATGATGAAACTCGAGTCCCTTGAACCGAGCTGATACTTTGAGTACGGCGTTGCGATAGGCTGCCATCTTCGATTCCTTGGCGTCAAAGTCTCCATTTATTTGGGATATTGCAAAATTTGAATCCCCGCGCGCCTCCAGGCGTTGTATGCCCATGGAGGTAGCCATCCAAAGACCGTGCAATAAGGCCTCGCATTCGGCTGCATTGTTGGAGTCTGTGTATAATATTTGGAGTACGTACTGGACTGTGTCTCCAGTGGGGGACGTTAAAACGACACCTACTCCTAAACTGGCCAGCATTTTAGGGCTATCGAAGTGCATGACCTAGTTGGAATATGTATCATACTCTTTAGGGAGTATGGCCTTTGTCCATTCGGCAACGAAGTCGGCCAATACTTGGGATTTAATGGCTCGGCGTGGTTTGTATATTATGTTGAATGGTAGGAGCTCAATAGCCCACTTGGCAATCCGACCCATAGTGTCGCGGTTATTTATTATATCACTGAGTGGTACTTCGGAAGCCACCGTGATCGAACACTCTTGGAAGTAGTGTCGTAGCTTGCTATCTTTTGGTAATGAGGGTACCGGGATTTGCATGGTGTGAGGACAGTGGATACGTAGTATACCGGTTTATGAAGTGGGAACTTGTGTCCGTCCTCCTCTCGCTCAACGATGAGCACTACGCTCACCATCTGGTGTGTTGCAGAGATGTATAATAACATCGGTTCGCTGACATTTGGCGCGGCCAGGATTAGGTTGCTCGCTAAAAGAGACTTTATTTCCTCCAGCCCAGCCATTGCCGCTTCCGTCCACTCGAAGTGGTCGGTATGTCGGAGAAGGCGATAAAGTGGAAATGCTTTTTCTCCTAGTCTGGAGATAAAACGGCGTAAAGCGGCCACACATCCGGCTAGTTTTTGGACCTGTTTAAGGTCTGTTGGTGTAGCCAATTGTGATAAAGCTCGGATTTTGGCTGGATTTGCCTCAATTCCTCTATTGGAAACGATGAAGCCCAGCAGTTTTCTGGTGGGGACGCCGAAAACACACTTTTCTAGATTGAGCTTGATGTCATATGTCTGGGGGTTGTCGAATGTGAGACGCAAGTTGCCTATTAACGACTCGACGTGCTTAGTCTTGATGATGAAGTCATCCACATATGCTTCAACTGTCTTGCCGATTTGTTTCTCCAGGCATGTTTGAATCATGCGTTGGTAGGTGGCGCCGGCGTTTTTAAGCCCAAAGGGCATAGTGTTGAAGCAGAAAGGCCCGTATGGGATGACGAATGCCGTTGTGGCTTGATCAGACTCCTTCATTTTGATTTTATGGTATCCGGAGTATGCGTCGAGGAAACACAGTGAGTCGTGTCCTGCAGTAGCATCAATAATCTGATCAATGCGGGGGAGGGGGAAGGAATCCTTAGGGCAAGCCTTACTGAGGTCTTTGAAATTGACGCACAGGCGCCAGGATTTGTCCTTCTTTGGTACCATTACCAGGTTCGCTAGCCAGTCCGGGTGTTTTATCTCTCTGATGAATCCGACCTTGATTAACTTGGCTAGATCCTCCCCCATGGCTTATCGTTTAGGTTCCGAAAAGCACCGCAGTGTTTGCTTGACCGGCTTATATACCTTCAATATATTGAGGCTGTGTTCGGCCAGCCTGCGTGGAATTCCTGGCATGTCAGAAGGGTGCCAGGCGAATATGTCCCATTTCTCGCGCAGGAACATTCATAGTGCGGCGTCAACTGGTGGATCCAGTTGTTCCCCGATGGAAGCTGTCTTCTTGGGGTCCGCCGGGTGGACTTGAAATTTGACTATTTCGTCTGTTGGTTTGAAGGAGGTGGATTTGGGACGCTTGCTAATCCCCAAGTGCAGGGAATCATCGTAGCAATTCCCAAAGGTGGAAGTGATAAGTATGGAGTGTCGAACCAACAAGGAGCTAAAGGTAAGATCAATATTCTCTCAAGTCCTATCTGCCACTGATACGACTCTACGTACACCGAACGTTTGCTTCCAACTAGAAATGAGAAATAAAACTACGTTGTGGGTATGAAGAGGATAACTTTGCATGGTATCGGAAAGCTAAAACATAAAAGTAGGTGTTGTTATCATAAAGTTAGAATATATTACTAAATATTATAAATAGCGAGTGTGGAATAATGATGGGTCGGTGTGCGGAATTGTCTTAGGCAATTGTTAACAAGACCGATAATTGTCATTGCAATTTCATATGAGGGAGAGGCATAAGCTAACATACTTTCTCTTCTTGGATCATATGCACTTATGATTGGAACTCTAGCAAGCATCTGCAACTACTAAAGATCATTAAGGTAAAACCCAACCATAGCATTAAAGCATCAAGTCCCCTTTATCCCATACGCAACAACCCCCTTACTCAGGTTTATGCTTCTGTCACTCAAGCAACCCACTATAAGAGAATTACTCCGGTAGATGTTTGTTCCAGTATTTTTTATATTATCCAGAAAATTCTCCGTTGATTTTCATTGCATTCCGAGAACTTTTATTTCTGCACAAAAACAACACCACGGTAGTTCTGCTGAAAATAGCGTCAGTCCGGGTTAGTTCTAATCAGATCATACCAAAATCATATAAAACCATTGTAAACATGGCATGAATACTTTATAAATTATAGATACGCTGGAGACGTATCAGCATCCCCGAGCTTAATTCCTGCTCGTCCCCGAGTAGGTAAATGATAAAAGAAATAATTTATGAAGTGTGAATGCTAGCAAGTGCTTAAGTTTGATCAATGATAGTTTCAATCACTTTTTATAGCATCATTATATATCATAAGTGTAGCTCAACTCATAAAACTTCTCATGATCAAGTAACACGCTATTCACATGTTAAAGTATAGATCATAAACTTTCTTGAAAACTAACAATCCGTGCTCTTAGTCATCAAACAATTGCAATTCATATTATTTTCGGGAAGGGTCTATGTAAGAGCTTTGATTCAGCAAACTCCACATACTCAACTATCATTTAATCTTTCACAATTGCTAACACTCATGTGATATTTATGGGTTCAAAGTTTTAATCGGACACAGAGAAAGATAGGGGCTTATAGTTTCGCCTCCCAACCTTTTACCTCAAGGGTAATGTCAACAATAATAATTTATGAAAACCTACATCCAAGTGATATATATAGGGTGGGTCTATTATGATAACACCCTTAAGAGTCTTATTATGATAACACCGGAGCTTATTCTGATAACACTGCCACCTGTCAGAACAGAAACCCGAACAAGTCCCCACCAGCCACCACCCACCCACTCACCGCACACACCCCTTCTTCCCCGGAGGACCCCCACACCCAACTCCCAGTTCCCCAGCACGTCCACCACCCATGACGACCTCCCACCCCACCCCCGGTTCCCCCTTCCTCCCCGCCCAGCCACCTACCTCCGGCCACGTCCGGCCCACCAAACATCGGATCCGGGGGGATCCTCCTCCGCCTCCCTCTCCCGCGCCTACCCGG